>NC_054057.1:110205824-110521293 GCF_017639655.2 Falco naumanni | reverse complement strand
ACGATTGCCTTGGGACACAAGAGAGATTATGTTTAAAGAAGCATTAGGTGGTCACCTCAAAAGTTAACGGGCTGAGGACAGCCCTTCTAGAGCTGGGCTCCCTTCTCAGAGCCCAAGATCATTTGCATTTGGAGAGGAACTCTGCTTAACAGTAAAAGTACATTAGAAATAATTTATTCAGATTATATTTGGTTGTTTTTTTTTTTTTCAAAAGCAAAGTTACTATGAAGTATTTTCCTATGTAAAAATATGAGGAAAACAAGGAATTCAGCCTGGATGCTCTGTGCGCCCTGCGACAGCACTGGGAGCCCCAGCCATTAACCAGTGCCTCACTGGGCCACGCTCGGTGGTACCTGAGGCAGATGGGCCCTTAAACTGGTTTTGTCCGTAGCCCACAGGCTGATGAGACAACCACCTACCGATTCACACTGAAAAACCACCACAACTGCAATGCAGAAGGCACGTGAGGATTTTTGCCTTGCGAGACTCTCACGGCAGTAAGTTGTGCGGGCGCTTCCCCAGCAGCACCTGCACCGCTGAGCTGCAACGCACCCAACGGGAGCTGAAGTGGCTGTAGCCACGAGCGATGCCACCATGCACGAGCGGTTGCCCACTTGACGTGATTCTGATTCAAGAAAAAGCTGATTCAGGGCTGCGAGAGAGCATGGAATCGAACGGCATAAAGCAAAAGCTCAGCTCTGTCGAGACCGGTAAGTGCGTGTCTCCGCACTGCTGGAGGGGTTTTCCCTTCAACGGGAGCTGTACCCGAGCGAACAGTGCGTCCTTCCTCAGGAGCTGTGTCTTCCCTGCAGAGTTGCCCTTCATTTCTGTAGCACAGCTCCTAGTTTGGGAATTAGAGCTCCTCCATTGCTTTTCTCTTGTCCGTCAGTGCCAGATTTGCCATGATGCTTTTAATTTTTTATTTTTTTTTTAAATAAGTGCTTGGCCAGCTTTTAATCAACAAGTGTGAGGCACAAAATTCAGCTGGTATAAACTTCCATATGAAGCTAACAGTAAAGGCACATGACACACGGGACTTTAGATCTGTATTAGCTAAGACACATATGTACAAGAAGCTCTTGAAAGAGCAGTCAGTGAAGAGAGGCAGACATCACATAGTATATCTCCAAACATCAGTTATGCTCCCTAACATTTGTGAGCCTCTAGAGAGGCATAAGACTCAAATGTTAAATGCCTACATGAACAGAAAATGGCTCAGTGTAGAAAGGTTATTAAGTCACAACAAAATACGTATTTTTAATTTTGCTGGCTGAGGCTTCCAGTTCTGTCTTTTACTGTCTACTGTCTCTACCCCAATATCTCTCTGTATCACCACAACTGGTCATAACTGGATGAACAATTTCCTAAGGACACAGAACACTTGCAAACCCTGGAGCAAAGTACGGAACAGCCTTTAAAAAGAACATGGGACTGATGAAAGGACATACTTTTTAAACAGCAGGTAAAGTTTGGAGCGGGTCTGGAAGGGAGTATTTTTATAGAAATGGACTCTGTGCAGCTCAGAACCTGAAAAAAGTTAAAAATTGTAAGGTACAGATTTCCTGTTTATCTGCAACTTATAGGCACCAAGCTGTCTTCAGATAAGATCTTATCTGAAAACACTAAAGCTGGAAAAAGTGAAGCCTCACAAGGACTAATTCACCCGGCCAGATAGTAGCTCCCACATCTATGGTGTGCAGAACCATCACCTCTCACAGGGTGTTAATAGCACGTTAAAAGTTAAAGAAAAAAAAGTAAATAATAATAATAATAATAATAATAATAATAATAATAGTGTTACAAGCTCAGCTGCCCTTTCCAGGAAAAGCGTGTGCATCGTTAACACGATGGTTTACATTTGCAGCTAAAAGTAATTAAGGTGAACTTGGAACGCTTGTTTCCTTCACATTTTCCTTTTTGCCTCATGCCTCAGTAAGTGCTCACGAGCAGAACAGGGTGGAATGGGTTTGGGTGTCATGGATGAGAAACGCAGCTCTCAAACATCACAAGCAGATAAACTTATTCTGGCAGACACGTATTCTCTAGCATGTGGTCACCAGCAGATGGGTGTTGTCAGCAAAAGCTGCAGATCAGCTGTGGAGATGTCCAACCGGTACGCACCTCCTGAACACACGATAACGTAACGAGCTCGTGCATCTTTAAGAGTAATAAGCATTTACTACTCGTGTAGCTAACAATACAGACTTACAGCACATGTTTCTGTTGCCTAAGGAATAATGTTCACCTGAAGATATGAACACACCAGGGACAACTCCTGGACTTTGAAGTATGTGGCCTTTCATACTCAGAGCAAGAGGAAAACGGCCAACCCCTGTCTTTTTTCCACCTTGTTAGCCATACTTACCTCTTAGTTCTAAAACCTAGTGCTACTAAAACTGGTAACAATTTGATGATTAAGATCAACTTCCGAGTAAACGCTGGTGCTCCTTCCTCACTAGACTGAGCGGGATAGTGATGCTGAACTACACTGCTACTTCACCCGCCTTGAAAATCTTACAAGGCAAATACCGCGGAAGTCATTGCATGCATTTCTGGCTCCTGCCCACATGCTGTTTGACTTCTTTATTTGCCTGCATGCCCTGCATGCCAGCGGTCTGGCAAGGAGGCTGAAAAATCCCCTTCATTTCTTCTGTTAATGAGCACCCCATAATACTTGCCCACAGCTTTCATTTGCCACAGAAGGATGCAAAGCAGCAGTGCCAAAGACGTAGGAAGAAGCGCTGCTGCATTTTTGTGATGAGGTTCTCAACACCTTTCCTGCTATGGGTGCAAAAGTTTTGGTCTGGCCTTTGAAAAGAAAACAAAGTAGTGGTCTGTTTTCCTTCTCCCAAGGCTGAGTACATCCCCTAGACAGCTTGATGCAAACTGCAATTATTCAAGTGCTAGGAATGGCAGCATTTATGATTAAAAATGAAAGCCAATTTGATACAGAAGAATAGGTATTAGGTCACTTTGTACTTCTTACTAATTATTACATCATGAATGAGTGATTTTATTTTTAAGGAGATCAAATCTACAAAGATTTTCTTATGCAAATATTTCCTAACACTTTAGAACTCATTTAGAATGAAAATATTGTGAATAAATTATTGTACATGACATACTTAAAATGCATTCATGTTTTAAAAAGTGTATTTTCTTTTCTCTTGAAGAACCCAAGTAAAACATGCTCTTGATCCACTGGAACTCATTGCAAAGTTAAAAACGACCTCAGGTACAAGGCAGCCTGACCGCTCAACGCACAAGTGTGAAATGGCCTGTGACCAGGCTTTGCTGTTTCCCTTCTTTGAGAGGTGTGTGAGAGGAGCGAAGACTGTGCTCTCAGGCGACTGTAGGTGTTAATGTTAAGCCACTTTTCCTTTAATAAAATAAAACAATTAAGGCCTTTATGCATTTTTTTTTTAATTTTTTGAGAACCTGCTAATGCTTTGCAAGGATCTCTGCTCTGCAGTGTGAACCACTCACACATCAGATCTAGTGATGGATGGTTTTCTTTACGGCTTTTAAAGAAATTAAAGCCCATCATCAACAAGACACAGCCTGTTCTTGTCACAACCTCCATGGCTCTGATGGGCACAGCCATTCCTGCCAGGGGAGCGGACACAACCACCGTGGCCAACAGCCCAGCAGAGCCTCCCACCACACTCGCCTCCAAGGAGCTGATGGAGCATAGTCTTCCAGCGCTCAGTCGTGAGCTGAGCCAAAGCGCTCGGCTCGTCCGTGTCAGCCAGCTGCAGTCAGCGGCGTTTGCAGTCTGGAGTGCACACACGCACACGCACACGCACACACACAGACACACACAGACACACACACATGGACACACACACACAGACAGACACACAGACACACACAGACAGACAGACAGACACACACACAGACACACACAGGCACACAGACAGACACACACACAGACACACACACAGACACACAGGCACACAGACACACACACAGACACACAGACACACACACACAGACACACAGACACACACAGACACACACACAGGCACACAGACACACAGGCACACAGACACACACACAGAGACACACACACACACAGACACACACAGACACAGACACACAGACACACACACACAGACACACACACAGACACACACACACAGACACACACACACAGACACAGACACGGACACACACACACACACACAGAGGCACACACACACCCAGACACACACACAGACACACACCCAGACACAGACACAGACAGACACACACACACCCACACAGACACAGACACACACACACACACAGAGACACACACACACACACAGACACACACAGACGCACAGACACACACAGACACACCCCCCACCACACCCACACCCCCCCCATAGGCTCACAGGCTGGTCTGGGTGGGAAGGGTCCTTCAGGGTCACCCAGTTCCACCCCCGCCATGGGCTGGAACACCTCCCACCAGCCCAGGCTGCTCAAAGTCACGTCTGTATTCCACAGGCTCAGCATTAGATCAAAACTGAGCCTTAGACAAAGTATGTGAATATCTATTATTAAAAACAAGAATTTGAAAGGCAGAGGATGTTACAGCTGGTTAACAAGGCGTGGCCTTTGAGGTGGAATAGACACCGCAAATATCTCAGGCTGGGGCTTTACAAGATAAACTGAGGAGAGCAAAGTGGTTAATGAGACCGAACAGAAAATTACTTGGGTTATGTATGAACTATCCTAATCAGCATAATAAAAGGTCTACCCTCAAGCAAAGAAAGCCCCCTACTAACAAAATGCCCTCCCCACAGAAGATGCCAGGTGAAAAAAAAAAGGATACTGTACCTTTAAATGGAGAGAAGGCTCATAAGACCCCATGGGAATTACCTGTGAGAAAACACAATTGTAAACAATTATCCCAAGTGTATAATATGTTCTAGTAGGTGCTGGGTTTGCTACCACCCCCTGGCGCAGACCTAGATGGTACCTTGGCTCCCAGCTGGGGCTGTGGGGCAGCACATCAGCCCGGCCTGAGCACCCCAGGGACGGGGCACCCGCCCTGCCCTGCGCAGCCCGCACAGGGGAGGATTTCTTCCCAGTAGCTCACCAAATTCCGCCCTCTTCCAGTTTAACACCGTTAGCCTTACCCTGTCGCCACCTGCCCTTGTAAAAAGCCCCTCTCCAGCCTTCTTGTTGGCCCCTTTAGGTCTCCCCGGAGCCTTCTCTTCTCCAGCCTGGACAACCCCAACTCTCTCAGGCTGTCTTCATAGGGGGGGTACTCCAGCCCTCTGGTCACCTCTGTGGCCTCCTCTGGACTCACTGAGCCACTCCAACAGGTCCATGTCCTTCTCATGCTGGAGCCCCCGAGCTGGATGCGGTGCTCCAGGCGGGGTCTCATCAGCCCAGAGCAGAGAGGCAGGTTCCCCTCCCCCACCCTGCTGGCCACACTGCTTCTGGTGCCACCCAGGGCACACTGGTGGGTCATGTTGAGCTTCTCATCCACCAACACCCCCCAGCCCTCCTCAGGGCTGCTTCCAATCCATTCTCTACCCAGCCTATACCTGTGCTTGGGATTGCCCTGGCCCACATGCAGGACCTTGCGCTTGGCCTTGTTGAACGCCATGAGGCTCGAACAGGCCCAGCTCTCCAGCCTGCCAGGGTCCCTCTGGGTGTCACCCCTTCCCTCCAGTGCATCAGTGCTGATTGCAAGAGTATTTTTATCTCTATTAGACTGTGAATGTGTGTTGGGGTCAAAAAAGGTCTGGTGGTCTTCAGATGTGATAGAGTGGTGGGATTTTCCTCTCCACTTAGAAATTAGGAGCGTTATGAAACTGTTAATTAAAAAGCGCATTCTTAACTCCATGCACTATCTAATAGAACGTTGTATCGCTCTGAGGGTACAAAACGTGGTGTTCAAAGAAAAGAGGTTATAGGAAAAATGCAGTTTTGGAGTGGAGAGGAAGAGACAGAGCTTAGTTTAGAAATTTTTAGCTACTTTTCTCTTGACAAAGCTGAAATGTGGAAATTTTCACCTGTGCTATACAGAGCTTCTGAGGGTAGAGCAAGGAGAAGCAATTCAAATGGGCCCTCATCCAAAAATTACCCCGTTTGGGGTAAGAGTTTTTTCTCTGCTAGGGGAAAAAGATCCGTCGTGTGGGCAGGTGATGACAGCTAAGCACAAACACAGGGGAGCATCATCTCTCAAAAAGCCACATGGAAAACAAGAAAGCGATGAAGTAGGTGGAAAATCTATTCAAGGATTCTCCTGTCTAGCAATAACACTGAAGAAATGTTATTCATTCATATAAACAATCTTGTACCTAGAGACCATAAATGCTGTTACAGGTTTCTTTAGGTTGCATTGCGTCTAATTACAGAAAATGGCTTTGAATTTTTGTCCTTGATCCATCTTTTCTCTAAATTTTGAAAGAAACAGTTTTGTTTATGTTTGGTTTCAGTTCACACCAGAAGCAATGTTGACTGACTACATCTCTGAAGTCCCTCGCTCCTCTGGGCATATGGCGGGATGGTGCTTGCTCAGATACGTAGGCAGTAGCCACGTCCCGATTTTGATCATTAATGGTGAGACCACACATGTGACATCACTCAGCCTGGTGGCTGAGCTCTGGTTGAACTGAGTCCTAAACGGGCACCTTGGCAAGGGCTCATCTGGTCAAACATATTTTAATGTTTGAGAAAGTGGAACGTAGTGCTGCAAGGTATCAGTGTGTCCTGCCGGTCGTCAGGGCAAGGGCGCACGGTTTTTGTGTAGGGCTTGAGTAAGATGCTCCTAGTGATCCCAAGTCAGGTGTGTTTAGGAGCCAGGGATTTCCTGTTAGGAAAACTGTCCCATTTGCTGCGTCTCGTTCAAGCTGAACAGCCCTAAAACATATGTTCAGCTGCAATGTGCATACGAGGAATGTGAGAAATGTGTGCATGCAGACTGCATATGTACAAAAAGCCTCTTCTAGACCCGATTTAAAAGGAACTTGTGAAAATGCACCGGCAGTTTTGCCTGGGTAAATTGTCGGCTTCACCAGAAGGAAGAGGGCTTAAGAACGGGGGTTTTAGTGTAGTTAGCTGTGCTAGTAACTTTTGTACTAGTAAGTTTTTGGGGTAGTTAGCTGTGCTAGTAACAGACTGTACATTTTGTACAGTGTTTGCAAGACCTCAGAGCTGCAGTCTGGCACGGCTGCTCCGTCTGGGCTTCTCCTGACCTACTCACAGCTCTGCTTTACTTGGTTTAGCTGTGACAGCAATTTCTTTAAATGACCCGTTATCTATGGATAATGTTTTACTTTTATTATCTTTGTATGCTATAACTATAGTTTTATAGAGGCAGCAGTAACATGCAGTAATTCTACATAAAATGGGATTTTTAATGACTGAAACGTGATGATATAATGTAGAGAAATACAGGCTTGGTACAACAGTGGAGGCCTTGAGAGCTGGAGACATAGGACAAGGCGTGCAGGAATACAAACATGGGATGGTGAGATTTGGGGCGCAAGAGACCCCCAAGGCTATAAACAGCTCATCTATTGCAAGTTAAAGAAATGCAGACCTAGAGATGAACAAAATTGGTTTTAAGGGAAACCAAGAACAAAGAATACAATTCAAAATATGTGAAAGGCACCATACATAGTAAATTCAGATGTAATGGGGAACTGCAGACCAGTAAAGAAAGAAAGAAAACCAAAACATAAAAGCATATCAGCAAACATATAAAAAATGACCAGAAATGAATCCTAGAATGAAGAAGAAATCATCAAGATCAATCAACTCTGTCTAGACTACTAGTGAATCTTGAATTAGATCATTAAGATTTCAATTATCTTAACAGCACATTTGTGGCCTTGTATAGAAGGTATGTGTCCTGTTTGCCCGTAAACAAGATTGACAGTGCCACAGTTCCCTCTCACCACTGCAAAACTGTGAACCAAGGCCAGTATTTCAGAGGCGCTGCCTTCCCTGAGCTTCACAGGATGCTTTGTGACCCCTTCTCGGTTCACGCTAAAGCATGGTCACCACCACAACACCGCCTGACGGACACGGATGAAAAATTCCTTTCCTCAAACTGCAGTGAGCAGACAAAGGAACAAGATATTCTTTTTCATGTGCACCTTTCCTCATGAAAAATGCAGGGTGCCTGGATTTTGTTATTTCAAAATGTATTAGAGGTTTCAATAGGGTTAAAGTCCCGAATGACTGGTGGGAGTTGAGGAGCAGGAATTTAAGGGAAGTATAGAGCTTTTCACGTCACAGTCCTCTCCAGATGCTGAGTGAATCCATTTCCCACAAAGTATGTTAAACTAGCCCCTGCAACATCATAATTTACTTCATTAATCTGTCTTAGAGTCATCTTGTTTTGCCTACCAATCAAGCTAATAACCATGTCATATGAGCTTTGCAGCTGGAACAAATTTGAGGTCTTGGGAACCAGCTGGAGTTGAAAACCAAACACTACAAAGGTTTCTTAGAGGATGTGCCTCCATCAGTTTTGTCCTGGGGTTTAAAAAAAGTCCAAAGGGTGAAGAATTTCCATGTCCTCATAATTTCTCCCAGCCTGCTGCAGATGGTTCCTATACGCAGTTGCATTCATCCCATGTTCCTGAGGGGAACAGAGAATTGTGCTTTGACCGTCAGATATTTTCTGGAATCCCAGTCAGTCATGTAACGGTTCCCCCCAGTCCTTTCTGCCTTGGATCAAATGTGAGAGGCAGGAGTTAAGATACCTGCTGAGTAAGGTATTATAATCGCTTCCAGCAGTACAGCTGGACTTCAGAATTTGAGAGATATGAAGGTATTTTCCACAATAACATTTTGTGGCAATCTTTCTCAGATGCAGAAGATAAAAGCCATAATCTATTTGAAAAGCAGAGTGGGAGTCCTGTTGTAGATGACACCAAGCACTTTTTCCTATGCATCTGTTCAACAGTATTTTAGTAGTAGCATCTAATTCACGTTAAGCAATGAAATTGTTTTACAGATTTCTACAACAGAATCTTGCTCAGTGTTCAAACAAGATGCTGTAGTACCTCTAATACATCTGCTCATTGACTACCTTGGTTCTATCTTCCTATCAAAAGCTGTCGTATGTTTTTCATCTAAATTAGGTAGTCTTTTTTCCTAGTGCTGCTGCAGTTTTCCAGATAGATAACAGTGCTTTGCTGTGTTGCATTGCATTTTATATTTATAAAGCTGAGCAATAAGCAATACAAATACGAAACATAGAACAAATTTTCTGAGAAAGGTCAAAACCACAGAGATGCTTGAAGATCAACTTTTAAATCTAGATGTACAAGCAAGACTTCCATCGGTGTGAATGGGTGTTTTGTATGAGGTTCTGAAAGCAAATACGAAATGAGGCCATCAGTAAAGCTAAGCAGCGGCAATTAATTTTGCTTTACGGAAATATTTTCTTTACTGCTTGTTTAAAGCACCCCCCTCTTCTCACTACAGTGTGGTCACGAGGACCTGGGATGCCACTTCTTTTGGAAATTCTTTTTGCTTCTCTTCAGTGATTTTTACTTGCCAGGCTTGACACTGAGGAAGCAGAAACAACCACTTGGCATTGTGTTTTATGCTGAATCCATAAAACTTCATTAATTTCACTCCATTGGAAATAAAATTCAGGTGTGAAATTAGCATTCATATACAGGAAAGCACAGATTACTTTGAAAAGGTCATGAACCCTATTAAAATCTGAAAATTTTAAACTCTTAACAAAACACGAAACAAGCAAGTCTAAAAGGGGAATCTAAGATCTCCCTGGCTCCCTCATGCTATTTCACATAGCAGGTAGCATATTTTTATGCAACTCAGCTTATGGTGACCTGATACAAGGGTACTGCAGCTGCCTGACTCTTCAGACATTGTCCAAATTCTACTAATGTTTTGAGATACTTGTTAACATTCACTTATTTCAACAATATTTCCCTATGTCTTTTAAAACATTAACTCAATACTTTCAGAAAAGATGACTAAGATCACAATAATTACCCACTGTGTTATCCTATAGAGAAATGCTTGCAGTGCACCAATACAGGAATAAAGTGAACGGACACATAATTCAGAACGTGGAAGACCCATCACCTTTCTAAGGTCCACTAGGGATAACGGCACACCACTGCCTACTCAGGAAACTGTCACAGCATCACAGAAAAACTTAAGCTGGAGAGGACCTCTAAAGGACAGTTTGTCCAACCTCCTCAAGGCAGGGCTGACTAGTTAGATCGTTACCTGGAGTCTTATCCAGTTTCAAAAATGTCCCAGGATGGAGATGTCACAACAGCGGATGGCCAGCTCCAGTGTTGGTTACCACTCGCAGTGTGAAGACTGATGAGCTCTCAAGCATGTACCAGGACAGGTTTTATCTTACGTTGCATTATTCATTTAAAGCTTTTGGACTTTGGTCTGGTGTTCCTAATTACACAATCCTCACCAAAGCCATTTTGCAGCACAGACTGAGGCACTATCTTACCAGAATATGGTCCATTTACATGATACATTTAAAACCGGTTTTCCCCATTACAAAGTGCATTGCCATCGCAGTCAGCGGAAACTAGACTTTAGAATTAATTTCATGGAAAATAACTTCACAAAGCATCATCTGGCACCTGCACCTCAGGTCCCAGGGCCTCAGTTTGAGAGGCCCCTTCCCTTCCTCCCCGTGCTGTATGGGTTTCTGCTTCAGCTGCAACTCTTACAGCAAACACACCGAACTGGGGGGATCTGCATCGCATCATTGCTCTGCACGTGAGCAGCATGTTCAAGCAATATATAATAAAGATGACTTTAAATCATACATGCTCTGAGTTTCTCTGTAAATACACACACTGTGCCCTGAGTATCCCTTCTTTTTGCAGCTGCCCTGGAATTACACCAATTAAACAGACCGTATTTGCTTACGCTGGTATCCAGGGCAGAAAAAGTGCATGTTGTAAAAAAACTTGTTTTCTGTTCAGTTTGCTGGTCTTGCCAGCTCTGCAAAATTCCAACACAAGACCTGTTTCTCACTGTCATTTGTGGTCTTGCTCATGAAGAAGTAACTCCGCACAGTTCATCACAAATTAAGGTTTTCACAATGTCAGAACCTGGATGTTGAAAGGAAAGCAATGTGGTTCTTTAGTAGAAGCTCAGCAGAACTGATACTGTGGAGTCAAGCGTTAGTAAGCCCAACCTTCAGCTAAACTACAATGAAATGTCCTAAAAAAAATCCTAGAAAGTGTTAAGGGCAAGAAGGATACTGCCCATATAATTGATCTCTAAGGGATAGTAAATTCCACCTGAGTGTAGACCACAGGCAGCCTTCTTGTGGAATTTATAAAACCTACTGACTTGCGGCTTATGTTCATGCTTTTGATTTTAAACCAAATTATTTTATCTTTCCTGACAACCCTTTTGTTTTAGGTAGAAACATTAATATGACACACATTTAAATAAATGACAAATTTAGTTAATCCAAGATAGGTTTATGAACAGAGCAGATCACACTTTTTAGCTCTCATCATTTGATCAGTCAACTTAATCTCAAATAATAACGCTGGCAGCTTCTTACTGCATCTCTTTTCATCTTTGTTTTATTTTTAATCACAAGCTTTTTGTGTTTTATACCCTCTTCTGCTAAGAAAATCATAAACACATTGAAGAGTAATTTCAAATCCTTCCTCACCAATCTTTTCTCTCACTGTTCCCTTTTTGCCACTGATTTCCTCCTTCCTCTCTAAAAAAAACCTAAAAAAAATCCAAAACCCAGCAACAGATTTTTTTCTTATCACAAAATGAACATTTTTCAGAAAGTCTTTCAGAGCAAAATACAGCAAGTGTTCTTCACCTTACAAGCCTTCTGGCAGGGCGCTGACATCGTACATACATGGGGTTCTTTGCTGAGACTAGCCTTCCAGCAATTCAACAGCACTGCCAGCAAAGCTGAAGGACACACCAAGGTCAAAAGAAAGAAAAAACCCTGACAAAATAGTACCAGTGAGATGTGCTCTGTTAAAAAAATGTGACTGTAGACAAACAATTCTAAAACCTGAAGAAAAAGAAAATATATCTGGATATTATCAGATGCAGTATTCCCTCTGAGAAAAAAATTTTGATGCCTAATTATTTAAAATTAAAAAAGCAGATTAGTTAAAGCACAGCATGACATCATTCATCTACATCTTTTAATAACATCAGCTTCAACCTTAAAAAAAAAAACCCTATCTTTTTAAACAGAACTTACTGGGGATTAAGCTGGTATGTTGAAAATATTTCTGAAAATACACCGGTTGAAGTTAAATCTAAATTGTTTAAATGTAAATCTGGAAAAATTATCTTGGCAGCAAACATTTGCAACATTAGATGCTAATGAAATTTGATATCATGTCACAGCTTTTCGATAGCCCAGAGTTAATGACTCTGTGCTTTTATGCATGGGCTGCTTTGTGGTCTTGTGTCGAGATAACAGGATTTAAAAAAAACCCAAACAAATCCCACAAACGACAAAGCTAAATATTCAGGTAATCTTTCGAGAAATGGTAGTCAGGTACAAACTGCTTACAGCTTTTCAAAGCTCTAACGTTGCCTCAGCCAGGAGCTCCAAGGCAGACAGTGACTCAAAGGTGCAAATCAAATGGCTGGTGGCCGCGGGTCCCCTTCCGCCCCTCACACCTCCGCCATCCCTCACGCGCAAACGTGCAAGCACGGCAGTCTCCTTTGAAATCCTGAAATTATACAGAAATGCCTTAAATCCTACAACAATAAATAAATGCCCTGGTCTTTGAATTTTCCCTCTAACAAATCAAACTGTTCCCACCAGCGAGAAATTTCCTGGTGCCAACAGGGTTTCAAAAATCGGTCTGTAGGAAAAAACAGAGAGAGGGGGAGAGAGGGGGAGGGGGAGAGGGCAAACGGGCTCGGTACGGACATGGGGCTGAGCGGCCGTTCCAGCGCTCCGCCACAGCTCTCCCAGGATGGAAGCTTTGCAAGTGGAAGGAGCATCTTTTATCCCACCGTTTTCCTGTCCAGCCTTCCAGCACCAAAGCAGAGGTAGCTGCCTCAATAAAGTCTAGATTTAGCGTTTAGCACAGTATCATCCACATCTTCCCTTCCCTATAGTTGTTACACTTTATTTACAATGTCTGGAATTCCTCTCCCCTCCCTCCCCTGCAAAAAAGTATAATGCAAACAGCTCCAGTAGTTGTCTTCTCAGGGCATGGATCTTAGTACAAAATTATATTCTTTGAAATATTTTGGTGTGGATTTTGCCTCATTTTGGGGTCATCCACCAGAACACAGGCAGTAGCCTCTCTGTGCAGAAACCTTTCTAAGCTTCTCATGAAAGCTAGCACAAAAGTTTCCACACACAAAGATGACTTTAAAATAATATGCAGCTCATCTCCATAACTGCAGGACTATTCCTCCAAAATAAATCAGGAGAATTCAGTATTTCTGCCTAGCATTGGACACGGCTTTGTTACACCTAGACTCACACAGTATTTATACACATAGCTTGCCACCAGCCATCATTAGCTCACGCGCACCCAGGTGCTGCTACGCTGTCCCACTGGTGACTAACACTTCCGAGAGTGAGAGAGAATTAGAAACTCACTGGCTTCTAGAGTCCCTCAGGAACTGTAGTTCTGGCCATTCCCCTCCGCGTCAGCGGCCACAGACACAGATGACACTGTATATTTTAACAATGCAGGGTGAAAGGCACTCTCAGCTCTTCCTGAACGGCAGAGCCCGTTCAACCGCAGCCACCGGCAGCCGTACAACACACACACTGAGCACGGTTTAGAAGGAACTGTGAGACTATCCACTGGGCATTGAAAGTACCAAAAGTCCCCAAATTCCCCCAGCGACAAATAACAAAGGCAAGGTTTCCACGTGCCCTTTGCAGAGCTGGCAGCAGAAGGTTCTTTGGCTCAGGTCACCAGAATTATGTAGGTCTAGGTGCCCAATCTCTACTGGAGCCAAGGAGAATTGGGAATCTACCTGTTTTTGTGGATCTAGATCTTAGGAATCCAGTGGGAGAAAAATTCATCTGGCTGCTTACTTGGCAGTGATCCCTGGATAAAATAAAATTCCTGGCACTAGCAAATTACAACTGTGCTCTGTATCTGATATAATGTTTTGGTGGCAGTTCACCTCAAAACTGATTTACAAAGCCACCATAGGAATCTACTTTAGGAACCAGCAGCTCCCCAGATCCCACCTGAGCTTGTGGAGTTCAGCAAGGACTTTGGGGAGCCAAGGCTGGAATACCTCAGCTCAGGAGCATGCACACCTGACATCTCATATTGCTCAAACTTGTTACATCTTCCAGACTCACTAGAAGCAGACAAGCATTTATTCTGATATTTTCTAGCAGGCAAGAAAGTAATGGGACTAATGCCATGGGCTGGTTAAGTATTTTGATCTCGGTATTAGGTCATCTTGCTTTACATCCACGATATGCACAGCCAGAGCTAATTGTTAATCTGCTCAGTGCTCTGTCACGAGCTCTGCCGGCACTAAGTGTTTTGCATACAAATACTATTTGCAGCTCTTCTTCTATCTCCCATTTCTGTACATCGAGGTAGAGGACCCGTATTTCAGGGTATGCATTTAAAAATGGACATTTGAAGTTTCAAAGAGCACTGCAGGGGCTGTGCTTCAGGGGCTGCAGTGGCCACATAGCCCGTTGGTAGGAATTCGTTTTACAGCTATTTCTGTAGAGTCTGTCATACAGTCAGTGGCATTCTGTGAAATCAGAAGCCAACTTAAATCTAGCATTTCTGCTTGCACCTGTAGGAAAAAAAAAATGTAGTTAGGTGGAATCTGCTGGTTTGAGTCTGTTTTGGATGGTCTTAGATGTGATTTTACAGTTAAAGTTACCTGATGATAAAAAGCCTGGAAGAGATGTCTTCCCTGGCTTTCCTCCTAAAACGTGTAAGGGGTCAGCCAAATCTTTTTCCTCTGCCCAGAGAATCTGGCAGAGTGACACACCATCCCTCTTCTTGGTTCTTAACATAAAAAGGAACAGATTGATAATTTCATGAAAACCAGATTCTGAGACCAGACTTTTAATATGGGACTTCGTTAACAGCTCCATCTTCTCTAACATCTGCCGCCACTAAAAGGACTTGTCCCAAAGCACATCATCCCACTTTGCCATGGGAGGGATCTCCTTCCCCCATCATGAACCCTGCAGAGTTCAGCCCGAGCAACTTAACCCTTTGCATTCCGGCAACCAAAATTTCCTCCAGCGCATTTTTGTGTTGTATTCACTCTGGGGATCCTAGATGTTGATGATTCCCAGATGATCAAACTCCTTTACCACAGTAACCCCTCAGCTAGGTGCATCCTGCTTGGTGAGAAAGGCAGAGAAGGCAGTTGTCTGGGGAAAGAAATGCAGAACAAAAGAGCTTCAGCAAAAGATTTCCTGTCTCATTTCTAAAATGAGCAACTGAAATAAGGGCCATATATATTCATGCTCCCTCCTCTTCCCCTGCTGTTATTTCTCTGCACAGGTTGTTCACCTCCAGTTGCTAAGCAACATGCTTGTCTCACATGCTCTACATCCCAGTGCTCAGGGAAAAAAGGGAAAAAAAAGATCCTGCAGGGGCAAAATTATGCTGACAAGTAGGGAGCATAAACTTTTTCCTCTCCTCCCTCCCTTTTCTCCCATGCTCAACGTCTTTCACACTACATTAAATCTCATCTCACCGTTCTCCACTAAAGCAAGCAGCGCAATCCTGGGTTAACCGGAGCATACTCCCAGGATGGCTATTAAAAAAAAAAAAAAAAAAGGCAGAAGAAAGGAGATCAGTTCACGAACCATATTCTTTTCTGATGAAAAGTATTGAGATTTCCTCGGAACAAATAGCAAGACTCCCAGAGGACTGTTGCTGTTACAAATGTTTAAATCCTGCACATGCCACAGTAATCTAGGACAGGTTATAGACACAGAACATTATGTATTCTGCAGCAACGTAAAATCCATTTTCTTTACTTTTCTTATTATCAAAGCCTTTAAAATTTGACCATAAAGCATAACTCCTCCAGGCTGCAATTTATTTCTAATGCAAGGTCTCAGTGCTGCCTGAACTCATTTTTTTTCTTCTGTTATCCACCCACACAGACCATGAACATTTTAAAGAAATAATAAAAATAAGGTTCACTTAAGCTATTCAGCAAATTTGAAAAATAATTGAAAAAAATAATAAAAAAAATTTGTATGCTACGCTATTCCTATGCAACCCAATTACTTGAGAGGACTCTCAGGACTACATTTTGAAAAAAACGTAAGTTTACAACCTTGTATGTAGAGATATGTTGTTCAGAGCAAAGCCCTTCCCTCTGGCAGGTCAGCTGCGATGTTCTGCTTTCCTTTATCAATACTGATTCCAATCCTTTTTGGGCTACAGCTTACTCAGCCCTCAGCTCTTCCCGTGAGCCACCATGGTGTCAACCTTTCATTAAATATTCCATAAAATGCAATATAGTGCTGTACTGGAGTTGGTACCTTAGTGTACAGTACTGATCCGTTCTGCAGAACACTTTTCCTTCCCTTGTAGACCAACAGTGGTAAACTAATCCCAGTTCGGAAATAGATTGGAACATGGGTCTGGTTCTGAGCCTCAGTTTACCATCAGTAAAACAGATGAAGTCCTTTGCTTCCCTACTTTATTTATTTAAATACACAGTGTTCAGCACAGAGGACAAATTTTGGTACTAGGACTGCTACATTCCTGACAGATAATACAGATTTGCCATCCAAACTATCTATCAAACAGATCAAACCAAGATCCAAAAGACCCCAACATTTTAGATTGAAACCAACTAAGCATACTTCTGAAACAGAGCATCAAAACCAGATTTATCTAATCCAATCTGTAATTTTCTGATTAAACTAAAAGATTTTCAGATCTTCTGACAATTCAAGGCTGAGGCTTTCATGGCTGAATGAAACGTTTTGTTTGGCTGTAAATTACTTTCTGAAGGAGTAGAAGAGGGTACAGCACAGCAATGGCAGTTGATACACTGATACCGCAGTGGTTTCACCATCTGGATGGGTGTGATACTACCACGATTAGACAAAACTACTAATGCAGAATTCAAAGCAAAACACATCCCACACGCTGAGCCCTTCCTTATGGCCTAGCATAACCATGGTACACTTCCTATCACCCTTCTCCCTTCCTACAACTAGTTGTAAGATGTCTCCATTCCTGAAGTAAGGGAAGACCCTAATAAGATTATGAAGGGAAAGGATGTCTCTCCAGTAGTCATCAGTACACACCTTCTCTGTAAAATGCAAAAAGTCATCAGGGACCTGGGACTCACCATAGTGAGATCTGAGTAGGGATCCTACAGCCCTTGTCAGCTGAAGGTGTCCGGAGCTCGCCTCTTCCCAATTCACTCTGCCTCACAGTCTTCTTCAGCCTTCAGTTCCTTGAGCCTTCAGTTCCTCAAAAAGAAGCCCCAAATCCAGGTATCTTATCCCACGCTGTGCATGCACTACCTACTAGACAAATGGATTTACAGTTCACAACACCTTTAGCTATCACTGTGCTCCAAGAGACTTCAGCTAGTCTGTCCATAACCATTTCTCTATGACAAGACAGGTTCATATCTTGTAACATGGAGGCATCATCACATCAAAACAGAGTAAATATAACCTTGCGTTGATTCACAGTATTTGAAAAAAATATAAAAATCTAAGTAACAGGAAATAATGTGCAGAAAATGCACAAACGAGACTGAATCACAGCGGACACTTGATTTTCTGTGTATTATGAACAATGGGGAAAACAGAAACAGAAAAAAATTCAGGGTTTTTTGCCCACAGTCATAAAAGTAATATATTTTGTTTCCACCTTTAGACAGTGGTTTCAGCCTGCAGGCCCAGGGAAACATTTAGCTATATAATAGTCGTTGTTCTTCAGTACAACACTATTCTGTTTCACCTGCTCGTTCAGTGAGAGACTAACATAAATCTTGCCTAAGAGGGCAGTTCAGTTCTGACAGTCTTCTGGTTAAAATTGATGCTTGTAGGGAAAATGTGTTTTCCCAGCCAGTCTTTCAAATAGGAGTGCTTTGTGTACTCTTGTAACAGTGCTCTTTAAAAGCACCAAAAGAGCTTGGTAGAGAAACAAGACCTTTTGAGCTAATTTCAGGTGATTAGAGGATTAGTAGGTTTAGGTTGACAGAACTGTGAAATACAAAATTCAGATTTTGAGGGGGTAAAAGTATATCAGAACTATCACCTGTATGAGCATAACAAAAAGTCATAATTTTCTGAAGTATTCTACAAATTCTTTGAGACCTCTTCCTCACACAGACCCCTCACTAGCAATGAAAAAAAAAACAACCTTAGAAGGGAAAACAACTTCTCATTGCGCAATTCTTTAGGTAAAGCCACTCCTACAGCACCTGAACTCTACAAGACTTTTGTATAAGGGTGCATGTTTTGTAAGAACCATATCAGGAATAAATTATCCAAAAGGAGACAAGCAGGTCTGCTGACATCATCCACATCACAAGACAGTCATTTTACATACCAAAGAAGTCAACCAGAAGGTATCTTCTATCCTGCATGGCATACCAAAAAACATTGAAGGAAGCCACCTTTACTTACCTATGAAATTGCCTTCTTTCTCCTTAATTTTATGGCACAGCCCATTTTAACCATAAAGCATCTATTGTGTTCGAAATCTGTGATATTTCATTGAAGGCAAAAGTCCTTGTTCCCAACAATCCAGTAAGCCAAAAAATAACAGAAGAAAACTAGTACCAAGCAAGGCTTCCAACCCCCACGCCTGCATTTTCCCTTCTGTAAGCAGCAGCAGAGAACACAACAGCGAGTCCAGGGGCGCAGCAGGCAGTCCTGCATGCAGGGGTGCAAGGAGGTGTGCTTGCAGCAGCAGCAACCGACCCTCTCATTAGCAAGTGTTTCTGTTGCTGCAGCACTTGCAAGCAGCACTAGAAGACCAGAGACAGAGAAGGTATCTAAAAAACCTCCGCTTCCTTAGCAGGGAAGTAAAGCAGCACCAGGTCAAAGCTCACCACGCAGTGTGCAGAGATCTGGGTGCTGTTTGGGTGCCAGCCTCCCAGCCTGTCCTAGCTGTAACCAGTTCTGCTTCCAAAGCCAAGCTCCCATCAGCCATCGGAGACGCCAAACACCCTGCCTGGGACGCAGCACGTCTCCGCACCCACACGTAATACGCGGCCAGGCAGTGCTCATTACCTAAGAACACTGGGCGTTAAGATCAGAATTGTCAGGACCTGAAGGTTTAAGCCTTTAATGAGCTAAAATAGTTATTATTCTCAGACAATTTTAGTGCAGCTGTAGTAGGGATGTATTTTATTTCTTTTATATCACCGAGAAACTTGAGGTTAACTCTCTCTAAATATATGTCTATAACCTTATTGGTATTATATAATCAAGAAAATCATGTAAAGGTCTCTGCATTCTGTACTCCCATGCAACTGTTCCATTGACATGCACAAAACCAAGTGGACATTTCATTTCGGGAGGGTTCTCCTCTGGTTCCTTTAAGCCTTTAATCTTTATCTTATTCTATTATACTGCTGTATCTATTAATGGATTTACTGTACTACACAGGGACAGAGTGAATGGCAGTGTGTGTGTATGAAAAAGACATATATAGTCTCCTATGGACTATCAAGCAAGGAATGTAGACAAAGCAAAAATCTCACAAAAAAAGTTGCTAACAGATAATGTCCAGATATAACATGGAAGATGAAAATTCTTTAAAACTAATCAAGACTTGGAAGTCTGACCAAGAAAATTATCAGCCAAAATACCCACTGGTCTTTGACATCCTGGCCAGAGTTTTTGAGACTTTTTAGCTCTCACCTTCATACCTTCCCTGTACTCACATTCCAGTGTAAAGAAAATTAAAAAGTAGGGGAGGCTGCCAAGCAGCTTTTCAGTATGTGCATGTCAGTCTTGGCCTACAACCAGGCAGGCCTGACTGAGGCACAAAGACAATGAAGAAAAACCTTTGGAACAGAATCGGGTAACATTAATGCAAGCTCCAAGCGTTAATATCTTTTCCTCTCAAGACAGCATTTTAAATTAGAGCTTTCATTGTCCGCGTAAGAGATGTCAGAGCCCAGTCAAGGCGATGCTGGTGCAGTACCTAATGGGCAACGGTTGCCCTTTCATTCACTGATGACACTTTATTTAATACCAGCTATTAATACATGATGGCATTTTCTATCAAGGGTGTCATAAAAAGGTCAGATTCCATTACTGCAACTTGTATATATGAGGACAGGCTCAACCCTTCAGCAACACTAATATCCTACTACTTCCAGCCAGCTTGCTCCAAGTGCAGCGTCATTCTGCCAAGTACAGGCAGACTGATGCACCCAGTCTCACATGTCTGAAATCAACAGCAGCACGGAGGCACCAGGAGCACCCGGCCGCCAGGACTCAGTCACAGATGAGAGTATTCTGACAGCATTTTCTCCTTTCTTTCATTGCTTTTCCTGGTAAATAGACATTTGCAACTACAGCATATCTTGTATTTCCAGAGCAGGTCCAGATGACCTGTGTATAAGGTCAGGCTGAGTGTTGCTTTGCACTGCTGGTTACAATGGTTTCTTCTTATGTAAAGTGTTGTCGAATGGCTCCTGATTTTGTTTGCTATATTGATCCAAAAATTGTTTAGATGACTAATTCCCAGACAAAAGGTTGTGTACTCTGTGTTCTTTTCATCTCCTCGTTTATGTGTAGCTTAGCTGGTCATTTAAAACCCCACTGCATTAGTCTTGTTCCCTTGGTGGAATGCTGCCTTTCAAACAACAACCTGAAATACTAGAAAATGGTTGAAATCACCCTTTAACAAAGCATAATCCATCATGAGTACCAAGTACATCTTAATACGCAAATCAGAGAACTGTAGAACAGAAATACAACTCAACCCTTTCATGCACATAAATATCCACCAAGGGTTTTTTATTTTTAGTTATTTCATTTGTCAGTAAGTATCATGGATACCTCTTTTGATACTTTCCATATTCTTCTGTGAGCTCCACAGCAGGTTTTTTTTCTCAGCTCATCCCCATTCACTCATTAACTAACCTCAGTTTCTCGCTTGGCTTCTCTCTGGTGAGGTCTCCCTAAGAAAAGATGATTTTGTACATCGAATGGATTAAATAATAAAGCCAGTAAGTTGTGTGGGGGGTTAATATTTACAGAGCAACTGGAAAACTAAGAGCTCCCTAAAGCAAAATAAGGCACCTAAATGTTGATTGCGCTAATTTGCAGTTTACTTCATACGTTTCTGTTGGTAAATGTATTGGCACCGCAGGGCTGCTGCCACGGTGATTTATGGCAAAGTTGCCCGTTAGCACAGCTAGCCATATCTACCTCCCAAAGGCATTACTACGAAGCTTGCTTTCCACCCCTACCCCAGCCCCCAGCGCAGGCATCCAAAGACAACACAGAAAGCGGCAGTGAGTGCAATTGTGACAGGTGTCCCTCCTCAGGGGCAGCAATGAATCGGGGTAGGCTTGCACCTCCTCTGGCATTTCAGTGCAAAACCAAGAATCCAGACACCACTGTCCTGTTGAGAGTGACACCCAGAAATGGTGTCATCTCCATCCCACATGTCCTGCCTGAATCAGCTGCCTTTTTATCACTGCTGAACCCCTTTCAGAAATAGTTAAGGACCGCTACCGTTTACAAAACTAAAACAGACACACAGCAAACAAGCATTAAGCTTACTAATTACTTAGAAAGCTTGGCTAACAGGACTGTTCCATACATTGCCAAGTTCATCAAGTAGCAAACACATTTAGAGTTGAAAAAGCAACCCACTGTAAAGGATTGTTTCTTATGACGCAGATGACCATTTCTATTCCCATAGAAAATGAAGTAACACACCACTTTATTTTTCTCAGTACCTAGTATTTTGAAAAGTTTTATTGTACTCATTAAATTCTAGAACTTTTCAAAATACTAGGTACTGAGAAAAATAAAGTGGTATGTTACTTCATTTTGTACTAGAGAAACTTCAGCACTAGAGAAACAAAGCAGTGTGCTGAGGCTAAGCATTCCCTAGGAAAATAAAATTCATAAGCAGATATTTTTTTGGGTCTAAATATGCCCTGGTTTGAACCCATCAAGGCAGCAAAAGAAGGGCTCTGCAGTTCCACACCAGCTCAACCAGACATAAAGGAAGTGGCATGTGGCACTGTGACGGGAGACCCTGGCAGAAGGGCTGGGAATTCAGCAAACGGCAAGAAGCAGCGCGGCAGCTTCAGGAAAGGGAGACTTGACAGCACTTCATTTCTCCTGACCTCTTTGTTCTGCCCTCCCCTGGCAATGACACTTATCCAGACACTGAAAGGGAAAAAAACACAAGCAAACAAATGGCCTGTTCCGCTCTGGAAAGGCATTCCATCGGTGAGATGGCAGCTGCACCAACAGGTGAAAACGAGCCCTATCTGCTACATTACAGCGCTAATTTCATTTGGCAGAAAATCACTTGCAAATCAAGTAAATGTGACAGAAGCATTTTCCCTTGTGTTTGGCCACGTCCAGAAACTACAGCCACAGCTGTTTTGTTTGCCATGCAGTAGGCTAATGCAGTATCAGTGAAAAATAAAGCACATTTTCCATTGCTACGCTAGCTTCCACTAGCTTCCCCTTAAGGCTTAGTTGAATTTTTCTTCCATTCAGGCTCAGTCTTCCCTGGTAACAATAATCCTGATCAGTGTCTTCATTACAAAATAAACTGCTGCATGATCTTCCTGTACAACACAAACTCTGTGTTCTTTACGGTCTCAGTTATTTCATTTGAAGCAGTGCTTATTTGCAGCGGCTTCAGTTTGCATGACCCGTGAGTACAGTGCATTGCGAAAGGCTGCCACCGCCACGGTCCTCAGCTCATGGTTAAGAAATCATTTTTGAAGTGAGGGCTCACAAAGGACTCTTGCAGTTTCTCAGGTTTCAGGAAAATCTTTGGCACCTGACGAAGTCGGATGCTGGTACATACACATGACGTTCAAGCTGACTGATGTCCCCACAGTGACATGCCAGTTGCAAGCTGTAGGGAGATGATTTTAAAAGCTAGGACAGATTTACTCATATGTATTGATTTTATATGTATCTATACTTAAAATAAATGTCTTCTAAATATCAATGCTCGTCTGGATTCTTCTGGTTTGTGTGTTACCCCATCTTTGAACTCTCTTCTGCACTGCTCTGGCTCAGCTCAGTGCTAGAAACTGACCGTTTATTGCAATGAGAAACAAGGCTTTGGGCAAGGGAAGTACCAGATAACGGACCGAAGTAAAATTTGATGGGCTGCTCGAGTTTGATAACTGCTAAAGTCAGTGTTACTCCTCACAAATCACTTTACTTCCCTAAGCTTCCTCCGTGTAAAAGCAGACTTTACAGGTCAGAGCATTATATTCACTAACAAATAATCCATTCTAAAATACAATTTCAACCTAACTTTTCTGAGGGATGGTTTAATTATTTCAGAGAAACTATGAAAGTTTAAATTCTTTTCTTCAAATAGATGCTACGTCCTCCTTCCTTGACCCTAGAAAAGCAACCTAGAGGTACATGTCACCAACGTGTGTGCAGGAGGTTGAGCTACAAAGCAGCCACTTCCAAGTGGTACTGTTGAATGCTGATAACGGAGCAGTTCCTTTCAAAAACAAACAAACAAACAAAAACCACAACAAAACAAACAAAACAAAAACAAACAAAAAAAACACCACAATGAAACAGCATCAAGTGATTTTACCAGTGGATTTGTTTCTGAACCAGTGAATAAAAGCCATCCTGGTAGTTAATGTCTACCAACGCTGCCTTCCAGGAGTTACAGGAGTGCTGTGCCAGACCATACGGACCAGAGGGTTCAGGCATTGCTCCATTCTTTGGAGATGTGGTTTCACAAAGCTAGCGGGACAGGTCCCATCTGGCAGGAGGGCGGGTAGAGAAGGCTGCATGGCTACCAAACAGGACATGCAGTTCCTTCATACACTGATCCTGATGCTGTGGGGAGCAGGGGCAGGTCCTGCTGATGCATGTTCTATCAGCCCAGTCATTCTCCACTACAGCAAGTCCACCAGCACATGCTGAATGAAGCAGTTAACACAGTCTTCGCTAATTACGTGGAAGCAATAACTTAGGCACCATCTTCTACACTTTGCTAAATGGTGGGAAGGGAGGGCGGGAAGTACATCACCGTTATGCAGAGCATACCAAGTAATTCCCTGCAGGCAATTCAGCAAACTTTAAGAAGGTTTCAAGGGGGGCACCCTACAGAACAGATCCTGAAAGAGCAGTTTTAAGGGGGGGGGCGGGGCATTGCAGGAGTTCTGGGAACAGGAATCTCCAGAAAGTTTAGTTCTCCAGAGGACTCTCTGCTCAATTCCCTTTGCAGGGTTTAACAGAAAGGAATTTCGAGTCCCCTTACAGGATCGCAACAGCTCCTTTTAGAATTTCTCAACTGGGAACCTTTGAGCTTAAGAAGCAGCACTGTAATAGATCCAGCGTTGCAAGACTGTATCTTCTTGATCTCAGGAGAGACACTTCAATAATTAAATCCATTCCACATATGTAAAATAATTTAATCATTAGTACCGTTGATTACTGAGTGCTATGCACACTGATAAGGATCGTGCCTCAAATACTTTTGCTATTTGAACGGGCAACAGCAGTTCTCCTCTAACGTCACATGGACTTTTGCTCTCACAGGCTACACTGTTGTACTGAATGAACAACTTGGGTTGATTTGTCTTGCTCCCATGATATAAAAATGTTTGGGAGCTGATGTAAGCGGCTACTTGCAATAGGGTTTTCCTGGCAGCATGGCTATGGGAAAACAGGCAGTGTCCTTCCAGGGCCATTGGAGCTGGCCGCAGTTTGTGCAAAACGCCAACCCACCACGCAACCATCGCGCCCTCGTCCTTCTGGAGGGGCCACTGCAGCCCCCGCTGGGTAACATCTATGTCTGCACTGGAGCAGTACCAGCATCCTAAACCACTCTTGGCTTTACTATACAACAGGCTTCTACAGCCCGATAGCCGTGATAATCACCATTTACGCTCAGGAGCAGGGGAATGATTTATGAACTGTGGAAGGTAATTGCAGCATCATAATTGTTCTTTCTCTAAATTTACTCTGAACAACAAAGGCACTAATGGTCTTATTAACCTAATCTTCTCTTAATGCCTATATTATGTTTTTGGCAGACCACACTTAATTTACATACTCAGTTGACCTCTTTCTATCATGCACAGACAGCTTCTTGCTTACCACCATGTTATCAGCTCTTGGTGTGAATACTAAGAAGAGAAGGGAAACCACTGTAGAACCATAGGGGAAGGAGTTCTAATTAAGTGGTTGAAAACCCTAGTAAGATGGAGAGTCAGAACAAGATAAAAATTGGACTCAGTTTTTTCCGGGTAACTAGCCAAACTAAGTTCCCTAATTACATATTAATTAGTGTCCCTCTCTCCCCCTCTCTACATATCAAAAGGCATGGGTTGAAGTGACATAGCAAACAAGAAAAAGACACTAAATGGCCTGGAAATCAGTTTTGGGAAATAATTATCTATTTGACTGCTCATGTACAGGTACAGATCGCTAAAGTGTAAAATCTTTAACTTACAGAAACTTGGAATTATTAGCTGATGCCAGAATTGGTAGTTCAGGTAAAAAACTTTAAAACTCAACTTCATTCTCAGATGATGCTCAGTCGATAAGTTTTCCTTGACACTGGAAAATCAAAGTGCAAAGCTCCCCAGTAGTTAAATAAATAAAGATTTGGTTTGGTTTAGACACCGCAACTACTCAAAATGAGACTGATAGCACGTGATCTCCTTCTTAGAAAGCCCATAATGCTGATATAATAAAGTTGTTTAACCCATGATGATTTAGCGTCTAAGGGAAGCAAGGATTTTAGGGAGAAGTACTATATATACTTTTTTGTTTGATTTTAGACCAACAGAGTTGGGATAAAGAAAAAATGCTCATTCTACATCTAAAGCCTTCTTTAAGACTGGAATAGAAGAAGTCTTCAAAATCAAATACAAATTGAGAATGCTTGCTGAACAGCCAAAACAATTCAGTCTTATAAAACACCCCCCTTATTTTCCTACTGAAAAGAAGGGAAGGTGCATGTGATGCAGCTGCTGAAGGAGGGTTGGGGTTATTCGTTGGTCTCTGCTAGATCTTCAAACAAATGATAATCAATTTTCCCAGGATCCACCAAAGAAAGTTTCTCCTCTACTGTTCTTCAGAAAGCTAGGAAGAAAACCAAATCTCATTTATGTGAATTCTTCTGGAACTACTGCACTTCTGGAAGCCTAAAGGGCTGAAGTCTGCACCATGTCACTCTGCTGCTCAGTCCTAGGTACGCTGTACAAGTTCAATGAGTTTTTCTTCTCTTAGTGATATTTAATGGATAGATTATTTCAATCAACTACTTTTACATGCTCTTCCAACTTCCACATCATTCTAAACATGTCTCAGACTATTTTCATCTTTTTTTCTGGATAGGTTTGGACTCTGACAAGTCCTAGTGTATATAACAAATTTATTTCCTGCAATATTGGAAGTTTTCCTGAAGCAATTACTTCCAAAGGCATTCAGATGTCTGCCTGCTCTTTGGTGAATTCTTAGCTTATTAAGGTAGAAATACATATGAGCTGCTGTCAGGGAACAATAAAGTTGAACCTGCCCTTAACTTGCAGATTTTCAGTGACCAGATTCTATTTGGCTGCTGAATTGTTTTGGGAATTGCACACATTACTCCTGAGTTTCTGCTTCTGCCAAGCAGAACTCTGTTAATTGATTGTCCTCCCGTGCTGTAAAGTACTTTGTAAAGTACTGCTACAGTTGAGGCTTTAGAGCTCTGAACAGATTTTTTTTCCCCCCACAAGTGATTATAATTTCTCAAATGTTAAATAATACTGCTGCTCACTGTATGTTGTTTAAGCTGCGACATTAAGAACTATCTCGTCCTAAAAATCTGTCTCCTAGCAAGCCTCATCTGAGTCGTGTGAAGTATAGACTGGATATACAAAATTAAGGCAATGTCGATGCCAAGAGAGGTGAGAGAATGTATCTGGTGATTCACACCAATGTCTGTGCTAATATAAATACAGACTGAATATGTGTGTTAACTGTGAAATCTGCCCCTTTATATACAACCCTCATGAAAACCAATTTTGTTGTCATTCGCTATCAGAATGTTCCAGAATTAATGGCAGGGGATATTGTCAAAACTCCTTGATGTCTACAAAGTTAATGAGAAGACTCCTTTTTTCATTCATAAAGGTTTGATTTGCTTCTGAAAAGGGGAAAAGAAAAAAAAAAAAAAAGCTCTACAAACACTGTGGACTGAACCCCAGCCTGTTTCGTTCCCTTAGTTTCACCTGGCTGACTTTTTTTTCCCTTCCCCTCCCCACTGAAGGCTTCCCTATCGTCTGCTACCAGCTACCACACTCTGCCAGTTTTCATGGTGTACACAATTCTTTTTTTGACAAATGACAAGACACTACAAAACATCACCTAGTCATAATTACCCAATTAAACACAAAAGCAATACATTTGTTATATTACTTTCAATCACTCAAAGAAGTAAATACATAATAATTTGTAAGACTAAATGATTACCATACAATTAGTAGATCACAGTATATACTTTGCTGCATTAAATTTCCCCTCCCCAAACCATATTATTTACCATTTACCTTCACCTGGTATCATCTTACTTTCTCATACAGATACTTATTTGAGAGATAGGTTTGCTTATAACACATTTTATATATACTATTCCCAAAGTGACATAAACTTAATTCAAGAATAACTTTTATTTGCAGATAACAAGCAAACAAAAGATTTCCCTGCAGAGATTATGCAGGTGTTTGGTGTTCAGCATCTCCGACCAACAAATTCCTGAAACAAGACTAAGAAAGTAGGTGAGACATATGATTTCTTGATAACGGTACAAAACCAGAGTTCAGGAAACCTGATGTCTATTTTTACTCCTGCTACAGATCTACATGATCCTCCTATGAGGATCTACAGCTCATAGTTCTCTCTGCTCCATAAACTTCTTCATACTTATGGCTGCACATGTAGTTATCAGAGTTAAAGCAGCAAATGTATACCTACACACTCCTATAGCAACCACAAATCCAATCCACTCTTACTATAAAACAAAAGCATAATATTATTTATGTAAAAAACAATCATTATTGAAACACTTCACTAAAACCAAAACCAAATTCTTCTCTGCAAGAGAAGAATTAATTTGACAACTATGCAAAGGATAAAATACATTCAGTTTCAAATGGGCAAAATACTCCGGACAAAGTTTGACTATTTTTTTCTAATTATACACTTCTAATATTTGCTTGATTTGTAATTGCATTACAATGTAGCCAACAATCTCTCAGGTAATTACCAGTAACTACCTAGGAGGAGGATGTTTTAAGTGAAAAACTGAAAGTGCTTGTAAATTGAAACAGTTGTGATATGCGCTCTGACCTTCCCTGTTATTCTTTCTAAGGTACGAGAAACAAGAATGCTCTTTCTCTAGTTTCTTTGCCCACTGACTTTTGCATTATGTCTGCACTACGTTCAGCTTTATTATTTTTCAATTCCCTATTTATAACAATGACTCTTAATTACACTCCTGCTGTGCCAGAGGAAATCTCTTCATCCTCAAAAGGTTTCTAATGGAGAGAATCCCGGGAAACTCTGCCAAGCACATTCCATGACTAAAAGCAGAA
Organism: Falco naumanni; assembly: GCF_017639655.2. Lineage (NCBI taxonomy): Eukaryota > Metazoa > Chordata > Aves > Falconiformes > Falconidae > Falco > Falco naumanni. Next base: position 110,492,547 of record NC_054057.1, on the reverse strand, counting down.
TAAGTAGACAACCCTTCAGGTTCTTGCACACCAAGAAAATCTCAGGAGTGGGGACATACCTCCTCTGCTAAGACACAAGAGTCAGTTTGAGGTAAGGTCTTGAGGTAGATCTGCCCTGTTAGACTTTAAACAGAATGTTTCAAAGAGTAATAGATGAGATACCGTTAACTGACAACATTGCATAATTACATGTAGATGTATTCTTCCCCCAGAAATCTCTGTGCACATTACAACAGTTTTCAGATCTCCAGTAAGAAGACATTCAGATATTTCGCATGGGCAAACCACCACCACACGCAATTTTAGGCTTCCAGAGCTACTGGGTTCCTCAAATTTTTCTCTTCTGTGGTCCTCAGTCCCACTGATGATCACAAGTTCAGCACTCCAGCATCTGAAGGAAAGAACTTTTTTTCTTTACTGTTTTATCTCTTTCTTGGAAGATGGAGGAGAAAAAGAAAACTCTTTGAAAACTGCCTTTTCTCTCAAGAAATCCAGCTCGATATGCCTTTCAGGACAAGCATTGTGAACAACTGCCCAGTTAACAGCATGGAGGTAGCCTGTTCCTCATCTAGGGCTTCTGTAAATCATGCTTGAGCTCTGATCAACGTATTTTCTCTGGTAATCTCCTTTTAGTCCTGTATTATTTTCAGATTCTGTTTAGAGAACATTCCCTGTAGCCCAGCCCCAGTCTCTCTTCCAGCGAAAGGCAGACTCTGTTCTCCTTCGGTGTTCCCCCTTGACCTTGCTCCCTTCGTGCAGCCCTTTAAGACATATGTAGCTTTTAAGATGCATCCAATCAAAACTGGTAGGTCTGTTCTCAGCATCCTATTTCAGCTCTTTTTTTCTGCTTTGGAGGCAGACTGAACTCTATGGCCCTCATTTTCAAAAAGCCCCCAAGCTCCTAATTAGGCATAGAATGTAAGCAGCCAGAATTTCAAAAAAGCCATGCATACTTGAGTCCTGAGCTTCTGAAAATCTAACCAATCAGCTTCACACTAGCAGCTACCAAGTCCTCAGGATTATTTTTTTTTTTATCTAGCCCTTATTTTAGTAGGAAAAACTCAATACCATTGGACAACAGCTGTACTGCGATCTTTCAGGTCTTTGTGCAAATGCATGCATTAACTTTATGAAACCTAGGTAGTTTTGTTTTGCCTACATCCTCTTTTGTATCATTAGCTGTAAAGACTGAACTTAACACTCTGTGAAGCAACAGAATTAAAGCTGTGTGCAAGTCACTCCTGGGATAAGAGGAATGTGTGCTTGTCAACAAAGTATGGAGGCATTTGGAGAGAGAGAATGCAATACTTAGACTTCAACTAAGAACGCAGAACATGTGAAAAGAGCAAGACATCTGCTTGAAGCAAAGATGGAACATAAAAATAATGAGAAAACTTCTATGAGAAAGGGATAATCAGAAGGCTAAAAGAAAGATGATATTGCCCTCCTAGACTTTAACATCATCTCAGAACCATTCCATGTAACCCAAGAACCAAATACTATGTTCTAGCTGACTGATAAAACCTGATTCACTTTGATAGGGAAAACTTGTCACTGTTGCATCTGTTTCTTGGAATAAAATTGCTAAATTAATGAAGTTACCAAAGGACACAGTATTATTTTTCACTAACTAAAGGACCTATGGAGTGATGCAGTAGTACTGATTCAGTGCCTACTTTTGGGTAACAGAGGAGGAAACCACTTTGAGTATACTTGTACTGCACTTAAATGCATACTTCTTGGCTCCAAATGGGAACAAAAAGCAAATTAGTATCTAAAAGGAATGTTTGTTGTGCACTGTATCAGTACAAAAATGCATGCAGAATGCTCCTTTGCAAAATAAAAAGGTTCACCTACCTTACTGGTGAACCAGCTAATGCACAGCAGGGCTACAGTGTAAGAAGAAAACCAAACCAGTAGTATTTCACGATGGGTAGTTCTCTCAAACAACAGTATTTTGCAGTTTTTATACATGAAAAATTCAACTGATACTGCTCCTGTGGGGCGTAACAAGAGGAGGCTTGAGGCTTGAATGGCTTAGCTGAAGAAGCTAGATGAGATCTGGTTAGTGATGACTTCATGCTGATCCTGAGGTATTGTGGAGACATAAAAAATACCCTGGCTGACATCTGACAACACTGATGCATCTTGTCACAGCACACACTACAGAGCTAATAGTACGCTATTGCTTTCTTAGATTGGATATCTGTGGCGAAGAAATTGTTGCCTGACACGTTTATCAGTGACAGACAACCACCACTGTATGTGCTTGAAATTAGCTTATCAACGCCGGGCAGATTAATTAGTAATTTGGGGCTTCAGCTGGGAAAGGGAGGTTGCCCTGACTGGAGCTGTTCTGCAGGGTTAACGTGACGTGCCCCTGCTCAGGGAGCGCACGGGCGCTGTGGGAAGCAGATCTCCACTGCTCCTGGACTTGCCAGAGGTGATTCAAAACAAAATAAAAATCAGGACAACTATATGCTGTTCACTGGTCTCTCATCTACACAGGTTTTACTGCTCCATTCCTACCTTCATGTTCCCTGCCTATCAAACAAGAATAATCCCTACCCACTGGTGACTAGTAAAGTTTAATTAACATTTATAAACTACTGCCTAATATTCATGTAGAATTAAACAGCGGAAGAACTAATATTGAGAAGAACATACAATTCGAAACACAGCTGAATGTAAAATGTAGAGCATATAGACATGAATCTCATTTTCCGCTTATGTGTGGTACAATTTAAAGTACATTTTTAGCCTGCCATTTGTGTAGAAGAGAACAAATACCATGTAGCTTTAATTAAATAGGAGTTTTTAAAACAGGTATCTGTGAGACCAGCTGGCACGATATCCAAGAAAGAATACAGCTGCCCTCTCTACTCTTTCTTATAACTTTATTTCTCCATCTTCTCTTTCCATACCACTTCATTTTCTGTTTCTTTTCCCCACGGTCTGTCTTGGTGTATCTGCTTGACCCGCTCAGCAAGCTTTGCTCAAGTCCACCATGTTCCAGAGGGCTGGGCCCAACAGGTTCAACTATTTCTGTGTCCACGTGTGAGAAACAGGCACGACTAACCAGCATCCCAGATTTTGAACATGAACACGTCAGGACAGATATGAAATACAAAATCAAAGGAACTAAATGTGGGATGTAAGTTGCTAACTGTTGCTTAGCAACACTACACTGATGTCACACAAATCGTGACCTTAGCATCAGAGTCAACACCATTCGTGCAGAGATCTGCAAACAGATCATCTGGTATGGCAGAAAATTAAAAAAAAAAAAACAACCACCACCAAAACAAAACATCACCATTTTATGCCAGCTTGAATATGCACTTATGGGCAAAGAACACGTTTTCCTCCTGACAAGCTCTAAGAATGCATATGGTAATTAAAGGAATAATCTTCTTAAACTAATAAATTATGACCTCAAATAAAGAAACAGCAGCTGGAGTGAAATAATTAGGCCATGACTCACTCAGATTTGCATGGCAGATATTAGAGTTCTATTGAGAAGGAAGCTTGGACAAGGTAGATAATAAACTGTTTACCTCCTTATGCATCAAGTCTACTTTTCTCTGTTTCTCATGCAACATTTATTTCTCATATGCTATAATTTTACCCTTCAATTATATTTATGAACACCGTAAGTTAGATGCAAACTTTTCCTCTTTTCTTTCAAGAGAATTTCATAGCCTGTCTCCTTCATGAAACGCAAGGTCCTCCAGCCAGACATGCAGAGAGGGGATCCATAGCGATGGTACACCCCACTCCTCGTCCTCCCTTACACATCAAAGGAGAGGAAAATTTTCATCCATTTCTCCAGGGTACATCTGCAAGATAAACTGGGGAAATGTTAATTTCTTGAATTCTAAAGGCTAACCAGCTCAAGTCCTGATGCACCAACAATGCTGAACACACTGGTGTACCGCAAGTGCTATGAACACGCCGAGATCAATGTGTTTAATTTATAACAACAAAACGTTTTGTAGAAGTTGTGTCCCTACCAAAACAAATAATACAAAAAATAAAAAAAAAAATAAACAGAGAATAATGGAATCAAGAGCAACAAACATAATATTAGACTTGGAAAAAAGCACCCAAAACAAACCAAAGAAAACCGGTTGATGAACAGGACAATTTATACAGCTCAGTTGGTTTTTATACGTATAGAAGAACTTAATAATGAATCCTAAGTTTTTAGTTGAAAAGCTACTTCACGTTGGCTTGAATAAAAGGAAGTTCTGTGCACTGATTCACCATCTGCAGGAAGCACCATTCACCGCAGCCTGTCCCTTCACACCTTTGAGGGATCAAACTGGAATGCAAAGGTCTCTACAACAGGAATACTTGCTTGTTTTCTCTTTAACAGTGTGCTATTTCACCTTTAAAATAAGTTTATCAGATCAAAGTCACTCCCTGGAACTTTGCCACTCATGACAATGTTTTTAGAAGGTTATACTGCATGAAATAAGAAACACACAGCATAAGAAAACCAAACCTAGTAATTGTGAAATTATTTACAGTAAGCTGCAATGAATGCAAGCTTTGATTTGCAATAACATATCCACTCGGGACTAAAGAACCCTAAATGTCTCTCACCCTTCCAAAGAGCGAAGCAAGGACTATCAGAAAGCCCAATACTTTAACTTTGAACTCTTTGAAAAGTCAATGAAAGCCACTATTGTGTTCCAAAGAGAATCTGAGAAAATCGGGAGTTCCTAACAAAGACAAAGTTTTGGTGGCTGCACTCAGACGGTGTTGTTTCAAGTGTTTCCTCTTCTCATGCTCATGGTGAGTTGAACCCAAGAGGCTTATGACCAAGGTTCTTAACACCCATGGGCATAAAGCCTTTAGGATACCTTCAGGAAGAATTAGGACAGGGGTCCTCAAACTACGGCCCGCGGGCCAGGCACAGCCCCCCAGGGTCCTCAATACGGCCCCCAGTATTTACAGAATCCCCCCGCCACCCCCACCCCCCCCACCCCCCCGCCGGGGGTTGTGGGGGGAAACCAAGCAGCCGCAGATGACTGCCTGCCACTGCATCCGTGCGCCGGCCCCCTGGTTAAAAAGTTTGAGGACCCCTGGACTAGGATGTTAATGCAAATTCCAGTCTCATTCATCTCATTTAAAGGCTGCTTCTCCCATCTTTTTGGCTTCGCATCTGAAATAAATACCACGTTATTGCTGTGTTTCCTTCAGATGTGACTGAATGTCATTCTTGAATGATGTAATCGGAGTACAGTGTGTTAGTTTAACTTGCAAAAGTGAAACCTCAAGTTTCTTATACCACTTTAAGTCATCATGATAACACATGACCATCTTCACCAACTTGTCTAACTTCTGTCAAAGAAGTGCCCTTAGTATGAAGTGCGATGCCAACAGAAGACATAAAACTATCATAATGTCATAATATCAAATATGCATCATTTGCATGTTTCACTTTAACCTATTGTAAAAGTACCTGTTTAACAATTTATTTTAAAGCTTAAAAAAAAAATAAATCTGATCTAATACAGGGGATTGCACACCAAAAAAAATGAAGTATGTTTTCAGAGAAAAAAACCCACATCAGGCAATTTGACCGTACATAGCCTATTCTCAAGGGGAACAGATAGTGTTGCCAATACCAACGGTTCTGTGGTGGCTAACGTGGTATCTGCTGGTTTTCAGAAAGTTCAGGCTTCTGAACTTAGGATTTTAATGAAGTCAAATCGAACTTGAAACAAGGTTTAGCTTCAAGCCAGCGATGTGGCACAGGCTTGAAAATTTAATCTGAGCATATCTTGATGGCTTAAACACTGGAATAAGTAAAACAATATTATCATTCTAATAAGAATCTCAGGGTTGATTCTCAGATCATGTTATTAAAACTTGGAGTTGGAAACTATGAAACTATTTTCTAGATACTATTCATATGAATATAAAGGAATAATTTATATATGTCCTGGTTTCAGCTGGGATAGAGTTAATTTTTTTCTTAGTAGTTAGTACAGTGCTGGGTTTTGGCTCTGGTGTGAGAACAATGTTGATAACTGCACTGATGGTTTTAGTTGTTGCTGGGTATGTTTATACCAAATCAGGGACTTTTCAGTTCCTTGGGCCTTGCCAGCGAGAGGGCTGGAGGGACATGGGGAACTGGGACGGGACACAGCCAGGACAGGTGCCCCAAGCCAGCCAAGGGGATGTTCCATTCCATATGATGTCATGCCAAGTATATAAACTGGGGGAAGAAGGAGGAAGAGGGAGACATCTGGCATCACGGCGTTTGTCCTCCCGAGTACCCATTCCGTGATGGAGCCCGGCTGCCCTGGGGATGGCCCAACACCCGCCTGCCCGTGGGAGTGGGGAATGTTCCCGGCTTTGCTTTGCTTGTGTGTGCGGCTTTTGCTTTACCTATTAAATTGTTCTTATCTCAACCCCTGAGTTTTACAATCCTTTCCGATCCTGCCCCCCATCCCTCTGGGTGAGGGGCAGTGAGCGAGCGGCTGCGTGGGGCTGGGTTGCCGGCCGGGGTTAAACCACGACAATATATCATCGGTGTCTTGCTCAAAACATTACAGAAAGGAAACCTGAATGAGCCCTGAAAAGCACTTTTCAAAGACCTAATACTTTTATGGTTAAGTACTGTACCTTCGGGCAATGAGCTCATACTAACAGTTCTGGCTCTTCATAAATCTCAGGAAAACGAAGGCTGCTGACAGCGTAGATCTTGGGCTTGGCCTCCTGCTGATGGCATCTCCTCGTTCCCGACTCCACTGCCTACCTGAGCTGCCTGCTTAACTGCTGATTTACTGCTCTCTGTTCTGTGGCTCTCTCACCAATTCATCTCCATTACCTTCTACATCACTGTGCTTATTGCTACCGAGACCTGATCTCACCGCTGAAGGTCTGGCACACCTTCTCACAGCTTCATGAGTTCTCTGTTGCTCCGATTGTTTTCCTCCCCTACCTTTTCCTATTCATTACATCTTGCAGCCTTAGATTTTGCATGTAGTCGAAGCAGCCTTACTGCTTTTCCTATCACATCACTGGAAGGTTTTCTGCTCTCACAAGTATCCATCGCATATTGAAACAGGTAGAAGCCAGTATCAGCGCGGAATTTATCCAAAAATACTACTGGCACCGCACACACACTGCTGCTGCAAGACTGAAAATATGGGCAGTCTCTTGCCTCGCCAGTCAACTCCTAAATAACATAAGAATAAGAACAAACTCTGGAGGATTCTACAGTCTCTGATCAAATTTAAAATAGATTGCTGTGATAAATACTGGAGGCAGTGATGGGACTTTAAATCATCAAACCATCAAAGCAATCTAAAAATAACCAACTGCAGCTTGCAGCCACTTGATTTCAATTTATAGTTTAAATAATTGTGTGTTCCAATTATTTCCAGGTTGCGTGTTTGATTTCCTGCTTTTTACACTATTGTAGCTCTTGTGACATTTTATATGAGAAGAAAGGAACACTACCCATCCTCTTTTACCTAAAGAACCAGCAAAAGGAGCGCTTCAGATGTTTAAAACTACAAAAGGCATGGCTTGTTCTGTGGCAGTCAGAGATTTTGGAAAGGATGTAGGGAAGAGGGACTCTTAGATTCTCTGCTAGCTGCCTTTTTTTTTTTTTCCTACAATAGTGCAATGTCTCAGCTTTGCACTGGGAAGTGCTGGGCTTTGAAAACATGACATTACAGATTTTTGAGCTGGGCTTAAACAGCTCCAGCTGTCTAAGGGGAAGATAAGCAGTGGTCAAAATGCTTGCCTATGACTCAGAACAGATAGGCTGCTGTCCTATACAGCTCTTCTGAGTCCTAAGACACATCTACTTTAACAAGCCACAGAAGCAACTAGGTTAGTAATGAATAATGCATAAATTATGCATGAATAAAATTAATATTATCAGTCCGTAGCCTGTGTCCCTAGTACACGAACCCACCATAAACTAATCCTATGAGAAAAAAAAAATAAATCTTACCTCATGTACAGAAGTTCCACAACCTGTAAGTCTAAGTCAGTTTGTCCACTACTGGCTTTTTAAGAGAGAAAGAAAATCTTAAAACAGCCTCTCTCTGCAGGTCCTTAGTAAGGTGCTCTATTAATTTTCCCCACAACTAAAGTATTTGTTATAAGAAAGGAGATGCCACACAGACATCGCAGGATGCCAGCAAAGAATTTGGATGCAACAGATGGAACATGATGCATTCCAAAGGCTTTGCACGTTCCATATTGCAAATAACGCATCCTATAGGTATTACTTTTTATTCTTTTTAGCAATGGGGTCTAGTTTTCTGCATCATTTTGCTGATTACCGACAGTGATGTTTTCCATGCTGGCATGTCTCTCATCTGTCATAGCCAGAGAGTAGAACTTGCTCATCCTGGTTGCCTGCCCTTGAACAGGAATGGCAGCCACAACCTCATCAGGAATTCAACTGAAGAAATTAACATTTCTCTTATCAGTACTCCTGACAGCTACTGATAAGCTGTCTTGTTCCCCTTGTTGTCTACAGCCCAGCTCTTAATTTTGGATTATTTTTCCCCTGTACTATCAAGTACAAAAAATAACTTCTTTCTTAGCTTTCAGTTGTGCCTTTTGGCATCATGCTGGCACGCTTATATTTTATCTCTCCAAATATTAGGTGAGTACAATAGAAATTAGAGTTAAAACTTCATACAAAGGAAAACATCTTCCTCCTTCCTTGCAACTGGCTTCTCATGCCAATATTTAGACCGTTAGGGACCTCATTTTGTCCTATTCAGGAATCACAAGGTAATTAAAAACTGCCCTAACTGGCAATAAAGGAATTACATGCAGTGGAATACACAGGTTGGAGAAATCCCCCTGAGATGGCCTCTCTCTCACAAAGGAAACCGGTTCAAGAGCACAGGACTATTTCATATGGTTCATATGGAGAGGTCCCACCTGACTGGAAGCCATGAAATGTCCCAGTTTTCAAGAAGGGTTAGAAGGGGAACTCTGGTAATGACAGACCTGTCAGTCTCACTTTGGTGCCTGGTAAAATTATGGAGCATATTATTCTGGGAGTTATTGAAAAACACTTGAGAGACATCGCAGTCGTTGGTCATAGCCAGCATGGGTCCAGAAGGAAAAAGTACCACTTAACCAGCTTAATCTCCTTGCATGCCAACGTCAGCCATCTAGTTGACTGAGGGAAGCCAGTAGATGTTTTGGGGTTTGTGGTGTTTTGGGTTTTTTAATTTTATTTTACCAAAGCTCCATCACAGTATCCTTCTGGACAAAACGTCCAGGAATGTCTAGAAAAGTTGATAACATACTGGGGGGAGCAACCGGCTGGCAGGTCAGGCTCAAAGGGTGGTAGTAAAGGAGGTTACATCAGGCTGGCAGCCAGTCACCAGTGGGGCTCCCCAGGGCTCAGTCTTAGGGCCAGTGGTCTTTAACGTTGTTATAAATGATCTGGCCACAGGAATCTAAAGCACATTAGTAAGAATGTACTTAAGTTTGTCAATGATACTAAAATAGAAGGAGCTGTGGGGTCTCGAAGAGGCCTTACAGAGAGATCTGGACAGACTGACGAGCTGGGCAATCACCAGCTGTATGAAATTGAACAAGAGCAAGTGCCAGATTCTCCCCCTGGGATGAGGTCACCCCGGTTACACAGACAAACTTGGCTGTATGCACAAGAGGCTGGAGAGCAGCCCTGCGGAAAGAGACCTGGGGGGCTGGGCTGATGGCAAGCTGGATACGAGTCACCAGCGTGCCCTTGCAGCCAAAAGGGCCAGCTGTGCCCTGGGGTTCATCCAGCACAGCCAGCCGGTCAAGGGAGGGGACTGACCCACTCCACACCATGCTGGTGTGGCCCTACCTTGGGTTCTGGGCGCCTCAGTACAAGAAGGACATCAGACTGTTAAGACCGTGTTCGGAAGAGGGTGACCAAGGTGGTGAAGAGTCTTGAGGACAAGGTGGATGAGGTCCCTTGGTTGTTCAGCTTGGGAAAGAGAGGGCTGAGGGGTGACCCCGTTGCAGCCGACACCTCCCTCAAGGGGGGCAGTGGACTTGGAGGTGCTGAGCTCTCTCTGGTGATCAGACACGAGGGAATGGAATGCCAGGGGAAGTGCAGACTGGACATTACGAAAAGATTCTTCTCTGGGAGGGCAGTCAGTCGCTGGAACAGGCTCCCCAGGGAAGTGGCCATGGCACCAAGCCTGTCAGAGCTCAAGGAGCGTCTGGACAATGCTCTTAGTCATATGGTTTAGTGTTAGGTGTCCTGCAAGGATCCTTATGGCTCCCTTCTAACCTGAGGGATTCTATGATTCATTCCACGCAGAAACTCAAAGGCTTGGGTGTATCACCGTTAACTGCGCTCGGCTGTGCACAGCGTCATGAATGCACCTACCCAGGACGTTCTTGGTGTTGAGCTTTGCCATGATGGCTAAACAGACTACCAATGGATGTTGATGGTTGTCAAGCAAAGACGTCAGTTTTGTTTCCAGTATTTCTGAATTTCACATTTAATACAGACTATCCTATTTAATGCTTCTTGGTGGGATACGGAGCCTTCCTCTCACCCTAGGATTCACATACTCAGAAAAGAAAGAGCAAGTGGCTGAAGAGGTTACCCAGTACCTTAACAGCTTTAGACTGATCATTGTGCTGGTGACTCTCCTCCTTGCTCCTGCACGTTTTCTAAGTAGCTAGATTGAGGCAATCACTTGCTCATCCTACATTTAAAGGACCTGATTGAAGTCCCAACTAAAACGCTGCTACTCTTTTCTACAAACCATTAAGTCAATACTTTAGTATAGATGCTTTTCCACATTTCAGCAATTCTGCAACAACTTCTACCTCTTCCAATTAAGGCAGTACCAAAGACATGAATTCTCTGGTGGTTTTTTTTCTGAAATACAGCACAGCATATCTGTTGCAACATTCAAGTCAGAACATTTCCTTAGAGTGGTATACCCATCATTGTCCTATACCTTCCCAATTTATTATCATCATTTCACCAGCTCTGCTCTTTCTTTTGCATGCATAACTCATACTAATGTAATATGTCACATTGCACAGCCATGGTTTTGTACGCTTAGTATCTGCACAAATAAGAAATGTACCAAAAAGACACTGAATCAGGACACAGCTGCAGGGCCAACATAGATGTGTTTCAAATCCAACATTCTGTCAGAGATTGAAGGAACATCAAGGAGATGGCTCACATTAACAACAATGGACAAGCCATTTTCTAGTGGCTCCTTTAGCCATCCATCATGCGGCTGTTGTGTCATAACTAAATCAAAACTGATCCTATCAAGAGTTTGAGCCCTCTGAATTAGACTTATAATTTCTATCATGTGCAAATCGCACATAGGATAGCAAGTGCTGGGGCTGGGATTCTTCTGTTTTAAAGGTGGGGCTGAATGAACACAACCCTAGAGCATATTTGTAATATAGGAGACCTCTAAGCACAGGCAAATATGACTTTGCCTTCAGCTGCACCTGCCTTTATGTATTCCAAAAATACCTTGATTTGATGAGTCATTCCCAAAAGCTTTGCCCTAAGGAAAAACAGTCTTCCAAGAACTTCAAATTCTGACATGAACCCTTAGAAATTACATTTCAGGAACTCTCCTTCTGAGAGTACTGATGCAGGAATGACATTTGCATTAGCTCTGGTCCATAAGCAACAGCAAGACAGGAATAGTGAGGAACTTATTCCTTTCTCTCAATTAAGAAACATATTGCTCCAGGAAGCAAAAAGACAGAAATATTTGTCATTTTCTTCTTGGTTTTCTGCCTGATTCCACTTTTTAGTCTTTGAAAATTCAAGTCATCATTTATGCAGTGCTTACATTTACGTAAATAACTTTGCTAATTACTTAAGTTATTAGTGTCTAAAGAGAGCCCATTAGCTCCACAAAGGGTAGCAGACTGTCAGTGCTGTGTCAGACACTGAGATAAAGCACTTTGTAAGAGGCTGATTAACAGAGAAGGTATACTTGGGTTTGGCAACTGGTAAATCACAGACAGGTTGTTTAGTTTATGCCTCGTTCAAGACCCCACAGGACATCCAAACAACTACAATATATGACACAGATGCGCTGGATGATGTCTACATTTCTAGTGCCTGACAATTAAAGCACCCCACCAAAGAACGCCCCGTGACTTCTGCATGATGCCGGGGGCTTAGTGCAGAGTCTGCTGGAACAGATTCACTTCAGAATCAAATGTTCACTGCCCAGATGGATTGAAACAGGTACGTGTTATCCAAAGGAAATTGCAGACTCTGCAAACATAAAACATATAAACCGAGCATATAAAGTACAGCAAGATTCTTCAAAGCAACCGAATCATGGATCTCCATCAGAAAAAAAAAAAAAAAAGGGAAGCTAAAAATGTATTATCCAGATGAAGGTTTAAGTTAGTATGCAAGAATGAAAATTCTGTCTTTATTTGTAACTATTAATTGGAGATGAAAATTAAGAAAAATGTATCTGAAGGACAAAATTAGTTGCAAGAATAATCCTTTCTTTAAGTCTTTTTCCTGGTCGTTTTCTGGGTCACATTTCTCCCCTCCTCTACAGCAACTCTTGCCCAACAGCACCAATTTTTGAGAGGATATGAGATTTTAAAAAGCTATACATGACTTGCAGAGCTCAAAAGTAGTTATGCATCCTCAAAAGTGCGACGCTCATTCGGATATGGGGGGGGGGGGGTTGTTTTCAGGTCTACATTCCCACCAGCAGTAAGTGCCCTGCAACCAAAACCTGTCTCTGTCTCAACCCTCAGGGGCTCAAGGGCTCACCTGAAAAAAAGCCAAGCAGGGATTGTTTTGCCATCCTTTGTGAACACAGATTGTGCTTTCAACCCATTTAAAAATACCCCCTGTTAAAAGTCTCCAGAAACAGTATGTACAGTTGCTCCCGGTGGAAAGCTAAACCGATACGTGCCAGAGAAAATTGCTCTGTGGGGGAAGCGTTTCCCACTCAGGGAAGTCCCCCTGGCAGGTCAGGACTCAGCCACACTGGCAGAGCTGCTTCACACTGTTTGTGCAGTTACCTGCAAAGAGCGATGTAACCCACCGTGGTGCAGTTAAAGAGAAATGAATAGGCTGGAGAAATATTACACTTGAAAAAAACCCCAGGTTTTATGGATGGAAGCTGTGCAGTCATTTACCATCAAGTCTTCACAAATGAAAAGAAAAGAGCAATGTGAAAACCACAGCAGAGTCCCCCCAGCACTTTCTTCAGTACAAATAACAGGGCATTGATTTTCAAAGGTGTTCGGCTGTTCTTTTGGTTTTGAGGGTCGCCCTAGCAAAGGCAGCGAAAGAAAGTGTAGGTGCATTAAGGAAGGTGCTCAAGCTCAGGTGCTGCTGCTGTTGCTTCTTACAAGGGATTTTAGCTCTGCAGCTGGAAGCAGCAGTGAATGATAACGAAGGCAGCGATGGGGGAGGCTGGAGGGAAGATCCCAGCAGGGACTCCAAGACAGGACTGCACCCTGGGTACCAAAACAAATTGGCAAGACACTATTAGGTACCAAGTGCTTTGGGAATCTCTGCCCCTTCAGCAGGTATCTTCTGATTGGGAGCCGAGGCCTCTGGAAAGTAAAGCCCTTTCTAACTTGGGGTCCAACTTCTAGGGAGCAGGGGCTTCTTGTTCTGCTGTTGTACACCAGCTAGTGGCTCCTTCAGAGCAAACACAAAATATCCATGAATTTCAGGTACTGTTGACAAATCAGTTCCCAAATACTTACGCACTGTCCTGCAGGGACTTGGAACACACTTCAAAATTATTTTTGGACTAGCATTCACTCTTTTGCCCATTTTTATGTTTGCATGCCCCAGTTTTATTTGGATCCATAGTCCCCAAAGGATCACACCGTACACCGCGAATGTACCTACAGGAACCACGTTATTTTGGAAGCATGCCATGCAGACACCATCAAAAAAGGTAATGTTTCATAATTATTATTTAATTGCTACTTTCAGTCCTAGTCCCCTCCAGACCGTAAAAGCAATGCTTACCCAACCAAGCAGCAGGCAGCTCCTCCAGCCAATTACTGTTCACCACTAGACTTGATTCTCAAGTAGAGCCTATCAGCTGCTCCTTGCGAAGCATCCATCCCTACAGAAAAAAAGCAAGCCCATCACAGCTAAAATTCAGGCAAAATTCAGTCAAGTTATGTGCGGCTGATGGGTTCTACATTTATCTGATCAAAGCCAGTACCCACCTTTGCCTATGAAGTAAGGGCTTCAGTAGCACTTACTGAGACAGACTCAGGAAGTCAAGCACAAGGAAGGAAGAGGAAAATGAAATGCCAGCACCTTCCCCCCACACCTCTGCAAAGGCACTTTCCAACACCAAGATGATCAAAATCAAATCCCTGAAGCCACAGTCTGCCAAAGGAGTATCCTAGCCCCAAGGGTCTCTGTGATTCATGGTTATATAGTTTATACAAAGTGGAACAGTGTTAACAAAAGAACAGTCTGTCAGCTAAGGCATCTCCTTGGAAGGTTAAGAGATACTCATTGACATGTTGTGCTGGTTTGGGCTGGAGTACAGTTAATATTCTTCATAGTATCTAGTATGGGGCTGTGTTTCGGATTTGTGCTGAAAACAGTGTTAATTCAGGGATGATTTAGTTACTGCTGAGCAGTGCTTACACACAGCCAAGGTCTTTGCTGCTTCTCATGCCACGCCACCAGCGAGCAGGCTGGGGGGCACATGAAGCTGGGGGGGAGGGGGGGGGGGCACAGGCAGGACAGCTGACCCCAACTGACCCAAGGGACATTCCATACCATAGGACATCATGCTCAGCATATAAGGCTGGGGGAGGAAGGGGGGATGCTTGGGGTGATGGCATTTGTCTTCCCAAGTCACCGTTACGTGTGGCGGAGCCCTGTTTTCCTGGAGGTGGCTGCACACCTGCCTGCCCGTGGGAGTGTTGAATGAATTCCTTGATTTGCTTTGCTTATGTGTGGCTTTTGCTTTACTGATTAGACTGCCTTGATCTCCACCCGTGAGTTTTCTCACTTTTAGCCTTCTGATCCTCTCCCCCATCCCACCGCAGGGCAGTGAGCGAGCGGCTGTGCGGGGCTGAGCTGCCAGCTGGGGTTACACCATGGCAGTCCTTTTTGGCACCCAACATGGGGCTTAAAGGGTTTGAGATAACAACAGATTTGATTGGAAAGTGCCAGATCGAATTTATAGCAGTTATTGCTGTTTAGCTATTAATTGCCAGGCTGCTGTGCTTGCCATGGGGCTCGCTTGCCCTACTGTATATTGGAGTCTAGTGCTCGTTAGTGGCTGCTTTCTGCTTTCGCTGCTGCTGTGCTGCTGATCATCTGACTCTGCTGTGCCTGGGAACATTCTAGTAACAGCAATGGCGATGTGCCAGGGCTGGCAGGTGGCCAGGACATCGCTACTGTGTCTGTGCTGCTGCACTGGGCAGGCTGGGACTCCAGGGTGAGCTCGAGTCGAAGGGACTGTGACCCGTGGGTGAGTCCACGTGGAAGCAAGACACCCCAAAGCCCCTGGGGCTGTGGGCAAGCCACACCAGAGCAAGTACGTCTTGAAGCATCTGTGGCCATGGTTACTCTGTGCCACAGCAGGTACACCTCTGAAGGCATCATGGCCCAAGGATAAGTCCATGCTGGAGAAGGTACAGCTGGAAGCATCAGTGGCTGTGCATGAGGTCACACCAGAGCACCTCAAAGCGTGTGGCCTTGGATAAGCCCGTGTTTCCATGGATAAGCCCATGTTTCCATGGATAAGCCCGTGTTTCCATGGATAAGCCCATGTTTCCGTGGATAAGCCCATGTTTCCATGGATAAGCCCATGTTTCCGTGGATAAGCCTGTGTTTCCGTGGATAAGCCCATGTTACCGTGGATAAGCCCATGTTTCCGTGGATAAGCCCGTGTTTCCATGGATAAGCCCATGTTTCCGTGGATAAGCCCATGTTTCCATGGATAAGCCCGTGTTTCCATGGATAAGCCCGTGTTTCCGTGGATAAGCCCATGTTACCGTGGATAAGCCCATGTTTCCGTGGATAAGCCCGTGTTTCCATGGATAAGCCCATGTTTCCGTGGATAAGCCTGTGTTTCCGTGGATAAGCCCATGTTTCTGTGGATAAGCCCGTGTTTCCATGGATAAGCCCATGTTTCCGTGGATAAGCCCGTGTTTCCGTGGATAAGCCCATGTTTCCGTGGATAAGCCCATGTTTCCATGGATAAGCCCATGTTTCCGTGGATAAGCCCGTGTTTCCGTGGATAAGCCCGTGTTTCCGTGGATAAGCCCATGTTTCCATGGATAAACCCATGTTTCCATGGATAAGCCCGTGTTTCCGTGGATAAGCCCATTCTCGCCCCTATCCCACCAGAGGGGGGTGAGTGGCTGCATAGGGCTTGGTTGCCTGCTGGGGTTAAACCACAACACATCCCTCAGACAGAAGTGAGAGCTGAACTGAGGTCTCCATATTACAGGAAAGAAGAGTCAAGAGCCAGATTAGTCCAAAAATAAGGAAAAAGAATCAGAGATGGAGAGCTGCTACTCAGTTCTGTAAATTATACTGAAATCTGCCTTGTCCGTTTCCTTTCTGTATTCGTCCTCAGATTTAAACAGAAACATTCATTTGAGTGTTTCATTTTTTAAGGAATCAACTTCCTCCCCCCCCAATATTTTCAGTTCAGCCCTGAACTGACAAATATATATATATATATATATATATACATATATTAAAATCACCAACTATTCACACACTATGCTTATAGGTGACGGCCAACACTGCTGGCAAGTTGGAATTGCACTCAGCCCAGAGTATGCAACACCAAAGCATTCCCAGATGACATGTTAACTCATCAAAGCATTAGTTTAAAGGCAGGAATCACCCCACGGGGATGGACTATACCAACAATAGGCCTACCTTTCTTTGGCCCTTGGATAGCTTTATAAAGTGACTTACATAAACAGAAGAAAGGCACTTCAGCCAACAGAGGGGCTGGCGGTGTGCTAGGGGTCGGGCTCTGCCCCATCTCCCCGCTGGTGGCTTTGTGGGGCAGGGCAGAGGCGGCGAGACGCACAGTGCTGTCCCAGCACCCTGCCCCAGCCCCAGCTGCCAGCAGGCACGGCTGTCGGGCAAGACTATAAGCTACAGGCAAGTCACAGCAGCAGCATTTGATATCACAGCAGCAGTATTTGATACTCCCTCTGCAGGAAATTTTGTATTTAAAAAAGCTAATGAAATATTTGCTCCATTTTGAAATGGGAGAGGCAATGGCAGAACAGAGGTTTCTGCAGGACAGCCCTGGGAGGAGAGCAGGCTCCCCTGTTTAGAACAGCATTAAGTGCATCACTCGGCACCTTCTGCAGTACTGCCTACAGGACACTTCATGCTGCTCCAAAGCAATCCAGGGAAGACAAGGTCTCTTCATCTTTCTCCCAGTGAACAAGAGAGAATTAAGTGATTTTTCAGAACATCAGAGATGTTTTACGGCAAGGTTGTGCAGCAGTTGTCAACCCTAAGGATAACACTCCTCTGTTGATAGGGGGGCTGGGGAGGGGAAAGGGACTAAAAGATTGGCGACCAAAATACACTTCACCCTCACATTGAGATGCATAAAACAGAGGCAAAGAAGAGTAACCTGCACACACATTAATGTCAGGTCTTCAAAAACACTCATTAATTTGAAAGGAACACAGATTAATTGAAACATCATAAGTTCTGGGGTGTGTGTATATGTATATATATAGTCAAGCAAGCTAACGAGCACTTCTTTGCTAGATGCTAACATTGGGTTATCAGCTAGGACTCACATACACGTGTGGTGTAACAAATGATGACCTCACTGAGAATGCAATTAAGTAACAGCATTTACACCACTATTTGCACACGGGGCCATATGAAACAGCACAATCAGACCGTCAGGACTACATGCATATGGTAAGGTCATACTAATATATTACTTGTATTGCTAACCTTTTGCTATCCAGCAAATAGAAAGTCTTGACATTAGACCTTATTTTCCAATCATTAATTTTCTTAAAACTTTTAAAAATAATTCTTATTTTTCAGTAAGAGTACGTTTCTTTAAACGTAGGCACTTACTTATCCTTAGACATCAGTATCATTCCCTAGCAATATCACCCACTAGACAGACTGCATGAAACTGATGTCTTTTTATTCCAGTTTATTAAACAAACCCAGTAATCTGGAAGATATATTTCATGTATCTTCATGTATGCTACCAATTTTTAGAGGTACTTCTGCACCTGCTAAGAGGTATCAGCTTGATTGATAATGGGGTAATTTTGTGAATAAATTAGTGGCAAGTTCCAGACACTCAGCTCAGACGATGCCACCACAGCCAAATTTAACTGCTGAAACTTTCCATTAAAACACTTTTTCAGTTCTTGGATACAGGAGGTCACATTTTGTTCTGAGTTACCACTATTAACTTGCAGAAGAGGCACGTGAGGTAATATAACTCAAGATCACATAATTTATAACAATGAGGTAGGTGTACAAAATCCCTGTTTCTTCCTCCTTCTCATACCGCTCCCCCCTCACATACTCTGCAGCCAAACAAAATTTCAGGAATCTGGAAGGAAAGATAAGAGACTTGCCTTTCCAAACTGCGACACCCAGATATGATTCAATTGCAGTTCAAATTCAGGTTTCCTTGGGGAAATTATTAACCAGGCAATTATTAACTGATCCTTAAAAACAAAAGAAACAAAAAACCCACCCTACAAAACAAAACCCCAAACCCCAAAATAACAAACCTAATCAGATAACTCAGTTATTTGCTCTTTAATGGCAATCATATCCCTCGTAACCAACCTTACAAACAGCTATGTCAACAGCACTGTGAGCAGCATAGGGGACAGCAATCAAAGTAACTGCCTCCTACCGCCGGCTTGGCTGCCAAGTGCCACACTGCACAGAACAATAGCTTGGAACAGGCAGCCACAACACAATTAGTGAAGTAGCACTGACACCTCTCTCTTCCACCAAAATGGATACCCCAGAAGTTCATTCAACATGTGATTTATGTTGCACAGAACGTGTATCATCACATCAAGGCACCCTTCATAAACCCCTTTGCAGCATCTCGTCATTCATCCCATCAGCCAGCCACCAGAGATTTTGACCCAGGGCTGCAGAATTCCCAAGATATTATCCCCTTCCCTTCCAAGTGGGCCTACAAATAGGACTATACTGCCAGCTGAAAGTTGGGAAAGTCTCCATTTAGCACGAGACAAAGGAAGGATATAAACTCACTGCGACTCTCAGCACCGGCGGGGTCACTGCTCCAAAGCCGCAATCAGCCACACCGCTCTGCCCGCTCATAACTAACAGCCCAAGTTTTCCTCCCATGGGAGGTGGCACGTTACTGGTTTCACAGTAAGTGACAATAAAAGCAGAGTGAAGCAAACCTTCCTTAAGATAAGCAAAGGCCTTGCTGTTCAAACAGATTTAAACATCACTATCATATTTAAATATAAAAGTGCAGATTCTCAGGCCACATATTCTAACAGAGCTCCACTAAGTCCATAAAGTTATGTCCCTTTCTCAACAATAATGACCTTCCCCAAATACTTTCAAGATCAAAGCCCCCTCAAAAAAAAAACAGGAGGAGGCAGGAACTGCTGGTGGAACTCAGTTTTGGTTCAACATTAGCCTCATCTGAAGCACACAGAGCAGGTTCAGAAAGAGGATCAGTTAATTAAGTTCTAATGCAAAACTGTTAGAGGCCAGTTACTGGAATAAAATTTCCTGCTGCTTTACTCATCCAGTAAAGTTCAATAATTGGAAATGTTGTAAATCTAATTGGTCTTAATAATATTGTTGTGATATTAGCATAATTTACTTTTTTTAAAGGAAGTAATCAACCAAGAAAAATTAAAATCCTTCCCCTAAAACAGGAAGATATGCCAGATATTTTAACATATTGGTTTGCAACACAGAGCATGATTGCCAAGAGAAACATTCCCAAACATCTTCTGTTAAATAGACATGATTTATTCATTTATTCTATGAAAGACACACACAGTTTAGGACCTTGCCTGACCTCCAGTGTAGCAAAGGCTATATACATTAACCAGTTATATCCATGTAGAACCCTGTAATTTGCATACCTGATAACTAATTATATTTATCTGGGTTCAGTTTCTAGCCACTGACTTACACATTTCTTCAGTAAAGAGTCCTAATATTGTCTCCTTGACACCACTGTAAATTCCTTGCTGTGCAGCGTTTGATGTCAGCGTAAATTACAGGATTAGCACTGAAATCCAGATGTTGGGGGGGGGGGAGTTATTCTACATGCATGCTTCAAGTTAAGGCACTCCAGGTGATCCTGGCTGCTTCAACAGGCAAAGCTGAGTTTGTAATACAAGGTACACAGATTTTGGCAGGGTCAGAGCCGTGGAATTCTTTAGTGATAGAAGCAGAACATACATTTTCCATGATCTTGCATGAAATGTAAAAATTTCTGGGTTTTGCATCTTGCTGAATAGATTGCTCTATTTTATTTTTTTTGTAAAGTGAGCAAGAAAGCATGTGCATGAGGAAAGATGTGGACGTTTGGATATTACAATCAAGCTACCACAGGAAATAAAAAATAAAAATCTGAAGGAGCAGATCGCCTCCAGGCAATTTTGGAAGTTGAGAGATTATTTGTGATGTCAGTTCTTGCACAGCCAAAGCCCTTCAGTTCAGAATTAATCAGGATATATTTTAATCAAGAAGAATTAAGTGACCAAGAAATAGATCTGAAAATTAAGCAATAGCAGTGGATTTAGAAATAAATCTATTTCATGAAAGTAAATTAATCTAATTGTTGAGTGTCTTTCAGCATGAACTTGTGGGTTTTAGAGGTTTTTTTGGTAAATAAAGGATTTATTCTAGGTAAAGCAGTCTGGTAAATATAGACTGGATATTTTTATGATTCTACTTATGATAACTTAATTTAAAAGTACTGATGTTTATTACTTTAATGTGTATAATTAATGTGTATAAACTCTCTTAATCTCAAATTCAGGGTGAAATTAAACTGAAAGGTAGGTGACAATCAGCTTGACTATACACCATTTCTAGACAACACTGTGGTTGCACCACGATAACGCACGGGGATAGTTCAGACCTTTGGATCGGAACAGTTTCATCGAAAGAAAACGCACATTTGACATTGTGCTGTTGCCCACATAAAGACAGTTCTGTACGGCACACTCAAATTCAGCACAAGTCAAAGCAGGAACGATGAAGCACAAGCCAATGTGAACATTTCATCTGTTCATAGACAACAGCTTCCTACAGTGGAGCCGAAGGATTACGTTGTCCTCGGCCATCCTCTTTTCAGGAAACTCACAAAAATTACTTAATTCCAGAGTCAGCGCTCTAGACAGCCTTTGAGATATGCCAGAAGGCCTTGGTCAAGAGCTGCAGTCAACACCCGTGGCCATCTACAGGGCGAGCCAACAAGCCGGCACGCAGCTCGGCGGTGCCGCAGAGCCAGCTTCAGCTGCCCCGAGCAGCGGCTCTGCTGGCACGCTCAGCACCACAGCAGTGCGCTCAGCACCACGGCATCACGCCAGCTGCAGCCCTAGGGACTGCAGAGCTGTTGCGATGGGTGAAAACAGAGCTTGCAACGGAGCAGTGGGCCAGATCTGAACGGTGGCTCATAGGACAGAGCAGCAGAGACGGTGGGGCGCAGGGGAAGGAAAGAGTGAGCCCGTGTAGGTGCCTCTCACAGTGCTCATTTTTAAAACATTGCATGTGGAGGAAAATAATTAAAAAAAACCAAACAGTTAAATAGGAAAAGAAGAGCACCACTCTATACTGCTATATACTGCAGACCATTTGGACTTTGTTCAACACTTTCTGTCGTAAGAAAAAAAGGGAAAAAAAAAAAAAAAAAAGGAATGCAAGCTTTTAGGGATGAGGAAGAAGGGAGGTACAGAATGCCATGCAGCAGAAGGCATACATACGACTGAAAATAAGTGAGGGGGAAGTGTTTATCTTCTGTAATATTCTTCAGATGTCCATGTTCAAGCAGTCCACAAGACAGCCAAATGTCATTCCTTTTGTTTATAAATAAGAAAACTGAGACAAGCATTACAACAGAGATAAAAATAGAAACCAGCTCTCCTGCAGCCCAGCCATTTTCATTGTCACTTACAATATGAAAGTCGTATAAGCATTACAGATATTGCTTCAGCAGCAGGATTACCCACACAGCCCGTGCCTATACACATTCTTATATATTCCCTCCCTCTCACAGGTGTCTGGTAACACTAACAGTTCCCTATTACTTAAGGCCTAACATGTCCAAACATTAGAATATATATACGTATGTTGGAATTAGGTCCTCTTTATGGTTTTATGAGTTCCTTCAAGAATTTGGAGATTTGCCAGGACTCTCAGATGACTTCACCTTAACTCTTCCAGTCCTGGAACACCTTTATAGCCTTTTATGTATTGCCTCATGAATTCTCTTCTCACAGTTTATAATAATTGTGATAGATGGAAATACCTTACACAATAATCCACTTATACCCCTGTTCCACTACTATTCAATGATTGCAGTATATATGTCAACTACTCCATATGCCATGCCTTAGAGGACTAACCATCCTCTGAAATACTAAACCCAACTGTAGCTACCCTCACGTCACCTTTAGGATTACCTTTGTCTAGACTAGTGCTCAGCTGGGCTGTATCATGTATATCCTACGTCTCTCTTGCTAGATATACACATAAATTTATTTTCAGATGTTAGTAGATCTTTACTAGAGTTACTTGGTTGCTATCACGTGAAGTTGAATATCTTAGTTTTGAAAGCTAGCCTACTTAAAAATTCGTTTTCCTGCTCAAAATGAAATACTACATTTAGGAGACTAAGTAATAACCCGTAACTCTGAATCCTAGTTGTAATTATTTCATTTCATAGGCTAGAATCACTGTGGAAGACCAAAAATATTATGTTGCATTTTAATATCCATAGCATTAGAGGACACATGACAATTGTTGTTTTGATCTATCTATAAAATACAACTCAAACATTACACAACAGGAGTCTTGTAGTGAAATCATATAAATAACTTCATCACATAGGTGAGCTTACCTGAATATGACTGGCTTACTTGTGTCTTTCAGTAGATGCAAGCCCTAAATAACCATAATTTTCTCTTGATTTGATTATATAAATCAGTCAGATATGCCATTCATCTCTGCCTAGTTTACAGAAAGATTCTACCAAAGAAAAGTATGCAGCAGGAGACAGCAAAGAGTTAATGACAGGAAATCCCAAGGCATCACTTAGTTTTTTTTCTTTACCTCAGTTACAACCAAACGGTATATTATTTTATAAGAAAGCATTTTGCGTGTGTAAGAACTGTGTGGTGGAACAGATAAATGTAAAAGGAGCTACATGCTAGTAATGAACCTTTGATATTCGGCAGGCTCTCAAATCTTTCAGAGCCAGAAATCTTTAATTTTTTTGAAAAAAAAAAAAAAAAGGAAGGAGGAAATAGATTTACAAAAAGCAGTTAACTAATGCTCTCCACATTGTATAATTGTAATAATACATATATATAAAATAAAAAAGCAAATAATTCTGTCAATGCTTGAATTACAACACCAAACCTTGCATGCAATTACAGCAAGAGCTGGAGCAATCTTTGACCAGAGGAACCAGTAATGGAGTGCTCCATCGTATTTTTAAATACAGTTCTCCACCACAACTGTCACATATCTTTGGGGTTCAGTGGCATACATGAAACTAGTTAGAGGATTCCCTCCAGTTCCCTAGTAGAAATAGAAGCTGTGTTAGATTTTTTCATTATTTTTTTTAAATAGCACTACAAGTCTTTAGCTTGCCTCAGCTTTCAGCAGAGCTCCATATGGCTCAATATTCCTACAACTGACAAGCAAAATATATTCGTCAACACCACTATAACTTTTCAACCAAAATGACTAGAACTTTGGAAAACGAATATTGCCTATGAAATTTTATGCTCAATATGCAGCACAAAAAACCCTACAGAAGCTTTAGCAGTTGCTTACACATGAAAGAAAAGGTGGTAAAATATATTAAATCTCTTCACCTAACCAAGAGCAAGGAAGCAAACCAGGGCAAAGCCTCCTGAAACTATGAAGCTTATATTAGAAGAGTTAGTAACCCAGGAACCGAAAATGTTCTTTCCCGTGAACCTTCCTTTTCAAAAGTCTCCAACATCCTTTTCTTTATTTATTTATTTTCACTTTTTTATTAAACAAAAAATCCATATGCAACATAGCCACTTGTCTAGTTTTCATGTCCCTTGGAAAAGCCTAATTCTTTTTCTGAAGACTTCAAAATTGACAAGGTACAAAACTGTTTAAAAAAAAAAATAATTAGTAAACAGCAAAATTCAACCAAGAAGAAAGTGGATCCTAAATTCAGAAACTCTAGGGCTGCAAGACTAACCTATACAACAGAGATCTTGTTCATCGCATATGGCTATTAGTGGAAGCAGGTAAGTAGTCAGAAAATTATACACCTTCCTTATCTTGCTGGAATATACTGGCCCATCTGGATCCGCTCAGGCCTTGATCTCTGTGCCAGGCAGGGTTCTATGTGCCTTACCCGCACGTAAAGGCAAAGTCTTCCCTCAGGCATTTGGAAGGAATAAAGTACACGGAGTAGAAGGAGCAATTAGATACATCTGTTGAGTGTTTTCCTCTCTCTTTGTGCTAAATGGGAAAATGCTGCTTGCATTTGTAAAGCTGTAACACTTGTACCATTTCAAATGTCTTTTCTTTTGCCAAGTGAACTCTCAGAAATTAGATATTATTGTAGAAAGCACTGCCTAATGAGCCAGTGTCATTTAGAATATTCAGATTTATATTACTACCATCCAGTTTTCAAGCCCTAAAAATGCCATTAATAGGCTTCAGAAATACATGGGATGGTCACAAGTACAATAGACCTGGGTTACAGCTGTTCTTGCAGCTGCCGTAAGCTTCACACGCTCCAGAGATGACAGTGATTGATAGTCAAATTACATCGCCAGTACTTTTCTGTGTCAGGCTCATTATTAGACACAATGCTTTGGTTGCTCTTGGGAATTTGCTTCATTTAGCTGTTCCCAAGACGAATTCTCCCATCTCCATAAAATAAGTTCACATAGTGGAATAATTTTGGAAATATGTATCAGAAATAAACACTTGGTGTGGTGTGAATGATACAAACAATAACATTTGGTAATGAACAATGTATCATGAGTTGCAACCACTTTTACAGTTAAAGAATCTATTTTTAGGGTGGCAAAACTTTTATTGAAATGCCCTTTTGCATTGCTGTGTCTTCACCTCTTAAAGAAGGCTTTTAATTTGTTCATTGTATAATTAATGATGGGATTTTTTGAAATAGATTGTTACATTCACACCAATTTTCCAAATATCCTTAGTCAATGCTTCTGATTTTATATATAAAGGAAACAAAATTTTGTTCCCACACGACTGGTCAAGATCAGGAGCAAATACAGGCTTCAGCCAAGCTGATGTTCAACACGTAGCAGTACAACTAAGAAGGTGGTCAAAGAAATATAAAATCTTCACAGAATCCTCCCTTCAGATTTTTCCATGTGTACAGTCATACAGACTGTGTTTGGTATTTACAGATCACTAGTTTCAGATTATTTGTAACATAAGTAAATCCTCACTATGCAGCTGTGATATAAATACTGTGAGAATAGCAAGTGATGACACCTACAGAGACTTCCTGATTAAATATTTCTATTCTAAGGATCCGATCAGCTGTTTAGTGATTTCTTCACTCAGTTTTTCTTGACTGAAATTAAGCAAATTGAGATTTTGCTTAGGAAGGCTTCTTTAAAAATGCTTCGGATTTTTTTTTTCCTCTTTGGTAACAGGGTTCAGAACAAGTAAATGCTGTCCCTTACCAAAAACCCAACCCAACCAACCAACCAAAAAAATAAATAAAATTAAATAGACAAAACCCCAAAGGAAAGCGGGAATTTTCCCCTAATGACCAAGCCTTTACAACTATTCGGAGGTCAAAAGTGGAAGTCTGACAGAACCCATGGCACACCTGCGGATCATGAAGCCTGGTACCTTCATTACCCGTACCAGAAGTATTTGCCCAGGCTAGCAATCTGTACTATTGCTCAGACTAGGAAGGCAGATGTTCCTCATTCCTTTGGGGGAACATAAAATAAATAAATAAAGGTAGTGGGAGAAAGCAAGCACTATCACAAGTGCTACTTCAGTATGGAAAAACTTCTCTGATCCTGCCTCTTCCATTTCTCTATCTCATCCAGCACTACAAACATGCAGCCAGTGCTGTGCTTCCCCCACCTCATGCTTCCCATATCTGTAGCCAAAATGCAGTTATAGCTTAGATACACAGCCAAGAAGAAGAAAAAAAAGATGTTTCCATGATACCTCTACACCAAGGTGGGGACCCAAACAGGCTGCAGGTAACCTGAGGTTGAAGGTGACACTTACAGCACTGCAAGCAGCATCTAAACAGGGTACTGTTCTGTAAATACTTTGATCTGGACAGGCATAAAAAGAAACAGACCAAAACAAATCAAAAGGAAAAACATTCCTCTGATCTCCATTAGCAAAACTATTATTAGAAGTTTGTAAGTGGTTGTCTCTATTTTGCTTCATAATTGCAGTAATCTTTGGACATCCTGTTGAAATGTCTTCAAAAGTTTCTCTTCACAGTGTGAATGCAAGCAAACCTTAAATGGAAATATAAAGGGATCTGATTTCCCACCAAGGAAACAAAAAGACTCCCATAAACCTGTGATATTTTACCGAGTACATTTGGGCTGCAAGGGATACAGATGTAGATGTATGTAGATTAATATGAGAAAGTTTCTGGATACAGTATCTGCTAGTCACTTAAAACACTTCTTAAATAAATGACAAAACATAAATTCAGTGTTGTTTTTCTTCATGTTACACCTTTTCTGTTTTCTGTTCTTTCCCTGTTCCAAACACCTTTGATTTCAAACACGAATGTCACCTTGGTGTTATAGCAGGTAGCAAAAATCGTAACTCTTGCCCTTGCTCTTCTTTCAGTTCCCTGCTCGATATCCCAGTAACTGTGCAACAGCTGGGAAAGGCAAACAAAAGCAGCCCCTGGCACATGTGCATTGGATCAAGCTCAGCACAGATGGAGTTTTAAGATAATTTAGCTGTCCAAATCCCCCTGTCTTTCTGAGACTCGTGATTCAGCCATACTTGAGCAGGTTATTGCAAGGATGTGAAAAGGCCCTGGCATTAATGCAGCGTTTTAAAGGAACTACAAGTTCACCAGACATTAAGGTGCTACAACCTCTCTGTGAAAACAGCAGTACGCTTACTTTATGCAGACAAAATAATATAGTTCCCTCCGTGGAAGTCAGACTTGCAAATAGGTGGATTACCTTATTTCACCTGAGTCCATATTCTACAGGAAATTGCAGACTCAAAATTTTTTTTCCTGTCAAATTCTAGGCAACTAATTTGCCATGGACAACATTGAACCTTCTGAAGTGTAATGATGTATTACTCCTAGCAGCCAGGTAACATATTAATCTGATTTATATAGCACTTGTTTCATTCCTCTGTATTTCCACCAACAACTTGAATCAATTTTATATGGCACTGCCTCCACTGCGGTTCCTGTACTTGTACTAGCACTTGCACTTCCACAGAAGTTCACTGCAGATGCCACCTTAGGGATCACAACCACTCTTGGCAGTTTTTTTCTCTTTCCACATTGAGATTTAGTGACTTTATTTATTTATTTTCCCTCTTCACTAAAGCTGCCTTTGGTCTCGGGGGGTGGGAGATCTGCTGTTTGTTTGAAGGAAAGAGAAAAAAGCCTTCCATTTTAGAGAAAGAAACAATGTCTACATCTGAACCAGACACTCCAGATACTGAATATGTTTCCAGCAAACTGGCTGACATCTCTGCCAGATTATCTCAGGGTACATACTACTGAACATTTACGTTACCACGAGGACTGAGGAAAATAGGATGTCAGAAAAGCAATTTGCAGAAAGAAAAGAAAAAATAATCAACAAAAGAGAAAATCTAATTTGCTGGTGGTTGTGTGTGTTTACAAAAGCAGCTCTGGATACCTCTTCTTAAGCAAAATACAGCCCAGAGGAATGCTAAGAAGCGCTGAAGAGACAGCACGCTTGGGAAAGAAAAGCTTGCACACGATGGCTCCGGTGCCCTATTCTTATATCAATTCTTGCTGGGAAGCCAGTAGCTGTTCTGGATTCTGCTGCACAGTAAATGGCACGAGAAGGCAGGAATACCCAAGTGAGTTTTAAATGAGGACATCAGTGTATCAGCGTCCTACTGTATTATAGAACATTGAACACTGTTGGAATGCAACCCCAGAAGTCAGTCTGTAAGCTGTTACAAACACCTTACAGATCTGGCCCTTCTCAAAAATATGAGCAAAGTGAGAATTTATTCAACGAAACATATTTTTATAGCACATAAACATTAGACAGAAGTGTTTGGATGTGGGCCAGTTGAAGCAGAGCAAGCTTGGCTTCTGAGAAACAGGATAGGAAGCAAAGCATTACCAAGTATCAAACACTGCACAGTCAGGACTAGGTGGAGGATGCCAACCCCGCCAGCTCTCAGTGCTTGAAAGCTGTCAACGACAAATACATCTGAAAATTAACGTTAAGCTTGCAGGTAAAAGTCAGGACTAAAATACCGTAAGATTCAAAGCACCAAGTAAAGAAGAAAGAGCCCAGTGTTTATTTGCAAAGTGACTTTTGGCCTCCTGGAGAGATAGACTGGATTTTTTTAATTTTTTTTTTTTTTTTTTTTTTTTTAACACCTAACTGCTAATTTTGCACATATAAGGTCTTAGACAGTCATTCCAGACAGTTCCAGAAAACCTGCCAAGTTTTACTGTCTGGACATTTTTGAAAGAACAATGGCTGTAGAATGATCTTCATAGATCTTTCGCACCTCTTTTTCTCCATGGCAATCAAGTATATTGCACTTTAATTATTATAAATTACAGATTTCTCACATGTACTTATTGCCAGCTAGTCCCTCAGTTTATATTCTCTATGACGTCTTTCTTTTTTTGGACTCTTCGATTATCTCCATTCTCTCCAAGATAATTTCCATTCTGCAGCGATTACAGTCACAAGTTGAAGCTCTCTGTTATAGGATAGCAGGGGAAAAAAAAAAAAAAGAAAAAAAAAGAAAAAAGGTGTATCTTTCTCCCATTACTTTCTCGATTATTTGACAAAAGTAAAATGCAGCCAGCTGAAACAGAGAGGGGGAAGGAAAATCTTTCATTTGCAACCATCTTTGCAGTAGGTCAGGATGGTTTAGAGCCACAACTCGGGATTTCTGACCCAAGCTCACCACTGAGCACCTCTCCCAACTCACACTTCTGCCATAACTCAAAGTTCATAACTATCCAGTTACAGTGCATATATGGTTACAAAAGAAAGGAGTCTTGAAAACGTAAAGCTTTCAATGCTTTTACACTGCAGCATAAATTCTAAACCCCTTCAAGTGCTTACTTCAAGGGAGAAAGGAATTCTGTCCTTGTCTAAGACAATACGAGCCTTAAATTAATTAGACAATAAGGATTTTTTTTGCAGAATAAAGCTGTTGGTGCTTTATTTGGAAGCTAAGCTCCATGATTTGCATTCTGTTGTGCATACAGCGTGTTGGGACTGCCAGGACTGGCCCTCCCACAGGGTGTTTGTAGACAGCCCGAGCTGTGACACCCACCCCGTGTTCCTCCTGGGCGAGCCAGGCTGGATTTCATCTTTGGAAATCAACCAGGCATGTCTAGTTACTAGTTTTAATTAGTAGGTGTTTGCTTAGAGCATTAGTAAAACATGTCCTCTCTTTAGAAAAGTGCCCTGTTAAAGTAACTATGAATTAACCGCTACACCTAGGCAGCCAGTTAGTTACATGCCCTCTTAATTCTTACCTCTTCTTCGTGTCCAGTCCACCGAAGTTTATCATGCAGATGAGTACTGGTCCAGGCGGAATAACCGACCTTTTCACTCTAGCTCCACCACAATCTACTTTTTCCTCCTGCACTGACCATTTTCAAATGAACCAAACAAAAAGGGTTCCCAAGCAACTACTGACTTGGCACAAAGCCTAATAAAAATCCATGTATATTCTGGCTGATGGCAGAGCAGGACTACAAAAAATGATATTTTTCTAAGGTACTGGCATGCTTTTTCAATGCTACAGTAGGTCCAAAACCCAAATGAAATGAGGTATTTAGACAAAATGTAACAGAGCTGTGGAACTCCTCTCTGCAAGAGGTTCAGGTTTTTTAAAAGAAAAAAAAACCAAACCAAACAAAACCAAAAAAAAAAAACCACCAAAAAAACCACACCACCCACACACACCACCACCCCCCAAATTGTGGAATTCTTTCAAAAGTGGAGACCTCTGTCTTATTTACCTCATTCTTACATTCTTCCCTAGTCACTTGCTACTGGCCCCTGTTGAAGATACAGTATTAAGTTAAATAGTCCCTTTGTCTCACCCAGTGAAATGTCTTTTAAGTTCTAGCCATAAATTATACATTCAAAATTTAAGCAGTAATATTTCTATTAACCTACACTTGTTTCGCTCAATAAATTAATCTTTTCTGACAAACACCACTTGTAACCTTGCATGACAGAAAGTGTGGTTCAGGATTTAATGCACCTCTGTGATTTGAAGCATAAATATTCATTGTAGAAAATTCAGGCATACTAATGACCGAATTGCTTGTTATAGCAAGAGTCAGGTATGGTAAGGCGGGCGCTGAGATTTGTGCTTTCCATCTCGCTCAGCTCACAGAGAACTGTCCACAACCAACACGCAAATAAAGCAACTGAGGTCAAAGTTTAACGATATTATCTTCACACACACAGGGCATAATGTATAAAGTGTTCAAGACGACATTACTACTTTTCCCCGGCTTATTAGTTGAACAAGAAGTTGTGAAATATGCTCTGATCTAGTTATAATATTATTTAATTTCCGATTCCCATAGTTGGCTGAATCACTACCTGGATTACAAAGTGCAACGTACAGAGCTGTCGGCAGTTGAACAGAGCAGGCAGAGGTGTTTCAAGTGTTTCTTCTCAATTTTCGTCCTAACAATAAGAAAACACCTCACCAATTGCCATCTTCACAATTACAATTAATGTGCTGGTATGCAGTTAGATCATAGTCAACATAATTTACCAACTTTTGCTTCATTTTTACAGCTTGGTACATTTTAAAATACACACTTCACTGTAAAAAAATAAAAATTTCTCAGGTTTGAAGTCTAACATTCATAATCTTAACAGAAGGTGGTTTTTTAATGATCTTGGACACAGTGGAAGTTATTGAATTCAGGTAGGTCTGAAACGACTTACATACATTTCTACATCATCTAACACACTGAAGTTCAGAGCCCAAGCGGTTTCTAAGCACTATGGCAATAACAACAACAAATAGTTAAAGCAAAGAAATTTAGTTCACAGTTTAACACAGTAAAATATTTTCCTCCTCTTCACATTCCAGGAAGCCACATACCCAAAGGAGGGCACGTACCTCCTCTGCCAGCAGAAGAGGGTACCACGTTCCTGGTTTATTAGCGACAGGTACAGTTCGGATTTTTGGTCAGACATTGCCATCCAGTGGCAGGAGGAACGGTGGAGTAAATGCTAACACTTACAATCCTGTTCATTTCTCCAGTATCATCTGGCCTCAAAATGACACAGGCAAATTAACTGCATCATTTTGTTCCCTGCTAGCACGTACACTTCTAATTTCACGAGGCGGCAGAAAGATTATGCAGGCATAAAAGCTCCTGGCTAGAAGTACCTCATCATAGTAAATGCTGAGAGTTGAAAAGCATTTTTTAAAATTCCTCCCTTCATTTAAGCTCAGCTAGTAGTTTCCTGGTACTAGTTTGACACTTAAGGTAGCTTAGAGCCTGTCCCAGCTTGCGCTCACGGCTGGGAACAGGAGGTGACCACTTGACCACTATGGGCAGCCTGAGGAGCCCCCCTGAGGGAGTCACGAGAGTCTCCCCAGAACAGATCAGCCTCAACCTGATGGCTTGAAAAGCACAGCCCTTGACATTCCAGCTGCTCTGAAACTCAGTCATGTTCCACGCTGAACTCTCTGCGAAGTTCTGTTGAAAGGAACTGTTAGATCTTTTCTTCCCCTGGGTCTTTCCCTCCTGTTCATGCCCTGAGAAAACACCGGACTCCAGGAAACTGCTTGCTCAGCTCTTGACGGTGCACTGTGATCAGCTCTGGCCAAAGTCCTCACGGGCGGTGCTTTTAGCACCTCCACAGCCACAGGACGGGCGGGATTTCACCCACCTTCCCCACGCTGTAATCTCCAGCACTGGATCTCTTTCTCCTGGGTCAGGTGCTACAGCTCCGCTACTCCTCAGCCTGCCTTGCAGTTTACCCATTTTGCAACTGTGGTTGTAATAACAACCTTAGCTCACTTTTCCCCCTGCCTTGGAACATCTAAGCAGCCACTAATTAGAGATTAAAAATAAAAATAGCTACTTTTTTTAAAAAAAAAAAAGTTATGCAAGAGTATACATTTTCCTTAACATATAGGGTCATGTCTTGTTGGCACATTTTTAGGAAAAAGATGCAGGAGATAAGACTGTTAATTAGAAACTGGGAAAATATTTCCTGAGCTTTAAAATTCCCAGAAGTTCTGGAGTTGCTAACCTTTTACCAGAATCCTCTAATTAGTCTCATTATCATTGTTAAGAAAAGATCACAGGGGCAGAAGAAATTGCATCTAATCTCTCACAACAGGGCTCCTGCTCACAACGCCACACTCAGAAACACTTTCAGAAACAGCAAGCTAGAAACTATTATAGACATTAAATCTCTCATTCTGGGTTGTTGGGTTTTTTTTACAGAAGATACTTTGGAATCGTCAGATCCATTATTTCAGTCCAGCAATTTAAGCTTGGTGACTACCACATCTTTCCTAGCGTACACCTCTTGTTTAATGATCCGAAAGCAGTTTAGAATCCTTAAAATTATTCATTACATATTAAAATTCTTTATTTTCATTATATGAAAAAAGTGCTGATCAGCTGCAGATGGAGGGTTTATCTCATAAATTAGATAAGAATAAATTCCTTCCATATCACAATAAATTCACCATGGCTTTTTACTGCTAAAATAATCAGGGGGCGGTTTTGCTTAGAAGGAAACTATTTCAGAAACAGCTGAGAGAAAGGATAGTCAATGTTCCATTTAAGCAGTAAGGTTTTTGTTTGCTTTTTTTAATTTTTCTTGAAACCTCCCTATATGTTGCACATCCTAGCCCTGCGTGATTTTTACTTGGTTGTCATTTGAGTTCATAAAACAAGAGCTGTTATAAATTCAACTGGAATTCCACAGGTAGCACATATTCTCCTGTATTATTAGTATTTAGCCACAGCACGGAACCCTTGTTTGACAGCAACGTATCAAAATATACGTAGAAAGATGACCTCCAAATAAGACCACTAAAAATACACGAATACATGTTTAAGGACCAAATACAGTGAAAAGTGGGGTTATGCATTAAAATGAAAACTACTGTCTTAGAACAGCTGGCAGAGGTAGATGCTGTCCTAGCAAAGCTCACATATGTTGCAGAACTCTGAGTGAGACATCTGATTCAACACGCACCCCTGAAAAGGGCAGAAGTATAACTCACCTTTTGGGGAGGGCAGAAAGGAACACAGATGAACATGCATTCCACTGAGAGCTTCTAAAAAGCTTCCTTTCTTTCACAGCAGCCTGTGCATGGAGGGCAACTGCTTAACACCTCTGGCAGCCCAGGACAGTCACTGCTTTCCTCAAAATCGCTACATCTCTGTGAGCTTCACAGTCAGGCAGTTCCTCGGATGCTGAGCAGCGTGCAGGATGCAAGGCCAGTGGATATGTCAGGCTTTGCAACATGCTACAAAGAGATTTGGAAGACTGTAGAGCAGGTTTGATCAAGTAGAGGAGGTGACTTCAGAGACGATGTAAAAATCACAGTCAATGACGTATTTATTTGTTTTTTCACGGTTCAGACCCACTAAAGACATGCTGGTATAGACAGCTTAAAACACTTTTTTTCTGGCGGTTTGGATGGGGTTTTTAATGAGTTTTTGTTGTTATTGGTTTGGTTTGGGTATGGGGGTTTTTTTGCCAGCAGAGGCTGCTATTACCTTTTAGTTCAGAAAAAACACGCAACACTTGCGGAAATGCTAAAATACAGAGAATTGAGTATTGTGGAAATGGATGGTTCTAACGAAATCAAGTTTACTTTAAATCCTACACTCCTCATTCATCCTCAAATATATTTCAGCAAAACATCATCATTTCTGTTTATTTTATTCAGGTCAAAGAATTTGAAAGCTATAACAAGCCTACAGCTGAACCTCATTCAACACATACATACCAATTCTGTAATTATTTTTAGGCTTTTCTACCGTATTTATTACTGAGATAATTAGGCACCTCAGGATTTCTTTTCTTAGCTCGGCAGCATCGCAGGAATGCATCTTGACAGATGGGGAAGGTCACGAAAAACTTAATTTGGCTGGGGAAGCTGTCCAGGTCTCCAGAGTCTCCTCAGTCAGCTCTAACAACGACATCGCTTACCCTCCGTTTTAGGTGTAAGGATCTGAAGTATTTCTCAGTGATGTTTAAGGAATGGGTATGTTTTACTTCCTATTGCAGCAGGTTTCATTCTTTTAAAAGAAGTTTTAAGTCACAGAATCCCAGGCAGGTGGGGTTGGAGGGACCCCTGGAGAGCACCCAGCCCACCCCCCGCTAAAGCTGGCTCACCCAGAGCAGGCTGCACAGGGTCATGTCCAGGCGGGTTTGAATGTCCCCAGAGCAGGAGACCCCACAGCCTCGCTGGGCAGCCTGCCCCAGGGCTCTGTCACCCTCGAGGGAAAGACATTTTTCCTCACATTCAGCTGGAACTGCCTGTGTTGCAGTTTGTGCCCGGTGCCCCTCGCCTGCCGCTGGGCACCCCTGAAGAGCCTGGCCCCGTCCCCTTGGCACTCGCCCTTAAGGTATCTGTGGGCACGGGCCAGCTCCCCCTCAGCCTTCTCTTCTCCAGGACAAACAGGCCCAGCTCTCTCGGCCTTTCCTCAGAAGGGAGATGCTCCGGTCCCCTCATCATCTCTGTAGCCTCCACTGGCCCCTCTCCAGTAGTTCCCAGTCTCTCTGGAACTGGGGAGCTCAGCACTGGATGCACACAGCACTCCAGGTGCAGCTTCCCCAGGGCAGAGCCGGGGGGGGGTGGTGGGGGTGGGATCCCCTTCCTCGCCCTGCTGGCCACGCTCCTCCTCACGCACCCCTGGGACCCACTGGCCCCTTGGCCCCCCCCAAGGGCATGCTGCTGGCTCGTGGGCAACTGGCTGTCTGGCTAAGTCATTGAACAGCCAGACTAATCCAGCTTGAAGAACTGTATCACAGTGTAAATTTTACAGCTACTTGAAGTCATAGTCAAAGGTGGGGTTTTTTTTTCATATATTATATGAACCAAGTATTGAACAAACATGAGTGTAACCCAGGAAAATTGTTGTCTCGGTAAGACAAGATGCGTAATAAACAGAACAAAGGAAGATGAGGCACAGGAAAGAAAAGAACAGGTAGAGGCGGTGTTTTATGCTATGATTCTGCTTTACACAACAGCCAAATATACTTGGCAGTCATATTTATACACCTTAGTACCGTAGCCTAGGATGCCCTCCTGCAGCTTAAGACTTCAGGTTGCAGGATTATTATAGCCTAATGGTTTAGCTGAGCCGATGCCCACTGATGCCAAAAAGAAGTCCTTCCTTTCAGTTTTTTTTTATCAGGGCTAAAATTTGACAACCTGGAATTTGATCAGCTGCGGTTCAGATTTCAAAGATACAGACGGTACTTAGAGAAGCTAAAACACAGACCTATAACATTTTCATTTAAATAGCAGCTAATCAGTCTAACATTAGAAACCTCTTTGATGGCAGGTGGACTTTTAAGAAATTAAGACTTCTACAGTTTAGCTATCAGAACAAGATGTAATAAAAACTTGAAAATTGTTTACAGAGCAGAAAAATGTAGCTTCCCACATTTCCCTTCTTTCCTTTTAATGACAGAATACAGCCAGTCTTTGGACAGAGGAATTCCTAACAGGCTTTCAGTGCTTTAACATAGTCTTTAGGTAAAAAACGTAAATGCTAGCAAGGGAGAAGACCCTTTAGCTTCCTTATTCAGTAACATCCAAGCTAAGCTGGAATCCACATAACTCTACTTTCAAGAGAACTTCCTTTCATTAACAAAACCCTCAAAGATTTAA
Organism: Falco naumanni; assembly: GCF_017639655.2. NCBI lineage: Eukaryota > Metazoa > Chordata > Aves > Falconiformes > Falconidae > Falco > Falco naumanni. The sequence goes on along the minus strand of NC_054057.1, from coordinate 110,456,207 downwards.
TGAACTTGACTCTATTTGCCCTTCTCAGCTCTTGACAGATCCATACAGCAAATGACTGTTAGTCTACAGGGTGAAGTCAGCAGCAACTGTAAGTGAAACAAACCACAGTAAGATCACAAGCAACGAGAGTGACAGTTGTCAGAATAAGACTTTTCCAGTAGTTTTTTCTTGCTTGCTTTCTAAGATCTATTTGACTTCTCTGTTCCCATTAGACCTTTTATAATGTGCACATTGTCAACAGATCCTCCATATCAGAGGAAACCAGCAGCAAAATAATCAGTATCCTCCAGGCTATGAAATTAGCATCCCACAAGGAAGACCTATCACTGCTTCTGCTGCAGTGGATACATCTGGTTATGTTCTGCAAACTGGTCCTGCTTTCATTAGCCCAGACATCCAGTAACTCCACTCTTAATTTCTCTTGAAACATTTACACTGACTGTTCACTAGGAGTACAAATTCTTCTGAATGGAAGAAAGTTGGGTTTAACTGTATGTTTTATAGCAAACAGGTAGTGTACTTCTTACTAAGATTAAAGTGCTACTGGCTTAAGCCTACAGCAATTAAGTGTTCAGTGAGGACGAGCCGAATATTCCTTTTCACTAGGGTGGTACGCAGGAGGTAAGCCCTCTGACCTCTGCAGAGAGGGACAGTGATTTGTCATGGAATCATCATCAGTTTTCCCAGACTGTTTTCCTGGTCTTAGAATTGATTACAGGGGAAAGAAAAAGCAAAACACACTTCAGAAAATTGTCAATGCTTAGAAAATAAAACCTTACAAAAAGCCAAATGTCAAGAACATTTCTTACAATCCCAAGGTTACACAGAGAAGAAACGGAGTAATGGTTACCATGCCGTGCACACAGAAAGTAGAATGCAGTTGCAAACCATGAACAGGAAGGCATTTAAAACTGGGGGGGAGGGGGGCACAGACAACACACATGACACAGGAGGAAGAGTTCCCTGGGACATAAAATCATAAACTATGTCCATAAAACACAACTGTATTTTACAGGCATTAGATGAGCGGTTTAAAATACTTAGACTCAGCAGCTGTGAACTACAAATACTGTATTTATTATGCATGATCCGTGGTCAGATTATCATATAAATGAACCATAAATGAGATTATCAAGATTAATTAGCATAATGATGTAATCGTAACTTTCCAGTTCAAGAAAGGGCACTATTGCCTGCATAATAACCAACCCCACACCTACTTGGGAATCCTGAGTTGTTTAACTTTCGTGACTCTCAGACCAGAAGAATCACCCCCCACTGATGGAGGCAGTTCATCAGCCGGAGCATAGGGCTGCCTGCTCAGAGAGACCTCGACAGCCTGGAGAACGGGCTGATGAAAACCTTGTGAAGTTAAGAAACATAAATGCAGAGTCTTACACCTGGAATGAAACAGCATCACACAATTGTACATGATGGAGGCCAGCTGCCTAGGTACCAGCTTTGCAGAAAAGGACCTGGGGCACATCAGATGACAACTAACCTGACATCTTTCTACAGCAAGATGACCTACTTAGTGGATGAGGGAAAGGTTGTGAATGTTGTCTACCTAGGCTTTAGTAAAGCCTTTGACACCACCTCCCAAAGCATCCTCCTGGAGAAACTGGCTGCTCGTAGCTTGGACGGGCATACTCTGTGCTGCGTTAAGGCTGGCTGGGTGGCCATGTCCAAAGAGGTACTAAATGGAAATGCATCCTGCTGGTGGCCTGTCACAAGTGGTGTTCCCCAGGGGTCAGTATTGGGGCCAGTCCCATTTGATATCTTTATTGAAGATCTGTGGGAGAGGATCGAGTGTATCCTCATCAAATTTGCAGGCAACACCAAGGTGGGTGGGAGCGTTGATCTGCTTGAGGGTAGAAAGGCTCTGCAGAAGGATCTGGACAGGCTTGACTGATGCCAATTGTATGAGGTCCAACAAGAATTGCCGAGTCCTGCACTCAGGTCATAACAACCCCAGGCAATGCTACAGGCTTGGGGAAAAGCCGCTGGAAAACTGCCTGGGGGGAAAGGGCCTGGGTGTGCTGGCTGATGGCCAGCTGAACATGACCCGGCAGTGTGTCCAGGTGGCCAACAGGATCCTGGCTTGTGTCCAAAATAGTGCGGCCAGCAGGACCAGGGCAGTGACCATCCCCCTGCGCTCGGCGCTGGTGCGGCCGCACGGCGAATCCTGTGTTGGGTTTTGGGCCCCTCACTGCAAGACAGACACTGAGGGGCTGGAGCGTGTCCAGAGACGGGCAGCGGAGCTGGGGAAGGGGCTGGGGCACAAGTCCTGTGAGGAGCAGCTGAGGAACTGGGGGTGTTCAGCCAGGAGAAAAGGAGGCTGCGGGGAGACTTCATTGCTTTCTACAGCTGCTGGAAAGGAGGTTGTAGCAATGTGGAGGTCTGTCTCTTCTTCCAAGTAACAAGCAATAGGACAAGAGGAAATGGCCTCAGGTTGCACCGGGGGAGGTTTAGATTGGATATTAGGAAAAAAATTCTTCACTGGAAGGGTGGTCAAGCATTGGAACAGACTGCTCAGGGAAGTGATGGAATCACCACCCCTGGAAACATTTAAAAAAACAAGTAGATGTTGTGCTTGGGGACATGGTTTAGTGATGGATTTGGCAGTCCTGGGTTAACAGTTGGACTGATGAGCTTAAAGGTCTTTTTTCCAACCTAAAGGATTCTATGATTGACAGAACAAGTGAAGAGATTATTGTCCTCTGTTCAGTACTTGTGTGAGATCACATCTGGAGTATTGTCTCCAGCTTGGGCTTTCTATTACACAAGTAGCGCTGAAAAAAACCACGAGTCCAGTAGAGTGCCACTGAACATAGGACACCTAAGATGAGTAAGGCCTTAAGACAAATAAGGAACTGAAGAATATGTTAAAGAGCTGGACCCATCTTCTCTATCTCAGAGGTGCTCTGCAAAAGGGTAAGAGCCAAAAAAAAAAAAAAAAAAAAAACCCAAGGTGTGGCAAAGGAAATTTTAATTGCACATAAGGAAAAGGTTTTTTTATAATGTGAGTGTTCAAACACTGGAAGAAGCTGCCAGAGATAAAGTGGAATTTCATCATTAAGGATATTCAAAGCTTGACTGGACAAGAACCTGATCTAAATTCAAAGTCAGATCAAAATTTTACATTGGCCCTGTTTTGAGTAAGGGACCAGTCAAGATCCCTTCCACCCTTAATTATTACATGAGTCTACAGCATTTACCATTTACATTCACTGTGTGAACTCAGGGCCTTAGTGCCCAACGGCAGCATTCCTCAGCAAAGCTGTTAGTCTAATTACTGGAAAATCCTGGGCAGCTTAGGAAGAACTAAAAACCAGAGGGCTTTTTACAGCTTCTTAGAATGAAAAGGAAAGGGTCTACTTTACCAGTGTGATTTAATATTATATTACACTTTATGAATTATATTTTGGATGATCAATGCACTATATAATCTTTATGTGAAATGCAGAAGCAAATAAGCAGCTTTCAGGATGAAAACAGAACTGGTCAGACTGACAAGGAGCCTGAAAGATTATGGAACAAACATTCAGCTAGCTTTTTTTATGGTAAAATTATTAGAAGTAACAGAGGAGGTTAGTTGGCACGATAATTATCAATGTAAGTTTCAAACTTGGCACTTCATGGGATGAAACAGGTGAACATTGTGATTCAAAAATAGGATTATAATTAGTAATACATTGTGTGATTAAGAACAATAACAAAGTGTTAATTCCTTCCCATTTTTGTTTCGGATTGTCCTTACACTCAGACAAAGGTCATTATGTAGAACTATTTTCTGCTCACATTTGGAAGGTTCTTGTTCAGAAGCTCTAAGTGCAGGTTTTGAAGTTTCCAGACATATTCCCAAAGGAACAAGGTTAAGTATAAAAGCACACCTAAACCAGGTCTTTCTCAGGAAAATCCACACAAGGACAAAGATCTGGGTTTTGGGGTTTGGTTTGTTGGTTGTTTGGTTTTTTAGGGTTTTTTACATAGGTAGTACTACCCACTACGTAAATAATAACCTCAATGAACCAGTTGATGGCTATAAAGGGGAAAAGCAACTTTGCCCCTCCCTTAGATTTTACACAAATAACTATGTCAGTACCTTTACAATGAGAACGAAGACTTGCAGTCTTTGGTCCAATTCAAAAAAGACAACTCTTGCTCTAATCTCAGGAAATGCGTTAGTGAAAAATCTTTCAGAGACAGAGGTCCCTTCCAACCTCAACCATTCCATGATTTTGTGGTCTTAAAGGAAAATCCATTTCTGTTCTAAAACAGCTAGAACAATCATATCTTCTGCTTGTTCTTCTTTCACAAGAGGGATATTACAGAGCAGAGCATTTCCAGGAAAAAAAAACCACACACAAAACAGTTCCTTTTACAATTCTTCTAATTATGTGTAATACACGTACAGGCAATAAGTGTATTTTTTGCTCCAACAGACCAAATTCCTGGAAAAAGTTATAGGGAAGATCAAAGGCCATTAGAAGACAATTCAAATGACCCTTATTTTCTGTAGGTGGCAGAAGTCTGTAAATCATAATACTGGGTAAGCACAGGATGTAGCTAGAAATTCAGGTGAACTATTTGCAAATACTTCATAAAGACAGAACTGCTCTGTGCTCATTTTTTAATAAAACAGCATAGCTTATAGCCCTATTGCTGAAGTTTTCCAAATGATCTGCTTAATTCCAGAGTACTTTACAAAACACCATTTTGTATTAGATTGTGGTGGTTTTTTTCCTTCCAGTTTTGTGCATGTCTGTATTTGAAACTAGACCCTTTGTACTGTGTTTTTAGCTTCTGTTGGAATTAAGCTCAAAAACAGTTTCTAAAACTTGTTTGAGTTTCCACAAAGTCTGCCGCATCTCAGACCTAGCCACACAGTGCTTGCTTAGGCATAAGCTTTCCCATATCAATTTTCCATTAGTAATAAAAGTAATATTTTTTAAGTTTGTTCCAAATAAAAACAGGCTTGAGATACTCCATAAATAAAACAGGATCATAGCTAAATGCAAATCAAAACACTCTTGTGAAAATGGTACATGTCATCATGCAAGGTACAAATAAAAGCAGAGCCCATAAAACTGATGATTTAATTTTCACTCTGTTCAACCCAAAGTTGTCAGATAAAGCCCTTATCTTTGTATACAATAGTTCTGGAAAGATGCAAGTCAATTGGACAGTCCTGAGGAGAAAAAAGTCCAAATGTCTGAGAAAGATAGCCTGAGAGAAAAACTTGCATTGTTTAATGACAAAACAGCAGCAGAATCTCTTCAGGGAGGCAGAATAATTTTCTCACACCATCCATGACAAACATGAGAGGTAACAATGGGCTTAACTGGTGGAAGAGAGATTTTTTAGAGTCTCAAAAAATACTGTCTTAGACAATTTTGAAAATTCTGTCAAACCTTGCACCCGCAAAATCTTGCCTACAAAGACTGACAGGCACTGGGTACTGCATGAAAGCTGTAGCTCCAGTACTGGGCGTTATTTAGCCCATCCCATGGCAGAGTCTGGAAGCAGTTTATGCTCCTCTGTCCAGTAAGAAGTAACTTAAAATTCACAGTCCTACTGTCTGCATGCATTAAATCCTCCATCACCCCTGTCAATTGTACTGTTATACAGTTCCTCAGTGTCAGAGTCAGTTTTTTGACTTACCAATATGCGATGCCTGTGATATATTTACACATTCAATCCAAATTCTATCCACGTTAAGTTGCTGCTAAAAAGGTATATATCCAGGTAGCAGAAACAGGCAGTAGATAGAGCAGTTCTGAATACAGCAGAGATTTCAAAAGAATTTCTTATCAAACAGCTTCCTGAATCGTTTTTTGAATTTTGGAAAACTTTGCTCCAAGAGCTGTTGAAATTATTTCTGAAACTGTTACTTCACAACATCTTATAATTATTTGCAATAAGTAATACACAATACTTAAGCTATTTTAAGAAGGACTTCTTTTCAGAACATCAAGAAATACTTCAGAAGTATGCTGTGTGCTTCCTCAGAATAACATTTATTTTCCATAACCAACAAATTTCCAGCTCAAAGCCAGCTCTCATCAACAGCTCTGGATAAAAGATAACACCATTCCCCTCCTCAACAAATCTTGTGGAAGACAATCTTTCTTTTAGCACTGATAGCCAAATTTCTTGGCATTAAAAAAAAAAAATCAATGAAAATAGATATACTGCCTTATAAATGTATTGCCACATGTATAAAGCAGTCGTGGGAAAGGGAGCTCACGGAATGCCTCTCAGATGAGCAAGAATGGCAACGCTGCCCGAAACTGTCACCACTGCACTGTGGGGTGGAGCTCCCAGACTGTCAGGGGAATTTCACAGTTTGGATTATCAACGAGTTCCAAGCCTACTCACATCTCAATTGCCAGTCACATAATACATATCCCTATAAGAGTAACCAGACATTAAAGATGACGAGATACTTACAGTTTAACAGTCCATATGTTTGTCATCACTGCTCCAGAACTTCAAGCCGGGAGAGCTATACTAGTTTGTTGTTCTTAAGTGACAAGTTTTAACATCTCAAGCTTATTGGTCTGTTAAGAGTTAAAGAGCATAAGAGTAATTCAGTAAATTCACAATTCACTTGAGTGTAAAGCTAAGTTTTCCTTTATTATCAAAAGGTGTATACAGCCTCTGAAAGAAGCCACAGGAATAGAAATGTTTACCATGTAATTTGGCAAAAATCAGCCTCCAAAGCAGTTATTAGATCATGCCATAAAGAAGTGCATTGTGTTGTCCCAACTGATTTTCTATAAAAGACTATCAAAGATAAATTTTTATAAGCTGCACCAGAAGTTGTTACTATTTCCTGAACTTGAAAGAACAAAGTTGTCAAGAGGAATAATATGCCATGGTAAACAAGTACCAGACAGTAGAGTGATTTCTTTAATACCCTATTTAACAACAAGTAACCACGAACACAGGAAGACACAGTCAAAGAAAAAGAGGACATGTAGCTACATTAAACAAAGGTCATGATCTCAATTCTATTTTCCCCAAAAATATTTCCTAGGACAAACCAGAAGAAAAATAGAGTTCTTCATTTTTAGAAACCAGGATTGAGCACTGTCTCTTCATTGTTTTCCACATCATGAGCCAGATCCTTCCATCGTTAGTTAAGTATCTTCCAACATCATGAAAATAATGCTTTTAACTGTAAGCACTCCCAGCTGAACTACATATTAAAAATTCATAGCAGCAAGACCCAGATTCATTAATTCACATACTGGAAGGAGTTTCAGAAGTAATGAAACTTATTGCTTTCACTTCCTTTGCTCTTGATCCCGTAGCGGCTGTAAGGGCAGCTCAGATGTCCTGTTTGTACCCCATCATAAGCGGAGGTCTGGCATCCAGTAAGGTACCCGCTCTGTGGCAGTTTATGTTAGGAGGTAAAACAAATGGGGAAGGAAGCAGCAGAAAGGTGAAAGTGTGCTATATCCATGTCTGTATGCTTTCCCCCCTTAACTTCAAAACAATAACAATAAGAAACAAATATGTAATTCCTTGTTGAAGTCCTGAACTGTCTTGTCTAAAGAGGATTTTTTTAAATCCTTTTTCTCTCATACTTGTTTTTAATACATATTTTTAAAATGGAGCCAACAAGTAACAATTGTTAGTACTTGTACCTGTACAAGTACTTATGTATATAGGTATTCAAAGCATGAGTCTACTTTGAAAAAGACAGTGTATGGATAAAAAAAATAATTCTCCTTCCTACCTGCACAGTGCTTATGTTTGGATTTAGAAAGTAAAAATTTCCTCTAACAAATTAATTATGAGGCTCTAGTTTACAAATAAATAAGTTAAAATACATTGTGAAGTTGCAAAGGATGGGTTAAGTGTTGTGTTCTCAATGACTGCAATTAGCACAAGCATTACACATGTAACTTTTTGTCTACAAAAACTATGACTGCCTAATGTAAGTCTGACAACAAGACTTTTCTAACAAGCAGTTTCTCTGTGAACTTGTAAAAGTCATTACAACACTGTTAACACTTTCTGCTCTTAACTTGTACAGACCCTTCCTGTTGAAACTGTCCCACCAAATGTTTCTAGTAACTTTCTGGAGACATCTAGTTATTAGTTGGAGCTGTAGATGACATTGACTGAACACACTGAAAGATGAACCTTACCCAGTCCCCTATCTCAACAGTATTGTGTAAAACAGACAATACCAATTTTCTGGACCCCACTGCTTTTTCTTAGCTCCCCTCCCTCCAGAGATCTGCTTTCTTTTCCTTGCACTCCTCTTTGCTATACAGACCGTTGCCCTGAAGGTTCTACAAAAGAAAGCACCTGAAGGCTCCTTCACCTCTGCATGTAGTGCTTCTCTCCAGTTGCAACTCATCCTACAATTTAATCCTGTCTGGGAGCGCAGTTAAATCTTCGTTCAGCCCTTACTGGCAGAAGTGCCATATTATTTGCATGTTTTAGGATCCAACTACCTTTCATCCAATCTCACTTTCTGTAGGTAGTCTGGTATTTTATAAGCCAAAGTGGTTGCTACCCAGTCAGCTGAAAATCAAACACAAAAGAACAATTAGCACCATCCTGGCAGAGAGTGCCTCACTGCTGCTGCCAGAACCCTTCCGCAGGCATATTGTCTCACACAGGAGCTTAAAGGCCTTTGGGATCCTGCTGTAAGGAGAAGCACTTAACAGTTTCCTTATTTCTACTGCTGCAAAACAATGAGGCTTGAACCATTTACTCCTGCTGAAAGTACAAGAGAGTCACAAACCGCTACCACCTCATCCGCCCAGGCACCCTGCCTGCCCACCCCCTACAACCACCACCACACACCCACCTTCATCATCTTCTGGAGTCTCTTGCCAAGAGAGAGATGCCCATCACAAGGAAAGGATAGCCATTTTTCTGTCAAACCACTGTTCCTTACTGTGACTAGTGTTCTCAAAAATATTACTCTTTATTTCTGCTGTTTGTAACTAACTCTCCCCCAGACAAATTTACTTCTCTACTGAAATACAGAATATTCTGTAAGTTTCCTCATATTATTTCTCCTTCCCCCCCCAAAGAAAAAATCCTTAGGTAGAATAGCATTTGTGTCCCCAGAGCCACAGAGCAGCAACTCATCGAAACAAAACCAATACTACTGAAATACGGGTTTTTCTGTATTTTTTTTTCTTTTAGGCTTTATTTACTTCTAATACAATTATACACCCACACTTACAGTGAGCATGGTGCCTGTGACAGCTTCAGGCCAGTGTCCTGACAGAGCCCTCACCCTAATCAGCAGGACAGGGTACATGAGCACCACAGAAGCTGTAAGCACAAAGCGACAGAAGAACACATGTCTAGCTACCTACATACATCAACTGAAGGCAGAGTCAGCAGTCCCCAAAGATGCTCCTGTGTAACCATTCTACCACAGCATCAATAATATTTGTGCCAAAGTGCAGAAGAATGAGAAAGAGGAAATTAGTAGGATGCTACAGAAATCACTCTGTGAACAGATCAAGATTAACCTTACTGTCTCTGTGAGGTCAGCTCTATTTACACAAGCAGAATACAAAACAAATACCCTAAACAGATGGATAGTTCTAGTCTTTTACAAATCACTTTGTAGCACAAGGTTATGTACACACTATACCCTATCTGCAACATGCTATAAATTAGCTAAAAGATGAGTTCCCTACGCAGCCTGGTAGTTGTCTAGTAGAAACCACTCCCATAAGACATGGAAAATGTAATAAAAGAGCTCTGTAAGATGTTCTCAAGAGAGCATGAAAAAATATTTCTGAATATTTTGCAGAACAGCCTCACGTACAAACATAATCAGCAGGCAATTCTATAATGGTCAAAGAACAAGAAATTTTGAGGGTCACCGAACACCAGACACCAGGGAATTTTATTCAAAGCTCTTTTGTTTGGGCATTGTGCAACCAATTTTAAACCAGGAAGCAAACAGTGTTCCTTAAAACACACACTGAATGTGTACATGAGACAGACCACAACGAGAAACAAAGCAATGAGGAGCTCAGAGATTTTAACACACCCTCATTGCCTTCATTCAAGTGGGTTTCGCTGGGCTCCTTATCTCAGATTGCCACACTGCTGGTTCTCTCATTTTAGGATGCACCACTGCAGACACTTCAGTATTTGGTAGCCAGCCTAATACGTAGACACAATAGTTCGTGAGAAATACCTAAACCTTTCTGCTGTAAGAAAACCTAAGAGCACTGATGTAAATTGCTTGGATTTTCAGCAAAGAGCTATCATTTCATATTTGTAAAATAGCACTTCACAGAAGTGGGAAAAAGATTCATGCAATGAGCAGAAAGGAAGCTTTTGGTTGACAGCCAGACAGGTTAGCGCATGCAAAGGCACAAGCCAATACCTACACGTGCTATGGAAGGTGGTGTGAGCCTTGTTTTGCATATACCTCACTTGTAGCTGCCTCATTTGCTGCCCACACAATCAACAGCCTGACATATCAGTATTAAGGGGGGGGGGGGGAGGAGTAGAAAAACCACCCTCTGGACTTCAACTGCTGAATTCTGATGAGGCCATGGAAACTACACAAAGATACTCAGATGACTAAAGGGCAGATAGCATTTTTTTAAATATTTCGCAGTTTCAAGGCAAGTCAAGAACTCCAGTGCCATGTGGTAACTCACAGGGTTTTAACTATGGAAAGACACTTCTGAGAATGTAGCCTAACACCACATTAGTAGAGATCCAGCACAACAAAGGTTCTGGCACTCTAGGCATGCCACTAACTGCCATCAGCTGCAAAACCAAATTCAAAGTGCACTTACTGTGTGATAAACAACACCTGGATGCATATTGGCCTACAAACTTTGAGCAAATCTACACAGCAAAAAAAATACAATTGCAACTAAGTACACATAACCATGTTATCTTTAATTTAGCAAAGATACAGCAGCACTGTGTTCAGCACAGGCCAGCAAGTCAGAGACGAGCTTCCAGGAATAGTTACTATACAAGATCCTGCCAAAAGCCAATACAAACACCAACACAACTTGGTCTTTGCTGCTTTTTACCTGCAAAATTAATTTAATCTGCTAAACTAGCCTGTATATGACTATTTGTGCCATTAATATCCCTTCATTTTTCTGTGAATTCATTCTGTCTGAAAGGAAATACATGCAGACAACTGATCAACAATAAAGGATAGAAAACTGGTCTGTGTTTTGGGAAAATCCGAAGAGGCCCAGAGAATGAGTCATAAATCCAACACATTTGCCAAAGCCAGGGCTGTAGATCACAGGACCAGAGTCAGTGGACTGAGGCAGCTGTCCTCCCAGAGAAAGCAGGGTGGGTGGGATGTTGACTTCTAAATTAGAAATCTAAGTTCTGGCCCACCTCCAATTCCCCTTGTCATGGTTTAACCCCAGCCAGAAACCAAGCACCACGCAGCCGCTCGTTCACTGCCCTCCTGCCCTGAGAGGGATGGGGACGAGAATCAGGAAGGAATATAAAACTCCAGGGTTGAGATAAGAATATAGTTAGAATAAAATACAAGAAAAAACCAACCCAAGCACAATACAACTGCTGACCGATGCCTGGTCCCTGGGCAGTGATTGGCAGGGCCTGGACAACTCCCCCCGGTTCATATACTGAGCATGACATCCCATGGTATGGAACGTCCCTTCAGCCAGCTGGGGTCAGCTGTCCTGGTTGTCCCCCCTCCCAATTTTTTGTGCCACTTCAGCCTTCTCACTGGCAAGGCCTGAGAAACTGAGAAGTCTTTGCCTTTTTTACATTACATTACAGAGCAGTAACTGAAAATGTATGTTATCAACATTGTTCTCACACCAATTCCAAAACGCATCACTGCGCCAACTACCAAAAAACTTAACTCCTTCCCAGCTGAAACCTGGACACCCACCCACAATAGAAGTGCTCTAACTGAAATTTGTTATGTACAACTTCAGAATCAGTGACTTGTAGTGTATAACGTAGTACTCATCCTCATTTCATAGATATTCCTGGACTAGATTCCTATCCATCATTAAATTACTCCTATATTTCACTACACCAGTTAATCAAGATCTGGGGTGCATAAAACAATAATATTTCATGTACTTCACAGGTTTTAAGAAACCCAAAATCATATATTACATCCTAGCAACACTGACAGCATCTCTGCCACTGGTTCTTCAGCATCATTCTTATTTAATGTATTCTTGAGGGTCTAGCTCACCTTCAAGTTGATGTTTATCATAAAAGAGTGTTATTCTTTCTTTGCCTTAACTGTGAGCTCCCTATTCTCCTCTTTTTCATACTTTCCATGGTATCAATATCTATTCACCGAGATTAGTGAGTCACTAAATGAGAAATAATAAATAGAAGAGACAATGCTTTGCATCACACTTAGAACAGATGGATAGAAAGTCTGAGTTGACAGCACCTCTGTGTCACCTCTGACATTTTTTGCCAACTGACAGAAGCCAAAGTGTTCCCATACTCAACAAGCCCTAATAAAGAAAGAAAAAAAAAGTTGAAGGTTTTGGTGAAAGCATTTATTCAGTAGGTAAGCAAAGTGTCATCTTCAAGAGGTTCTGTCCCAACTTCAGAAAAAACAGTGGCTGAAGAGCTGGCTCACACTTCTGTTCTGCCCAGACTGTGATGGATGTGATGGTGGTACCCACAGAGCTTTGAGACGGCTGAAGTTTTCAGAAAGGAGACAGTCTGCTCTTGGACAGTGCTTGTCCCACACTGTTAGCCCCACTGAAGGTTTGAAGTCTGAACAAGACCAATAAATACCTTATATGCTACGATGTTAGATATTGCCAATTCTTTTCCACGCAATTCCAGCTTTTTTATACCCTATTTACTTGAGGCAGAGGCCCTCTTCTCCATTTCTTTCATGATTCAAGACCAAAAACAGAGGCTCAGTGAATTAAGCTTAGCTCCTGGCATCTCTTGTAAAGTCTGTAGTCTAATTAGGCATGAGGTCTCATTTAGAGTGTTTGTTTATAATGCCCTGTGCCCCACCTAGTAACAGCACAAATATCAGTTTATTGGCAACTGTACCGTTTTGCTAAAATGGTTTTACTGGAAAATAGTTTTACTCTTGCCTTTTCTTCTGAAGCTACTATTTGCTAGACAATGCCTCCTCAACACCCACCCCCTCACACACAAAGGCCAACACATTCTTTTCATTCAGTATCACTGCTTAGCTCCATTTCCCATCCAGACTGCACAAATCATCCTGAAAATAAGGCAACATGGCATGAAACCAAATGCACTGACTTTATTTCCTGATCACAAGTGCTTCCTGTTAACGCCATCAGTAAGGAGCTCAACACCTACCAGGACAAAGAAATCATTCCTGGCTTTCATGAGCCAGGAATCAAATTTTGTCCAACTTTAGTCTTTTCGTAATTCTTTCACATATCACTTAACCAAAAATATTTATAAAACCACAAATCAAACAAGTACCTCCTTCAGGTTATGTTGCAATTTATGTTAAATCTTGTTAACATTTTTATTAGAATACTTCTAGTGTTACAAAAAGGTCCCCCTCCAAGCCAACTGAGATATACTGCTAGGGTAAGGCTAATAATTTCTCTATAAATCTCATTCTAATTAACTCTACAAAGATGCAATCCAGTTGTAAAGCTGTACTTATCCATGCTAGTGAGAATCAGAGCAAAAACATCTGGTGTTATCATCATCTTCACCTTCTATTTTCTGTCCGAGACATAGGATTCCTACAGAAATCTCAAAATGCAGAGTGGAAAGATTGATTTTATAAGCAAAATACATTTCCCCACAATAGCATCAGTGAAAATATTTTAGTATGAAAATAGACACAGGTGTATCTTCCAATTCTACCACCATCAGTGAGAACCACCACCACCACTCTACCTGCTCTGTTACTTTGCAGCTGTTGATGCAGGCAGGCTCTCAGGCATGCAGAAACTCAAACTCCACACAGCTGCAAGCACACTGTGCCACTCAAGGGCAAAAACCTGACACATGTCAAGCAAATTAGCATCACAGTACACAGGATGGACACCTGCCTTGTGAATGCCCAGTACAGGTGACCTCGTACAGAATCAGGAACTGCAAAATTATTCAGTAACATCTGCTGGAACTTTAAAATACAATTTCTTTTGCAGCTTTAATGCCTCCCCTCCCCCAATATTTGAGCAAATTAACTTATAGGCAGAGATACCTAACGATCTTAAATTGTAGGCATCTGCTGAAGAGCAGCTTAGTAAAACCCTCATTGTGATGATACACATTCAGATAACTAATTATTCAGATACAGGCCAACTGATCATTTGGTTTCCGATTAATACTACCCTCCTTAAACAAAAGCTATAAAGCTGAAATTCAGAACTGTATTGCAGTCAGCTTGTTCGTGTACATTTTGAAATTACATTGTTCAGATCCCACAACACTCCCCGGCAGGGCCTACCTTCCCAGCTCAGCTGGTGACACTTGCTCAGTTCTCCCCGCTACTCCCCAGCGCCAACAGCGACTGGTCTCTCCCAGGTACCCTGAAATGGTACTTCTTAGCCAACAACCAAGTTCCGAAAGAGAGCATCCATTCCTCATCCTATCCTGCCCAAGGGGTTCTGTAAAGGGCCCGTTCTGCTTCAGGCTCAGTTCTCTTCAAATTCTGCCTCAGACAGGCTTGACCAGCCCCTTCCCCCTGCACCCCCCGAGCTGAAGCCACCACACCCTTTACCGAGCCGCGTTAAACGGGAGGAGCCCACATCCACCGCCTCTTCCAAACTCTTACGCTTGGGGCCCGTAACAGATCCCCCACAAAACACACGCTTTCGCTCCCAGCACCTTTCTCCATGCAGCAGTTCACGCCTATTCCCTAGGCGACAGGCCCTCCCGCTACAGATCTATAGCGATACTTCAGCCACAAGTTGTCACAGCTTCTCAGGACTCTGGCGGTGAGGAACCTCCTATTCACCATCACATTCAGCCCAGGGGTAAATAGGGCCAAGTTAACATTTTGTTGCCTTTGCTGGATTCTGTTTTGACCGCTCATACAAATAGATCTAAGACATCACAGGGTGACTGAAATTGAAGTTACAGGTGTATTAATTTTATCTCTTGGTACTATTTATTTATCTTGCCCAGCCTTTGGGGGATTTTTTGGTAGGGGGTGGGGCTGGGTTGGTTAGTTTTTTTATTTACTTTGAGCTTAAATTTCTGCAAAGCTTGAATTGCTCAGTGTTATTACCAGTCAAAGTCTCAACCGAGAGCAACTTCACCTCCTGCATAATCTTCAGAAGATAAAGTTGATTCTGGGATCCAGCCTGACATTCCTGATCCTTTCCCTCTGAGGAGTGTACTGCTCCTCAAAGGTGGTTTAAAGAGGACTATCCACTCTTTTGTAAGATTGGGACCTGCTACAAAGAATACAGCTAGTTCAACGCCAAACATCAGCCACTGTACCAAGGTGTACCATCAATAAAGTCATACCGTTTTCTTAGACTTTGAAGAGAAAATACTTTACTATTCCTAACAATATTGAAGTATTACTTCAAGAAAAAGCATGGCTGTGGAATGCTAGCAGTGTCATAGTTGATGATAATAGCAGTAGCTGAAGCCAGGTAGCACTACAAAGCCACTTTGCTGACTAGCTGATGCTACTGAAGCTTCAGCCACCACACCTGGAGTGCTGTCTGGTCCCTCAGCAGCTTGTACACAGCAGGTGGGAGCTGGTCCACCAGCACCTCGCTGGGTCCTCACTCAGCTAGCCTGAAAGAATTATCCCACTCAAAACACAGGTGGCTCTCAGCAGATCCCTTAGGCTTTGCAATTAATAAATTAGTTCTTCTAGGACATAAAGAGCCTCAGTGGAAACTAGAAGTGGAAATACATCATTATCCTGGAGAAGAGAAGGCTGAGGGGGAGCTGGCCCATGCCCACAGATACCTTAAGGGCGAGTGCCAAGGGGACGGGGCCAGGCTCTTCAGGGGTGCCCAGCGGCAGGCGAGGGGCACCGGGCACAAACTGCAACACAGGCAGTTCCAGCTGAACGTGAGGAAAAATGTCTTTCCCTTGAGGGTGACAGAGCCCTGGGGCAGGCTGCCCAGCGAGGCTGTGGGGTCTCCTGCTCTGGGGACATTCAAACCCGCCTGGACATGACCCTGTGCAGCCTGCTCTGGGTGAGCCAGCTTTAGCAGGGGGGTGGGCTAGATGGTCTCTAGAGGCCCCTCTCAACCCTGACCATTCTGTGATCACAGAGCCTACATGAAACTTCAGCGTCTTACCTAACACCTAAGGAATTCTGAATTTTAATAATGGCTTCCTAGCAAACCAGACAAGGACTCAAGAGGAGAGATTCTGCACGTGCAATTTTGTCTCATATGAACCAAACTTAAAATAACCTTGTTTTTAACTTTTTAAAGCTTCTGGGGATTACACACACACTCCCCACCACCAAGGCAATACTTCTGATCCTGAAAACTGGAAAGGTCTGATCTGACATTCAACATAAGTGTGACAATAACTTCTAATTCAAATGAAATTGAAATCTATGTAATTATCTGTAGCAGAATCAGCACCAACTGAAGAATTGCAATGAAAATGTGAAACCATAGCATCTGCTGAATACTTAAGTCTTAAGATTTTATAGTAATAAGCCAATTAACATTTTAATACAATTGTTTTTGTAAAAGAACCTTTCAAATGCCTTGTCTAACATATTTAATCTTTACATAAGATAATTGCTGCTATATAACAATTGTTAGCATATGTTTTACAATATGTTGGCAAATACCAGTTCTCTAGAGGAACCCTGTGGTCGCTTAGAATTTCAGTGCGGTCACCAGCAGAGATTCTACCGCGCCTTTTCCAAAGTGGCTACAAAACTCAAATGCATTTGAGATCCAGTAGCTTTAAACATGAAAGCAAGAAAAATCTGAAGTAATTAAGTTTGATTTGAATAATTCATACAGTCACCAAATGGTTCAAGTTGAAAGAGTCTCTAGAGGTCACCTCATTCAACTCCCTGCTCAAACAGAGTCACCTAGAGCAGGTTGTCCAGGACCATGTCCAAATGGCATCTCCAAGTATGGAAATTCTGCAGCATCTCTAGGCAGCCTGTTCCAGTGCTTCTGTCCCTGGACACCACTGACTAGAGGCTGGCTCCATTTTCATGACAGCCTGCTTTCTGATATTTAAATACAGCAAGGAGATTCCCTCGGACTTTTCTTTAAGCTAAACATTCCCAGTAATCTCAGCCTTTCCTCATAGGAGAGATGCTCCAGTCTATTAACCATCTTAGCAGACCTTCCCCCAACACTCTCCACCTCTCTCTCTCGTACTGGAAAGCCCAGAACCAGACACAGTACTCCAGATGTAGCCTTACCAGTGCTGAGTGGAGGGGAGAGATCACCTCCCTCGACCTGCTGGCAGCACTCCCCCTAATCCAGCAGAGGATACTGTTAGCCTTCCTTGCCAGAAGGCAGATTGCTGACCCACAGAAAACTTGCTGCTCACAAGGACCTCCAGGTCCCTTTCTGCAAAGCTGCCTTCCAGCTGGTCATCTCCCAGCATACACTGATACACAGCATGAATCCTCTCCATGTGCAGGATTTTGCATTGCTGTTTGTTGAACTGCATGACATTCCTGTCAGCCCACTGCTCCTGTGGGGGTCCCTCCAGACAGCATACCAGCCACTGCTCCCAGTTTTGTGTCATCAAACTTGCTGAGGGTACACTCTGCCCGATCATCTAGATCATTAATCACAGATTCATAGAATTGTTTTGGTTAGAAGGAGTTACAATTTTAATTAAGATGGACAACAAATATTGCAATACACCCCTATCAATTAGTTGCTAACAGCTCACCTCTCACAGTGTCTGTTATGGGTCACAGGTTCTCCCACTTGTCTCAGTTACGTTGGGCACCAGTTGTAGTCAGAGTCCAACTCAGTCAGCCTCACAGAGCACCCATTGCTGCAGCACAAACTAGTAGGCCACAACAAGGCTTTTACCATCAGTCAGACTCTACTGTCCATGGTGTGTCTCTCCTTCCTTCAGAGGTCAGACCACACTACTGCTCCTCCTCCATCCAACCCCCTCTCCCACCACCCTCAGAGCTATTTAACCACTTAGCAGAATGAGCTACAGCTGCACATCGTCCATGTCAATCAACCCACTGCCTCGGGCAAGGCCACAGCTGCATGTTATCAATGCTAATCAACCCGCTGCCTGTGTTCCTCTACAGGAAGGGACCTCAAAGATCACCTAGTTCTACCCCCTGCCATGGGTGGGGACACCTCCCACTAGACCATTTGCTCCAAGCCCTGTCTGGCCTGGCCTTGAACACTTCCAGGGATGGGGCATGTTAATGAAGATGTTGAACAGGATTGGACTCAGTATTGACCCTTGGGGTGCACCACTAGCTACCACCTTCAAGAAGACTTTCCACTGGTCACCACACTCTGGGGCTGGCCATTCATCCAGTTTTCAGTCCACCCTTCTGTCTGCTCATCCAGCCCATACTTCATCAGCTTCTCTGTGAAGTTCTTGTGGGAGACAGTGTCAAAAGTCTCGCTGAAGTCAAGGAACAGTATCTACTGTTCTCAGAGATGGGACTCCTCTAAGCAGATCCTTGAGGAGATCAAAGTCTGCTCTCCTGACCTCCAGGGCTGTGAACTTGGTGTTATTTAAAAAAAAAAAAAAAAAAAAAAAATCAGTTCACTTATTTACCATTGCTAGTTATTAGGAAATTGTAACCATCAAAGGTACCACCATTTTCACCAGTGAGACTGTATGCTCTGAAGATGGGTACAATTGAAATTCTAGGTTAACATGTTTGTTTCATGAAAACCTGTTATACCTTTTCCTTGCTATAGACTTGGTATATGCCTCTCCTTTTGCTGCTTCTCTTCCCCAATTGCCAAAATCTGTTTGTGGACATGCCAGACATCCTTTTCTGGGCAGTTCATCACCTGCCTACTGAGCCCAGTGAGGACACAATGAAGAAAATGATCCTCCAGGCTCTTAGCAGCACCCAATTCGATAGACATAGTGGAACTAACACACACCAAGAGGTTAGCGCTCCCCTGAACGCAGCAGAGATGAGTTACGATTAACATCCCAGGCTGTGCGTGAGCCTTTCCTAACATGCACTTATCCAAAAGGCGGCGGCTGGAGTTCAATTTCCTCCTTATTCTGTGGGATGTCATATGTTTACCCTTAATAAACCGTCACACTGCCCACGTCTCCCCACGGGACTAGCAGCTCTTTGAAGATGTAGTGAGAGATGAAACTTGCAGTGAAACTGTGCTAAGTGACAGACAAACAGGAACAGAGGGGAAAAGGTGAATGTGTAGAAGAAACTTCTATTTATTTTTTTTTTTAATTGAAACAGGAGTAAGAAAATACTCCCTGCATGTTAAAAGTTTTTTAAGTATTCAGCTAGATTTTCAATGAAGAGAATCCCTATGCATGCTTTTGTCATTTTTGTCTATTTTCCCTTTTTGTGAATATTAGCAGGGAAAATTTAGAAGTTATTTCCTCAAATGCTTTTCTCAAGTGTTGAATTTATGTGTAAGCTTAGAGAAAAAGGGCTAAAACCCAAGAACACCTGTCATTTTTGCAATGAAATGCCTTGCAGTCTCTGGATATAGTGCCAACCGTTTCCTTCATTAGCTTTCCCATATCTACCTATTGCTTTAGCCCATGACACTTCACGTGCTCAGCGTTTTATTATCAACTTTTTGTAGGAAAAAAATTTCAGTGCAGCTACCTCTCTGTGCACACGGCTGGCCTTTCACATGCTGTGAATCTGCACGTAACAGACCTTGCACCAAACCAATGAAAGATGTATTCACGCACTGGTTTCTGCTTCCCAAGTGCACTCAGAGGTTACAGTACTAGGCGTGCAGCGGTTCTGCAGATTTTACATATTTCCTTTGTTTGACTCAAATCAGCAGTGCCTTATGACATTTCTGCAGAGAATAGCATCTGGTTCTGTTTGTATTACTGACAACGCATTATTTCCTTTTACTACCAAATGTGTTGTTTGCTTGCTTTAAAAACAAGACAAAACACAGCCCTGGGCTGTTTCTTCCTAACTTGAAATAATGTCTCCAGCCACTCTTCCTTATGGATTTGTCTCCTCATTAAAGCTGTTAGTTACAGAGACTAAAATGACCAGATTAATATTTAAAACTATATCCTCAGTTGTACAAATTCTACTAGCTAAAGCGATGTAAGCCAATCTACTCTTCCCTTTCTGAATTACGGAGTACGCTGCAGCTAATTCACATTAGAAGAGCCATGAAATGTGAGCAGCAAGGACCCTAAAAGCCCCCTTCTCCCCATAGTGTAGATCTAGCTTTTGAGCAGAAGAGGCAGAGCTTGCAATATCAAAGCCGCGATGGTTATTAATACCTGTGAAAGCAGTACTACCTGGGCTGAGTACCTGCCAACATAAAGATCCAGACAGGGCATGCAGGGCTTATTTACAGTGGGAATGATTGGGGATTGTGTTTCATTGTAATACAGTACCTAGTCCGTAATAATTTTCAGGACAGAAACGTATACTGCAAGCAACCATGTGACTGCAAACTGTGCCACACAAAGAAAAAATTCCCACAGACCTCTAAGGTAGGGGAGAAATACAGTTCTATTTATGCATTCATACAAATTCTTAATTTTAGTCAGTTCAAGACAGTTCTACTCCACAAGCTGCTTAATAAAAATGTTTTCCCCAGCTGCAGTCACAAATCAAATCAAATCCAAGAGTAAGCAGACATCTTTTGCATTAGTGTCTCTGCTTAGAGAGTCTCTAAGTGGAGGAAATGACAACACTGAATCACCAGCCATAATTGCACTGGCCAGAATCAAACCTTTTCATCATACAAGAAGGATGAAAGCAAAAGGCATGCAGTCAGTCAGAGATCAGAGAAATGCTGTTTAATGTTTATCCTTTAAATGCAAAGAGAGTATGAGTTTATATCTGTTGTCTCAGAAAGTTGTAAATTTTCTTCGTTCTTTCATCTCTTTTTCTTTCTTTCCATACTCTAAATATGGCACATTTGTCACTTTGCAGTTAACTACAGTTATAATTTGAAAATTAACTCTGAAAGTTCAATGAATCATCAACCATTAGTCAACACAAATATATTATTATATTTGTATTCCTTGGTGCTTTCTGTAGTTTTCATCTTCTCTGCTTCTAAAAAAACGTTTTCTTTATTTCAGTTCCTTCTGTGCTCCTATCATTCGTCCTTCCTCTAATTTCTTCACTGTCATTACGGCAAGGCAAATAGAGAAAGAAATTAAGTCCATTAGAAAGAAAAGCAGACAGCTCCTTCTTTGCCATAACTCATAAACAATCATTTCTCTTTCATTAATTTTTTTTACGTTTTTTTTTCCAGTACTCAAAGCTAAAGATAATTCCCTGCACCACTGAAAGTTATGGTCAGTCCCCTTCCTTCACGGATGCTTCTACTAAGTATAGATTTATCTTCTATTTCTACTTACTTCTACTAAGTATAGATATAGACTGCAAACAGGGAAAAAAGTAAAACCAAAAACAAACAAAAAAACCCCAACAAAATAAACCACATAAAAAAGTAAAGCTCATTCTATTTTTATGTCTTTCATATTTATTACTGGCTTGATATTTTATTTCTCTGAAATTATATCTTCTTGTTTACACAGACCAGAAGATCATGTTAAATCAATAATTCTTTTAGTCAAAAGTTTAGATGCTACAGTGATGTCCTTGGAGGACAAGTGTAAGAAGCAAAGAGGACTCAGTTAAACTGGTTTTTGGGAGGACAGGGCCTGGATTATTCTATCAAACAGTACTAACAGGTGTGTGTGTTGGGGGGAACAAGGTCAGAGAGACGCTACTGTTTCATTAAATACCTTGGAAATCTACTCCCAGCTTTTTAGCTGATCTGTACTTATTTGTGCATCCAAAAGTAGCTGAAAATGATCAGTTGTCTGTATTTTAAATGTGAGGCCTTCAACACACATAGAAGACTTCAGGTAAGCCAAGCTCACCATCTCTGGCCTGGCTCTGAATCTGCAGCAGTTCTGAGGTCACCCTGGGACAGGGGGTTTGTGTTGCACTAAAGGTAGCTCCTACTACATGTAGGAACAGCAGCAGAACTGTTTCTGTTCAGTCCTGACCGAGATTAGGCCTTGTAAATTCTTCCTGATTGGTTTCATGGAATCCATCACCTTCAACAGGTATAAATTATATCTTTACTGTGTAAATCTTTCAGAAAAGTAATTTCTTCCTGTAAAATTTATGTAATCTCAATCTGGACAGAGCATTACTGAAGACTTTCTTTTCACAGAAAAAGTGAGAAGTCCTTCTCCTCTAAAACCTGGATGATTCCTCACTCCGAGAAAATAGTTAAGGCAAATTGTATGCCTGATTTAGAGTAACTGTAAAATATTCACCTGTGGTATTACTTGGTTTTAATTAAAAGTTCTATAATATTTTCTGATGATGACTACAGTGGCTGTATTAACTGTGTCGTAATGGATTTTTGAAAACAAAAGCAGAGTAGTATACTGTGGTACGGAGTGCTGCACTATAATAGTACTTAATAAAGGCATGATGGAGTGATTGGTTTTTCAAAACCATTTCTAGTACACTCCTGAATAAATTAAAAGTTTCAATGATTAGTTGTCTAAATTCATGCAGAGAAGTATAGTTTCCACATTTCCTGTTAGCTGCATTGTGTCACCCACTAGAATTAACACAATAGATTACTTCTTATTAAAGTGAAGGATCAGAATGATTTCATTAGGAGCAAACCCAGGGTTCATTTGTTTTCTGTTCTTATTTTGATTCATAGTCAAAAAAAAAAAAAAAAAAAAAAAAAAAAAAAAAAAAAAAACCAGTCCCCAGGAAGATAATGGTACTGAAGCGCTATAAGGAGGCTAATAGCTCTGCTTAGCAGGGGAACCCAAAGCACAGTGACAGCAGCTCCTGGCATGGATTAGCTTGGCTGCTGCCAGTAACAGCACAAAGGTTACTGCCTCTGTTTTACGGACTGCCCCTGAGAAAAGTGTGCGATACTTAAAGCAGGTAATACACTTTGCTTCTGCATAAACAAAATGCCCTCCCTTTTATAGGGGTGCTAACATGATATTACCCTTTTACAAGACAAAACCTTGTACACAAACCTAGTACTTCCAGCAGGAGATAGTTGGATAAGGCTTCACATGGAGACAGAAGAGCTGAAGAAGGAATTTAAGATTTGGCTCCACATAGACCGTGATGTACATTAAATGTAATAATGTTGAGGTGCATACCTGTGAGCAATGGACAAAGTAGTTTGTTTAGTAGCTTCTTTTTCCCCTTGGACCTTTTTCTACTTCGTTTCAGTTTACCATATATAATAAACTTGTTTCCAGGCCAAGCTTATGTATACTAACTTATTTTCTTGCCCTTCGAAGAGCTCTGTTTTCAGAATGCGTTCTATTATAAAGCTCCTGCTTAACTTTGTCTCAAAAGAAATTTGTGTGAGGACAATAACGTTAATGTTAGTTTCCCTTAGCTGTATGAACAAATAAATACCAAAGCAACTTCAGAGAAATACATTGACAGGTGCAAAGAAGTGGGAGGAAAGAAGTTCCGAAGACACTGCTGGCTAGTTCCAGCGATCGCTTTCTGAGCCCACGGCCGAACTAACGCTGCTCGAGAGAAGCATTCGCCTCGAAGCTCCTTCAAGCCTGTGCTCAGAAACGCGCAGCATCCATAAATACTTCCAGTTCATCCCAGAGCTGCATGCTGGGCTGGCAGCAATAAAGGAAATAAGTGCGCAGATGAAACCAACTTCTTGTGAAAAAACCAGCAGGCTTCTCAGCCATGAAGCAAAACAATAAACACACGGAGTAGAAAATGAAAACAAACAGATAAAGCCTTGGAGAGTCACCTAAACTTCCACTGAAAGGCCTACTGTCTCCTTGAATCCCTCTTTCACTTAAAGACCTTTTTCATCACTTACAAATATTTTTATATATATCTTACACCCATGCCAACATCTTTTTTAAGTAGACTCTTGAAAACTGCAGTGTGATGAATTCTACAAACACCACAGCTTTGTCTAGAACAGCATCAAAACACTTCCACAGTTTCTGGAGCTGTTCTTTACATTTTTCAAGGGTGTAATGCATTTGTCAGTGTACCTTGGTCCCCCCACAAGTACAATTCATGTTGTTTCACACAGATTCTCCTGAGTAGCCTTATTTCTCTTCTTTTCTTCATAAAACAGAAAAATAAAATTAGTCTCATCATCAGTCTGATTAACAATGAGGAAAGTTTCCAGATACAGTAAAGACACATGGATGCTACCTATTCCTTCTTACCATTATCCTAAAGTTTGCTTATTTATTTTACTGGAAAGACTCCTACATCACCTTGAGAAATAGATTTATATGTGTCTGTAGCAC
The DNA here is from genome assembly GCF_017639655.2 of Falco naumanni. NCBI lineage: Eukaryota > Metazoa > Chordata > Aves > Falconiformes > Falconidae > Falco > Falco naumanni. Next base: position 110,431,784 of record NC_054057.1, on the reverse strand, counting down.
AAGGATCTGTGAAAAATTTTCTACCCAGCAGTTACATCACATACTTCAAGAAATTATGTAAGAACAGTAAGGACGTTAAATGAAACCTGTCGACCAGATTTTCAGTATCATCTTCAGCCAAACAGAACTGAACTCACATAGTTCAGAATATGAACCACATACAGTGTTTTAGCATTCATCAACTTTCATCCCTGAAGAGCTTATGAGGAACAGCTAAGAGGAGCTTGTTATTGATGTTAAGAGATTATCACCAAAGACAATACTTCTACAAGAAATATGAAAAATGCTTGCCAAGACCAAGTCTTAAAGTGATTCATATTCCCTCTAAGACTGCTTCAAAAACAAAGGGAAAAAATCCTTCCCTTCAAAAATTCCAAAATAACCTTAATCATGAGAATAGCTGAAACTCATGCTTTTCTTTGAAGTAATTTAATCCTGTAGAAAAGGGATCTGGAATTTCTATCACCTTTTGTTTCAGTATCTTCTATAAAGCCTATGCAAACTGCAGATGCCAGTATTTGCCAGCTACCAAAGTATGCCCTCTATAGCGCAGATGCAGCTTATGCCAACCCGCTACTGAGGCTCCTTGAGATGCTTTTTGCACAATCATTATCTTCAAGAAGCATTAAGAATGAAACTTTTCAAACCCCATACCTATGGGAGCACCAGTTAGGTTTTTTCCTCTCCCCTTTTAGCATTTCTAAACTGTAAGTATATGATGACACAAACACATTTATTCCTCTGTCACAAATAGCATAATGGAAAATTAAAAGACAGATATTTTGTTCTGGCTGCCAGGCTCTCTCCTGTTGCTTCTTCAGAGCCAAGTTAATAATTAGGAAAAAAAATGAATGTCAGTGGAAGCTCAAATAGGCTGGATCCATCTCAAAGAACTCCAACCAAGGAGATACAGCCATTATTTCTTTTCAAGTAGCTTCTTCATATTTGAGATGGGTTCTTAAGCTACTGTCACAAGATATGCAAAAAAACCCAAATAACAAAACCAAACCATGACAATCTTGTATCTCCAAACTTTCCCAAACCAGAGCTTACTATAAAAATTAGCTACTAGATAATAATGAAAGTTACTCAAACTGGTAGAAGTTTTCTCTTGTGACTTTCCAGCATATGGTTTAGAGGTGCTCAAAAAGACACACATAGTCTTTCTTCCATCTAAACATAAAAGAGGTTGGACGTGTCTCAAATAAACAAACAAACAAACAAACAAACAAACAAACAAACAAACAAACAAACAAAAAACAAACAGAGACTGAAACAAGGGAAAAAAGCAAATAAAAATTTAAGTGATTCAGGGTTTAGGCCCTGCACTTACCGCACTTCTGAAACTACAAAGTGATTGATCTGACATAATTCAGAGTGTTTCCTTTTAATAAGGCCTGTTGCACTATGGCATCTTTTTCCACAAGTGATTAGATCAGAAGTTGTATAAAAACCCCATAATCTTCCTCACAAGAATTGTTGGCTTTGTTAGGAAGGCACCTTGGCTTTAACCTTAATTCTTAGTGCAGACAGATTTCACTTTTTAACTGAAAACATCTGCAAGCATTTTGAACAAAATCCAGTATAAACACAGAATTAGAGTTGTTAAGTCCAGTCAAATTTGAATTTGAACACTTTTGGAAGACATCTGGGTGAGTCAAGCCACATTTTACAAAAATTAAAATGCCCATCAATTTGCAAACATATTAAATATTTTCTGTGTTGCAAGGACAAGGATCTCCTGCTCTTTCACCTGTCACATATAAGAACTGGAAGCATACCAAATAATTTCTAAGAAAGTCAGCCTGATTTTAGCTAAGACACCTGGATCACATATATTTAAGGCTTGGTTTATGGAAAATAAATCGCTAACGAGAAAAAAATAAAAATCCCGGTACTAGACCAGTCACACTAATAGTCATTCACCAAGAAAAGAAAGCTGTATTCAGTCTTAGAATAATATTCTCTCCACTTTTCACATAAATTAAAACAAGCTAAGGTTTCAATTCTTGCAAGTAAGGCAATTTCAGTACATTTGCTACTCTGAAATGTATCAACCATTCAAACCACAAATGTAGATCTTAGTAGCAATTTGAAGCTCATTAAGATATCAGATATGTACCATATCACCATAGTGGTGTCTTTTCACAGCATCTACTAATTTTCATGAAAGTTTGTTTTACAAGATACAGAACTGTAGATGAAGCAGTTCTCTACTCCAGAAAATTTCCTCTTCTGGTTTTCATAGAGTCATAGACTGGGTTGGTCTGGAAGGGACCTTAAAGATCACCCAGTTCCACCCCCTGCACTGGGCAGGGCCACCTCCCCCCAGCCCAGGCTGCTCCCAGCCCCGTCCAGCCTGGCCTTGGGCACTGCCAGGGATGGGGCACCCACAGCTGCTCTGGGCAGCCTGGGCCAGCGCCTCACTGCCCTTACAGTAAAGAATTTCTTACTAATATCTATTTTGTATTGTTAGAGAGACATAACAGTTAAACTAGGGACTAATTATCAAAATGTTAATCTACTTGAGGTTCCTCCATCTAGTGCCTAATTGCTGCTCAATTACATCTATGCAACCCTGACTACAGCACTAAAAAGTGTGGAGCACTATTGGGCATGGCCAGACCACAAATCATTAACCAAAGGATAGTCTACGGAACGATTCCCTCTCAGGTAAAGGTATTGAATGGATAGAAAACAACTGATCTTGGTATATAATCGTGCAGTATGCAGAGATTCTCTGACTGGCTTTAGTATAAAAGAAGAATCTTTTTGTTTAGAAAAAGAGAGGTATGTAATTTGGCACTACACTCGAATTTACAATTCTTGTGCTCCCTTCCTAAGTCTGATTTTTTATTTTTTCATTACAGCAGTATAATTCAGGATTCCAAAGACATGAATAATGCAGAATTACTCTTAAAGACTAGCACCAACTAGAAGTCACGGTAGCTCTACCTTACTCGTGCGAAGGCTGAATTCTAGGAAGTGTCAGGAATCTGTTCTTTGGCATCAAACCCAAGACCCTTAGTACGTCATAGCACCGGACAAACAAACACGTCACGGCTACTCCCACAGCCCATAGGTGTTTTACAGTATCAACACAATGCACAAGTTTGAGTTGGGGGAAGAAGAATCAGCAAGAGCTTTCAACCACGACACTGGCTAGATTAGGACTTCAGCTGGTAGCCAAGCATTTCCTAGTCAATTCCTGTCATTATCCAGGAACTAAGATTCATGCCTCTATTACTTTAGAAACAAAGAGCAGTAATGATGAAATACTACCAATGTTTTCTCCCAAGATCTTCACTGACTCACCTATGCTGACCCAAGTCAAAAAGACGTTAAAATGCTATGACATTCAGAGTTCTAATACTTGTGGGAAAGATTCAGTGCTAGAGATGAGGCGGGATACTGATATCTGAGTCAGCATTGCTATCAAAACTCCAGGGCCTGATGTTAGTGCCTCACCTGCAGTTATGTTTCCATCTCATTTGAGCAGTTAATCTATTTAGATTTAATTATTAGTCATTTGGACTGTAAGGAAACAAATTAAAACCTACTGATCGTAAGATTATACTAATATATAATACTTTCAACAGAAATTACTGCTACACATTGCTAACATCACCATAAATCCCTTAAACGTATTCTATCATTTTTTCACATCAGCCCCTCCAGAATATTAGTAAACTAAAGACTGAACAGATGCAAAATAAAATAAAGGGGAAAAAATAAAAAGCCTTAAGACCCATGATTTCTAAAATGCAACAACCGTAAGTACAATTTTTCTGGCTTCCTAAAAGAAAAGATGAGCACATCTAGAAGAATCAGTACTGACACACTGCTCGGTGTGTCAGAAGGAAGCCTCAGGCAAGGACAACCCAACCGCGTCTTCCAAACGCGAAGCAGCCTCATCCAGTTACACTTACATGATGCCCCCTAGATTTCTCACACAAATACAGGGATCGTCAAGAACTGCTTTGAAGCTTAATTTTCATATAATGACAATATCCAAGACCCCTCTCTTCCTTATGCTATTGACAGAAGCAATATCAAAATAACTCTTAAAACTGCATTGTCACAAACTTTGTAAAACATAGAGCCTGATGCAAATTTTAAAGGCAGATATTTTTGTTCTCCTAAAGTCTAAATCTGACTTTAAAACCAGGAAACTCATCTTCCTAAGTTTCTACTTCTGCCAGAGCTTAAGCTGGAGCAGTGGTCTGGTAGGATAGACAACTATGTGTGTGCACACATGTGCATGTGTGTGTTGAGGGGCAAGCACGAAGGACAGGATCTTTACCTCAAGCAGCAAAAAAAAAATATTAAAAGCAGTCTCTTAGACGGGTAAAACTTGTCATACCTTCACAGCCTCAGAACTCAATAGGAATGCTTTCATACCCGTCAATAGCTTGTATGACAATGATTTAACAGAGTAAAAATGACCTAGTATCATAGGAGAAAAAAAAAAAAAAACAAACCATACCAAATCCAGAGAAAAAAAATCAGGATAATTACAGGGTAATCTCTAGGCAGGTGGAATGTGAATAATCAAGCTGATATAGCACCCTGGCTGCTGTTAGAGAAAGTGACAGGAAACTACTGGCCAGGACTTCAGTTTTTAGAACTTATGTGCGAGGTATGAACTAGACAAGCACAGTAGCTACTGATTGCAACATGAGTTTATCAGTGACTCAGAGAGGAAAAAAAATAAATGTCATGGACTTGAACCCAGCTTCTACATCCGCAATGAAAGTTCCCTTTGGCTTAAGGAAAACCCAAAGAGAGAGAGAGGGGTCTAGTGAACCAAAAAGGAAACTCAGGAGTATTATCCATAAGTACAGCTCCTCTGCCTTCACCCAGCAGGTAGGATCAGCCAGCAGCACCGACAGGGAGCTCTGCCTCGGCAACCCTTCGCAGACGCCCCAGGGGGCTTGCCCACAGCTGCCAGCTTAGGCTAGAGCCCACCCGCCGCACCACGAGCGGCACCTGATTTCCTAACAACTCACCTTCTCCAGAAGCAGTGTTACCAGTAAAGCCTCTTCCGAAAAGAACAGTAACTGGCATTAAGGTCCACAACAATTCCCTCTTTTTGGTTTCACTCAAGACGATTTGAGAAGAACAGTAAAACACACAGATGTGTAAGACGCTCTGTCCTGACACTCTTTAGAGAGTACACCCAGAGAAGCCTGGTAGCAAACTTGAACTTGGAAGCTTGGAACTGGTAGCAAAGAAAGGAAAAAAAGACGTTTCAAATAAAGAAAAAACTTTGTGATTCTCCTTAGTTTAATAATTTAATAATTCAGTGGCGTGGCTGCTGCTGGTCCAGAAGGTCAGCTGCAATAACTGATTTTCTATGTCTAAGTCCTTGAAGAAGATTCACCTTTCCTTGCAAACTGCTCCTCAGTTTGAATACAAACTGAATACACACCTGAGGTCAGAATAAGAAATGCAGCAAGAAGCAGAACTCCAGAGATTCACCAAATTCCTGACTGGAATCCTGTGCCTGAACTGAGATAAGTAGAACCAGTAATTAGAAAATCCTGAGAGATATCTGAAATCCAAAATGTTTTTGGTATTTACAATTCAAAAGTGTGCCTTGGGATGACAGATGAGGGATAAAACCAAGAATTCTTTAGTTATCTTGTTAGTGAAAGAGCATTTTTTCATGCATTCTTTTCATGATTTTAATATGGGTTTATTGTTTTTAAAGCCCTATTACCTCATTTTAAAAGTTAAACGCCCTAGAACATACCCCTACAGATTACTTCGTTGTATTGCATTTAATATAACTAAAGCTCACACTTCTAGAAAATGTGATTCTCTCAGAACTATTTTCTCATTAATAATGACAAAGAAATTAATTGACAAAACTGACTTGTCAAAAACATATAATCAAATTTAACCAGTGACCACGCTGGATCACAATGTCCTTCCTCAGTACCCAACACTGGAAACGGGGGCTCCATGAAGTTGTGGAATCACCATTCTTGGAGTTATTCAGAACTTAACTCTTCAAGGCCCTGAGCAACCTGATCCAAGTTGATCCTGTGGTGAGTGGGATTGTTCTCTAGTGAGATGATTGCAAAAGGTTTCTTCCAACCCGAGTTATTCCATGGTTCAGATCTGTGAGTGCTCATGGGCAGGCATAAGAAGGCAATAAAAGCCATTGTACACACTTTATAAAGCACAAATGTGAGAAATCCGAACACTAGTTACCTTATAAATACTTTGGTAAAAGGATAGAAAGGTTAGTTTGGTCTCAAACTATGCTAACAACTGGTTTTGCCTCTAAATTTTTCTGAGAATTGACACAGGTACACAAACAGCCTGCAAACAAAAATCAGTAACAAAAAAAAACCAACAAACTACCACCTCACAATCTGTTATTACTCATCATTTATAGTGCAAAGTCACATTTTGCTATCTTCACTGCAAGTGTGACTTTGCCACCAGGAGTTTGTTTCCACCTTTAAGACCTTTTCCCCAGCACGCTATTACATAAAACTACTCTACGAATGATACATAGCTTACACCTCCGCAAAAGCACAGTAAAGCATGTCTTAAAACCACTACGCATTTTCACAGATTTATATGGATCTGTGTGAAAATGGGGGAAAAGTGAAAATACAGTTAGGAAGCAATAGTCAAGAGCATGGAAAATAAGTGAGATAAGTCAGTATAGGCAAATTATTAAACACATTGTACATAATTGTTAGTGACATTTACTAACTTGCAATCACAAATTTATACATGTACTTATTGCTTCTTATTCTACATACTGATCTTAGAAAATAAATTTAAGTAAGAAAAATAGGATAACAGTGAAAAAACAGTGAAAGAATTATTACATCATTAATTACTATGCTTATGGAAATAAAAGCATGATTATATTCTTCTAACATCACATATATACAAAGCCATACATATGAATAAACACTGATTTAATGTTTCATACTAAATAGAACATTTATTAATATATACCTTTACTGGGCATTATTGATCATTCCAACAAAAATCACATTTTTCAACTTCACAGTGTATTTCTCAGCATCAACAAAATGAGCATCACTAAATATTTTTCCTCAGAGAGACCAGAAGAACCTTTCACTGATATCAGTACAACTTCCCCAGATGCTAGGATAAGAAACTGTGAGTACAGTTAAGTAACATCCTTCTGAGAATCATCTTCACTAAGCAAAAACCAAACCAAACAAAATCTCTAGAGTCTTCGCTATACTGCTCCCCCTTAAAGGAAATATTTCTGTAAACACTAGTCACAAAGCTGAAGTATTCCAGCAGCTATTCTCTGTCCTCGTTCTAGATGGCTTCTTAACATGTATCAAACCAGAGACAGCATTCCTTTAGTTGGTACCACGTCGTTGCCCTGAGGTTAGTGATTTTGTACCTGTTACTGGTGCTTTAAACATGGTCCCTCCTTGAATCCATCTGCAAGGAGTGGATTTACGCTCTCAAGCACTGACAGTGCAGAAAGTTATTGTGCAAAGTGTACCTAATTCATTGCCCAGTGCAAGTTTTTGACTAAAAGAGTCAAGGCATCACCGTCATCTGATAGAGCTCTGCCCCATGGCATCATCCTACTATCTCTTTACTTCTTCCACACACACTACGATGTTATACCTCCCCCTCCATTATTTTTTATAGCAGAACTCCATTACACTTTTATATTAAACTGAGAAAGCACATTCAAGTGGGTACTAAGAGAGTGGCTTCTCAACGTCTACAAGTAAAAAGTTCCAGAATTTTATTTCCCTTTGACTACTAAGCTCCAGCATCCCGTGAAGCAAGTCTGTGAGGCTTTATGGGCAATATCCTACGGGAAATACAATCAGCCACTGTTCCTTCCTAATGAAAACATCTTGGAATAGCATGCAACACAAATAAGGGATCTCTCCTATCAGGTCCATATAATTAATCACATGTTTGTTTCTGACTACATCATCCAGAAATAACAAGAGAGTGTGTGTATAGTACACATACATCCCCACTATACGCTGACCTTCCTGAGGTAAGGACTATCCTGCAACACTCAACCAGCTTTTCAGAAACTTCATGAAGAAAAGCAGGGAGGGGGAGGAAGAAACTGCATGGTCCTTTTCACCCCTAAACCTCAACTTTATTTGAGAAATTAGTTCAGTTTCTCTTACTGAATTCAGGCAACAAAACTGAATTCAAGTTTCACCTTCTCCAAGTTGCTTCAGGAACTACAATAACTTCCTTCCCTCCTGTCACTGGCACCCTGCCGACGAGAGCCAACTGGATGTTCCTCTCTCCCCTACCTTCCTCCGGTACAGAGAGGGCAACAGTGATTCAGTTTCCCTTATCTTGAAGATAAAAATCTTGCTTTTTCCTTAGCAAAACACAGTTACCAAACCTCTTAAACTTCCCTAAACAACTAAAAACTGTTTCCTTTTCTCCTTTCTTAAGCTTACACATTCCCTCAGCTTACTTTTCTAGTGCATGAGGTATTTCCTAGTGTTGATAAGAAACAGATGTGAATGAATTAAAAAAAAAAACAACACACATAAGCAAGAGATGGTGGCCTATGAGCACTTTCATCTGGTCCTGTTGGTGGCTTAATGACCAGAAGGAGCTCTGTGGCTCACACGCTGAAAAAAAAAAGGACTTAGGTATCTGTGCTTGTTGTGGAACAATCCTCCCCTTTCAGCTTCAACTAAAAAAAGATCTACCTCCTTCAGATACATCTAAGTAGAATACAGCAGAAGCCTTTCACTGGCTAGCTTGTACTCATCCACAGAGACAAGAAGTGAGCCAGCAACAATCAGCAAGTATTGTTAAAATTAACAGAGAATTACCTACATCAAGAGTTACAGCACAGAGGGAAGAATATAAATAATATTTATATTGCCAATTATACTGATGTAAAGCCAACATTCAGCTGACATGTATCAGAAATAAAGAAATACAGTGGGAAACAGCATTCTGAAGTCAAGCACAGCAGTTCTGGAAATATATTTCCAGCAGAACCAATTTAGAAGCTCCAAAGCAGAGATGCAAATTACTTCCTGCCAGTATGCTGGAAGAGTTCTTACCAGAAACATTATTAAGAATAATCTATTCATATGAGTGAACAATAACAAGCACAAACAAAGAAAAAGAATGGAAAAACACACACACACATACACAGTAGTTTGCATTCTTTACAAAAACTACAGAAAGAAAGAAATTGAATAGCCACAGATTTAAAAAATAAAATTTGATGTAATTTTAGTTTTCTCCTTTCAGAAACCTCCACCATGTTTTCATATTTTGGAAGTATCTTCTGACTCAGTCTGAAAAAAATTGATCTTATCTCTATTGCAGAAAACAGAACTCATCAATTGCGTGTGCATCTATGCACACACGTATGGAAAAACAGAAATCTTTTCATTTGGAAATGTTGACTTGGTGTTAGAAAGCTGAATTTTGGTTAATTTCTTTGTCATTAATCACAGGTGTGATCTTTTAGTTTTGGATGATGTTCTTTAACAACAGAAAAGATGAAGGGTCTGGAAGATTATTTGGTTTTGCACCAGACACTCAGTCCCTACACTTCATATCCTCCAGCGTTCAATGTGGCAAAGTTCAGAATGAGTCCAAAGACCCCAAAGAAATTAATGACATTGAAAATCTGTTCAGCCTTCCCAACCTGGCTTATTCTTGTGACTCAGTCGCGCGTCAGGGGACCATCATGATCTGTAAGCCAACAGTGCTCCCTGGCTCACAGCTGCCCCCAAGCTATGCAGAGGGATCTAAACCACTGTTTGCAATATGGTTTTGAGCAAGGTATTTTAACACTTCATCACTAAGACAAAACAATCAATCACATGCACACAAATAAATGTTTTTCAGCTTTTTCTTTCTCTCCATCTGATTTAGACTTACTAATACTTCCTTGCTTTCCTAGGTAGAAGGGACTTACTGAACCCTGTCATGGTTTAACCGCAGCTGACAACTAAGTACCACGCAGCTGCTTGCTCACACCTCCACGGTGGGCTGGGGAAGAGGATCGGAAATACAGTAAAATCCATATATCGAGATAAGAAAAGTGTAATAATTTAAGTTAATAATAATAGTAATGCAATGGGGGGGACAACTAAAACCCAAGAAAGACTATTGATGCACAATACAACTGCTGACCACCCACTGACCGATGCCCATCCCACCCTCAAGCAGAGATCAGCCCCTCCCGGCCAGTTCCCCCAGTTTATATATACTGGGCATGACGCTCTATGGTATGGAATATCCCTGTGGCTAGTTCGGGTCAGCTGTCCTGGCCCTGCTCCCTCCCGGCTCCGGGGGCACTGCTCGCTGCCAGAGCCTGGGAAACTGAAAAGTCTTTGGCTTTGAGTAAGCACTACTTGGCAACAACTAAACCATCAGTGTGTTATCAACATTACTCTCATACTAAATCCAGAACACAGCACTGTGCCAGCTACTAGGAAGAAAATTAACTATCCCAGCCAAAACCAGGACACCCCGCACCAGGAAAAACATCTGTATTAACAAGGTCATTCTTTCACTTAAGTTACTTATTTGACGCCAATGAATTCCAATATTTCTTTTTACACCTAAGAAGCAGTGACCTTTGCTGAGGTCCATTCAGCATATCACCAGATATTTTTATTTAGTGTTTTTGTTTATTTTCACCAAATATTCACCACTTCCAATTGAACAGAATCTACTACAGCTGACGTGTGGACTTCAGCTTACCACAGTCTTTCAAAGAAAATTTATGAAGTGCTCATATTACAAAGTTTTGACTTAAAGATATAAAATGGGATTAATTTCCAAACGGTGCAATAATATTACAGTATCTGCTTTTACCTAAAACCGAGTCCAACCTTTCTCACACAAATGTGACGAAGACACACTGTAATGAAGATCTGCAACACTACCTCTGAATTAGTCTAACATAATTTGAGTATAACTTTATTCCAAAGGTAAAAATTAGTCTTTTCATATTTAAACTTAACAGTATTAATACCATATTTAATAAGGCATTTGCAGTGACACTCCCTTAGGAGTTAAATGGTTAAATATGTGTGAATTATTTTAAATACATACAGTTCCATAATATATTTATTCTATGGTGTGTATATGTATAAAAAAAATTTCAAAGTAAAACATTTCCAGGCTACCTACTTCATTCCTCCCCCTCAGCACCCCCAATATGACCCCTTAAAAGACTAATTCAACAGCCCTCACAGAATGTATCATAACCCCTTTTAAAGTCTCGCACCGTGATCTCTTACGTTCAGTGCCCGAACATTTGGTTTCTTCCCCAAGTTCACACTAGGAGAGTAGCGCAGCACTAGCGCAGCCTGCCCAGGGAGGGGTGGAAGCTCTATCCAGGAGGCGTTCGAGACCGCTAAGGAAAGCCATGACTGACCGGATCCAGGAGTGCCATTAGTCCCACTTGGACAGGAGACCGGACTGGATGACCCCCAGAGTGGATGACCTTCCAACCAACATTTCTGAGCTCCTTTTCACCCCAGCTGCACAGAGCCCAGAAAGCAAGCAGGGTGGCACACTTCCAACTCGGACTTGCAGAAGCTGGTACTGAGAGCCGAGGGCGTAACAGCTCCGTCCAGTCCCCGTCTGTATCCAGTGGGAGGTGGATGGCCCAGGACAGGGAACGGGCAGACTTATCTGCCTCTAGTCGGCTCTGGGCGTCGTGGGTCTCTCTGCTGGATGATAACACACAAACTTTGCCCTTCGGCACAGCACTTCCTCCACTATTCCAAGGACCTTTAAAACATCAACACTCCCTCACTCCCTTTCATCTTTTTTTTTTTTTCCTCTGTTATGGCTGACACATACTCACCCCTCGTGACGCTATACAGCCCTCTGAGGACTAGAAACATCTGTCTTATCTAGATTGTTTAATCTTTACTACTCAGTTTCTCTAACAACCTTTTTTTATCCTGTTCCAGAATAAATCATCCACTGTAAGCATAAAGGAACACTGAACACATAGAGTTAATTTCCCTCTTTATCATGAGAAGTGCCTGTCACAATCTACAAGACAAAAATCAGGCATTTTCACAGTCCTAGCAGACAAGTTCTCAAGCGTTTTATGAAGATTACTATTTTAAGATTTCCAGAGAATTTTTACCACACTACAGACGTTTAAGACCATAACTGTAATTTCTGACAATTTTCTTAGGAACTTCAAGTTAACTTTCTGATGTGAATGTGCTAGACCTATGGCCAAAAAACTGACCACTCAAATGGACAGGTAGGATAATGACCCACACTTAAACAAAAAATTTCCCAGATGTACCTCGCATGTCGAAACTGTAACGGGAATTCTATATTCCCACCCCAGCGCTCTGTTTCTCAGAACCTAGTGCTCCAACATTGTCCAAAAATAAAGACATCTTAATTGTAGCCTGATTAGCAGAGAGAACAGTCTTAATCCTAGCTATTGTTTCTTTTGTGTTCCCCAGTTACTCAAGAGAACACTATACCCACAATTGCACCGTTCCCAGATCACGCAGCAGACGTAATGGCACATACTCCTCGTGCCACCCCGTATTGTAAATCCAGAGGGATCCTTAACAGGCAAAGCCAGCTGTTCCCTCTACATAAGGGCAAGCTAGAACATACATTATACCTGTCTTAGCTGCCCACATAGGCAGTAACTGAAACATTGCCCTGTATTAAAGTCCACGTTTATATAGCAATTTCATTGCTCCGTTGATATCAAAACAACCTCTTAAGGATAAAGGTAACGCTTAGCAGGTGAAGAATCTACAAGGTGGAGCAGTAATGTGGCCAAAGTCAAAGACCAGGATAAATGGGAGAATGTGAAGTCAGCGTCCATATCTTTGGATCCTCCATACAGAACCCCTGGTCTACCCAGCCCATTAAACTCATCGTGCCTGTCTCGTTCTCCCTCAGCCACGAGGCACAGGTGGGCCCAGGGCTCTTCAGCGAGAGTATCCATAACTTCAGCAGAGGCTGCCCAGCTGGGCCTGAAACTCCCACTCCTCCCGCTTCAGCAACGGGAATGCCTAGAATGTTCTTAAGATGACATATTATCTTTCAGCTTTTGGTATACAGATGTTTGATTTGAGAGGGAACACGGGTTTAATTGTCCAGTCCCAGAAGGGCCACCCAGGACTTCTGTTCCATAGGTGCATAGGTTACCAGGAATAGCCACAGTTTGAACCAAGGTGTCCTGAAGCCCAGGTTATGCTTCACGCCTTTACACTTAAAGCACATCCACACAGATATAGAGGATGACCAACATCTTTTCGCTGTAGCTTCAATGGTTTGGTCTCTATTGCTCTGTTCCAAGATAAAATGCTAAAAAACACAGAGTAAAACTGAGTTCTGCCCAATTAATGGAATGAAGTCCCTCTACCCAAGTACTGCTCCATGTATCGTTTCAAACAATGAGGCATGAATATTTTCCCAACAAAGCAAGCGGAAACATTTCCACCCTTTAGGTCCTTAATGTCAAGACTAAATTATATTAGAGCTGATACTGTTCAGGAAGCAAACCTATTGCAAAGGGAATATATCTCCACCACGGTGCAGAGCTGATTTTGTTAACAATGTTTTCCAAAAGCAGGAGGAGGTCGGGGGGCTGGGGACAGGGGTTGGTGAGGGGGTGTGTGGGGGGGGTGTTTGTACATAAGTAGGCCCTGAGGCAGGAACCCTGGCATCCAGTCTCAACACCAAACTAACAGTGAGAGCTTCCTACAGCTTCCCCGTCTACAGGCCGTGCATACTAACCACAGGATGGCCAAGAAAGCACCTGCTCTACAGCAAAGTCAAGAGGGAAGAGACTCTTCATCTAGCTCATTATCAGTTCAAGAGGACACTGGTTCCCAAACCAACTTACTGCCTGGTGCCACAAACAAGATGCAGAGAATGCTTTGCAGCTTCTTAAACCTGTTAAGATATCTTGTAACACCTGGAAACGTTATGTTTACACACATAACGTCCTCCATAATCGCATTCTCTCATCTGGAAATGGTTTCAGTCTAACATCGCTTCTTTAAATAGTTGTTACCTGTGTTACTTTCACTTTCTACCTGATTTTGCATTAATGCATCTGCTCATCCCTTAATCATTTTTCAGAACTGCAACTGTAAGGGTTACAAAGCAAAATGTTTAAATCAATTAAAAAGACAAGTCCTGGGTCTTCGGAACAGCTAGTTTTTTGTTTCTAGTTCTTTGGTGTAATTACATACATCCTGACAGCAATTTTTTTTTACACTGTAGCAAAGAATGATTTTTATTCCAGTGATGCACCTCAAAGATGGTCAAAACCTTCAGGATTTTGAATTCAGAAGAACACCTATATTCAAAGTAGTTGGATCCTGGTTTTTGCAACAGAATGTTGACAGAGCCCTTGCATCATCAATTTATTTCTCAAAAAATCCTAGAATTTTGTCTCCTTGGTTTTTATTAAGACATTATTAGCTTGCTGAAAGCTACATGCACCAATAAATAATACTGACACAATAGCAAGGAGTTAGTGACAAAATTCAGACTGTCCTTACAGGATGACTTTTTAACTATCAGAATTATGTTAGTCATTATCTAAACCACAAGAAACCCTAGCTATTACCATAAAGAAACCCTAGCTATTACCATAAGTACTTACAGCAGCAATTCAGTATAAGAATCATTAATAAGAAGTGTTCTGATGTAATATCACTTAGAACATCGCAAGAGAAGACTTCTGAATTGTAACAAGTTAATTTATACTGCACGCATGTGTGCCTAAAGTATGCAAAATGAGATTTTAATAAGTAGCAGCAAAAGTGCAAGGGATAATAGAAAGTTTCTACTGGAGGAGAGAGTTATTCCTACAGCACAGTTGGCACAACTTCAAAACACGCATTGATAAATTACTGGATTTTCCAGAAGAATATTCAAACCTGTAGTGCTACAGGAAACAGCGTCATCTGAAAAACATTATAAACACCACTAAGAAGCAACAGTTTTTAATCAGAGAACAGATTACTAATTCTAACACTATTTGTTTAAACTGTTCGTGTTCTTATGCATGTATTTTGTTTTGTTAACAAAGATCAAATTTCTCTGCAGCATCACTGCTCTCTTGTTATTGACAAAGATCTAAACCCCAAGAACAGATGCACGAGGCTGACGGCGTGTGCCGAGTGTTCCCGGTACGTTACGCTGCGGCTGGTTCCACCGCAAGGCAAAGGTGGTGAGATCAGTCCTGGGGAGGTGGGAGGACACTGACCTCACACACCTGTGTCTTTCCTGAAAGTGACCCTGGGAACTGTTCTGTTCAAGTTTTATAGCAAAACAGCTATTACACACTCCTTCCTTAACACAGCTCACTACCCCCATTTTTAGCAGTTTAACTTGTTAGTTCAACCTTTATTTATTTATAGGAAAAACCTAGTAAAGACATTTTCATACAGTAGCAGACGATGTTAATTCTTACATTAAGCCATATTACACTTTTCTATTTTTCATTCCCAGGTGAGTTTTAAATACAAACAGCAGAAGATATTTTGGCTCTAAGAAAGGCTATTAAGACACTCCTCTTGGTCACAGATTCCCAAAAACATGAAACACAGATATACTCCACATACATGAGGCCAGTGGAAAAATAAGAGAAGCCTGAATTTCCCAGAGAAGATTAAGAGTTAAAGAACCTAACCCGGAGGAAAGCACATTCAGAAGCCAAGTATTTCTGGAATTATAATAGCAAGAACTGGTTTAATTTACTTACCTAGAAGTCAATGCCATTTTTTAACATCTATAGAAGCCGCACAAGGAGTTTTCCCTTATTTGTGCCTGCACTTCATTCAGCTGCCACGTCTGCCAGTTCCTCTCTAATAAATTTGAATTCATTGACTAAGTTCACTCAGAGATGGAAATTCAAAGCTATTATGCTCTTACGTACAGGTTTAGTGAAGTGTAGGAACAGGACAGAGAAGGAACATCCTCAGTGAAGGAAAGATTGCAGATTATAGGCAGAAATTTCTAGTTTGGGCTGGTCTAAGTACGTGCATTAGCCAGATAATATCATGTATGTAGATTAAAGCTCTTCTGTCTGCCTCTTGCCCAGGTGTTAACCACTGTGGACACATAAGAGAGAGGGATGAAATGGCGAAGGAGGCTTACACAGTAGGAGAGTTGCTACATCAAACTTCAGGATCAGTGGCATTGTAAGAAAAACAGATAATTATTTAGGGATGTTTAAGTCTTACTGTGAAGAACATCTCCATAGGCTGCCTATAGTTTCCGTAAGACTCTTCTAAGTAAAGTTTATTTCCACTGGGAACAGGAGTATGCATGTCAACAATATATAAGCTCGTACTATGGATATAAATTCAAGTTATGTTGAAAACAGAAGCTAAACAGGCTAAATCCTTACAGCTTATCCAGAGGACTCAAATGGGTACATTTGAAAGAAGGATAAAGTGAAATCTAAATGTATCTGTAAAAAAAACCACCAGGATGCTTTGTATTTTCATGTTGAATATTAAACCTGAAAATATTTCCAAAAAAAGGCTTCTTTTAGTTTTACTCACCTTGCAAGTAAACATGGCAACGGGAACCTTAGTCCACACAGTTCTGAGCATTCACATCTGCCCTTGGATACCTGTGACAATTGAGATAAGCTTTCAGTATTCTGAGACTCATCTTTCAATAGGCTACTTTTCAGTCAGGAAAAAAATTGTTAAGTGACTATAATGACATTAAGCGATCTTCCAAAACATCCAGTTATGCAGAATATAAGCATCTTAATAGCCTACGTGGATTGGAAGTAGCAAGAGTCCTGGCATATCACTAAAACCATAAAGCTTACAGTAATTTCAAATGCTTGCTGGTACCTGAAGACTCCTTGCAGCTACAAGAATCAATGAAAGAAAAACTGTAAGAAAATAACTGTCAAACAACCCAAGCACAAGTTTTAGCCATCTTTCAGATACTACTACTTTTGACAAGAATTTGAAAAAATTTTCTCATATGCATGGGCAGATTAGTTTATCTGGTCATTATTTATGATAAAACTGAGCCTGTAAGTTACACTAAAAATGTAATTTCAGAATTGATTGTGGTACTCTGAAGTCTGATAATCTGCAGAATTAAAAACAGAATAATAGTCATGCAGCCATTTAACAGATAGTTTTAAATATAATTAAAACCAAACATTGACAGGCACTTGTACTATTATTAGCCTGTAGCTCAGTCTTCCCAAGTTAACACTAATGGTGATGTAAATCAGTAACGCTATCACAAACCATAATCCATTTGACTTGCTTGAAATTCTGTCAAAGTTTGTTTGAAAGGCTGTCTCTACAAATTCTTTCACAAAAGCAATCTGAGTTGGAAGTTTATAAAAACATGAGGCTTGAAAAGCCTGCCAAGTTTCGTGCGAGTATTTTATGAAAGTCTTCTTTTAAATAAGCCCCTGTCCATGTGAACGTGTTAGCAGACATGTTATGACACCTTTTGTGACTTCATCTGCCTCGCAATACAAGAGCTATAATTTCAAAAGAAATACAGAGAGAGAGACAGCATGACACAGTAGAGGCACATCCCCCACGCTCTTCCTGACAAGAATTCTAGCTCTTTCAGTCCCAGTGTAGAGCACAACAGCATCCTAGTGTCAGTTTTCACCCACAGCACTACACGTAGCAAGGGATGGTGTATTTGGGTGCTTTCTATCTAAATGGAAATGCCACATTCTATCTCCAACAGTACAAAGCCCCTGACATTCTGGAGGCCACTTAAATACTGTTTGGAACAAACACGTTTTCTGGGCAATACGAACATCTCACAGCAACACTGCAGCACTGATTCACGGCTTCCAGTCTCTCTCTGGCTTTGCTTGCAGAAAACGTTGCTTGGATGGAAGAGGTCCAAAGGAGAATAAGCATGCAGAGCAGTTGCAACTTGGTGTTATATGGAAAGTTATAAACTTTACTGACTTTCAATATTCTCCCAAAGGGGCCTACATAAAACCTATTTGCACATAACTGGTGGGCCAAAACAACAGCAAAGGAGGCTGAGCATGAAACTGCTGCAAAAGCAAAGCTAAGTGTTATTGAATAGGTAACGGGTAAGCATAAGCTGGTAGCACGGTTGTTCTTCAAGTAACATTGTAACAGGCACAAACATGAAAAACCCTTCATCTCTTGCAGAACCACTTCCCAGTTAAAGCTTCTCAGCACTGTTGCAGCACTGACGGACACCAGCAGAGAGATGGTTCTTGCACAGGATTGCTCTGACCGCCTGCAGGGCCAAATGCCTGATAAAGGACGATTTACACAAGACCCAAGCATACATTCTTTAAGAAATTGTTTTTACGGTAACTACAATGGGACAGTTACCACTTCACTCAAGAGCAAAAAGATTGTCTTAGTAGCATCAAGAAAGTACTTCATGACTTTGACCCCTCACTTGGCAGAGGTGCACTTTTCGGCAAAGGAGATCATTCTGCCGGACTGAGTGCGTGAGTGAACACATGAAAATACATTTCCCCGTATTTTGCTGTTGCTTCATGGGGTGCCGGGGGGACGACAATACACAATGGGGTGACGGTGGTGCAAAGTTTACGATACTCTCGTTACACAGTTACAATACAGTTAAAAGCGTGTAAGTATGCTGTTTGCAAAAACATAATTGCATGAATTCTTTACGACTTGCGTAAGATACAACAAACGATTCCTTCTGAGTCTACATGGAGCTTTCTGCAACACTTGTCAAAACATTTTAAAAAGTGAAGGGAGAATAAAGGCGATTTAAAAGAAAGGAGTGAAAACTGCTAAGTTAGTTGCTTTCCTTTGCAAAAAATCCCACCCCGTGTGTATGTTTAATATAGAGCAGATAGACTGGACATAGGTCCAGTCACCAAAAAAATCCCTTTAGGTAGGCTATGCAGTAACGTCTCCCACATCTGACATTTCTCAGGTCTTGAACTAGTTTTGTAAGACGGCGCCGCTGGAAGAAACTTTTACCAAGCTGCGTAAGAGCACCCACTCCTTGCCAGCGCAAGCGCACGGCCCTGCAGCCAGGACAAGCGCGGGGTGACCCCGACCCAGGGTCCCATCCCCGCTCCTCCGCAGGACCCCGGTGTTCCCGGGGTAACTCCTCGCGTCCCCCCGCAGGGCAGCTGCCCCGCTGCGGACGGAGCATCTCTGCTCCTCGGGTACCAGCGTCCCCAGAGCACAGGCGTCCCCGGCGCTCCCGGCCGCCACGGCAGCCGCCTTCGGGGGGTGGCGGGCGGCGGCCCCGGCGGCGCCCCCGGCTCGGCGGAGCTCCCGAGACCCCGGCGGAGCTCCCGCCCCCCCGTCGCGGGGGTTGCGGGCTGCAGCCGGGCCGCCGGCGGCACTTGAAGCGGGGAGGGGAGACGCCGCCGCGGGCGGAGCAGCAGCGCCCGGTGGCGGCCCCGGCCCCCCGGCCCCGCGGAGCGGCGCAGGCAGAGCCGAGCGCTCCCCCCGGCGGCGCGGGCCCGCAGACGGGCGAAACTCGGCCGGGAGCAGCCGCCGGCAGCGCACCGGCGGGGCGGGGCGCCCCCAGCCCACCCCACCCCCGGCCCGGCCCAGCCCGGCCCAGCCCGGGGGCGCGGGCACCGGCCGGGGAACGGGGAGGCAGCGGCGCGGCTGCCGCCACCCGTGCGAGCCCTGCGCCGCCCGCCGCCGCCGCCGGTCGCCGCTCGCCTCCTCGCGTTGCCGGTGAGTGCGCGGGGCCCGCGGGCGGGGGCAGCCGGGCCGGGGCGGGGGGCGGCGGCGCGGGGCGCGGCGGGGCGGGCGGCGGGACCAGCGGCCGGGACCAAGGGCACCGCCGAGCTTGCGGCGCCCCCGCTGGGCTGGGACTGCGGGCCTGGCGGAGGCGGCTGCTCCGCGCCGTGCCCGCAGCGCCGTGCCCCGCAGCGCTGCCCCGCACTCCGCACGGCGCGGGGCGAACGGCTCCGTACAGGCGGGCGCCAGGCCGGTCACCCCCCGACACGCCGAGGGGGCTGCGGCGTTCCCGAGGGAAGGGGCAGCAGGACACGCGGAGCTGCGCCAGCCTCCCCGGGGGCCGGCCGCGCACCCGAGCGCGCAGGGCGCGGAGCTGCGGGGCACCGCGCGTGAGGATGCTGTGCGGGTGAGGGGAAGGAGGAGAAGAGCCCACGGTCCCCGTTACACCTGGCGGTGACTCTGGCTGCCTGAATATCGAAGGTCAGGGTGAGAAGGCCATCGTACGATTGCCGGTGGGGGGAAATCGTGGCTGCGTTAATTTCCACACGGGTCCCGTGGCATTTCCCGAATGCAGGGAAGTCCATCCCACCCTGAGGAGGGACAGCGGGAACGGGGGGTATAGTAGGGACATCACCTGCCCTAAAGCTACCGCTGGGCCATGCTTCGTGTAGCCTCTCCAGCCTTTCCTTTGCAGACACTGCGCAGGAATGATGGAGAGGAATCGGACTTCTTGGATAAGCTGCTTCTAAACTGTTTACTTGCAAGATGCCAGGCTCTCTAGCTGTAAGACCTTGTGCTCCAGCAGTTAATCCTAGCCATTCGTTTAATTCAACAAGCAACACTAAAATGCCTGGAGAAAGTTAAGACATTGTTTTAGTCATATATTTATTTAAAAGGAAGAGTTCAGACACTCAATGGGTAATTGCTAAAATATGAAGGAGCTCATCATACTACTACAGTCAGGTTACCAGACATTTGAAGAGACTGACAACTCGATATATATTCCAAATTAGAGCAAAAAAATAATTTAGTACATTAACATATCTAAATGAGCTGAAACCAAACCTTTTAAGTAACAGGGCTTACTTTTGTTAACATACAAAGGGACAGTAAGTCCACACACCCACTGGGATTTCTAAATTTGTGCATCTTTGTGATGAAGTCTTTTGTATAGCTTAAAAGCACCAAAAGTTCACTTGGGTTGAAATTCAAGCTCATTTTGGTAGATTGCCAAAGAAATTTCATATTGATCAGCACTTCAGTAGCTCTGGGGCTTGGGAGGGAAGATTCACAATAAATGTCTGATTTTCTTGAAGCCTGAAGGGTTCAATCTGTTTCATAAAATGTTAAAGACACTGCTCTGTAGTCTTGTTTGGGTAATAGATCCTAATAAGTATTAGGAACACATTTCCTATTATGAATTGTAATATTAGTATGATCATGAGTTGGTTTGTGCTTACCTTGACCAGACATTAACTCTGGAGCAAGGGGAGTTCTAAGATATTTTTCCTTCTTTTGAAGAATAGCAACATTAGATTCTTCGATACATATACAAAGAGCTAGACAAAAGAAAACAACTTGAAGGATATGAATCTGAACTTGAGAAATCCATCTTTGTTGAAGCTGAATTATTTTTGTTCTAAAATAATATCCACATCTAGCATTTCTTCAGAATTCAGAGAAATTATTCATAGATAGGTTCATCAGTCTTTTCTTCCCCCACTTTTTTGTTACACTGTTACCTGTAACAAGTGGTTAACTTTTATCAGTCAATGAAGCTTTGTTTATCCATGCCCAGTTATTTCTACTGGAAACCATTAAACTGCATAGGAGGTATAGTCTTGGGGTATGCAACCTCAACATTTAAAGGACTAACAGCTCGCATTTACATACATGATTTTTTGTTTAGTGATTCTCCAGTAGCGACTCACCAGGTCACTTGGAAAGAAACAGACAAATCTCGGTATCTAAATGGCTGGTTGAGCTACATTTTAAAAAGGTAACTATTTCTGACGTAGAAATACTAAACCCAGCTTATTCTACAGTTCATCAAGGGTTGGAGTAAGTAGTAACACAAGGCAGAATCCAAAAACCTCTAAAGATTTTTTGCTGTCCCTGTATGAAAGACGTCCTGGTTTAGTGAAGTTGGATTAATGGATTCCAAGTACAGAACAGATCCCCAGCGAAAAGGCACCACTGCAGCTACTCCGTTTTAAAGGCACCACAACACGGAAAAATTCCCCTCATTTATAAGAGATTTTACAGCTTGTGGTTTTGTTTACTGCATCAAAGCACAAAGGAGTTTTCGTCTACTACAGCAGTTATTAAATAGGCCTAACACCTACAGCAAAAATCTCTTTTTACAGCTAGCTAATGGAGTAGGGAAGGGAACGTTTCTCCAGCACTGTGCTACTTAATGACAATAACACTTAAATACTGGTTTGTTAAGAGATCACACTGATAATGAACTAGATGATGCTGATGATATTTAGGCTAGCAGGGAAAATTAATACCCTATCTGGAAGCTTTAGGGTTCTAGTCATGGTGGATTTCCCCCCAGTTTCTGGGAAAAAAATGATCCATATATGGGAAATACCACCACAGGAACATTTATGTATTTTTGTCATGGAAAAACTGACATTTAGTACAACTCAAAACAGAAAGTTGAGTCGCTGGAAGAAGAGTTTAATAGAAGGTCTGGGTTTAGATTTTGAAGGCCAGAACATTCTTTGCAATTTATCCATTTTCTGTTAGCTCTTTTGGGTTTAGTGCTTGTGAAATATAGGCCCAGCATTAAAAATAGTTGTGCAAAAATGCCAGCCAGAGGGGAAAAAAGGATATATCTGTCCACTAATAATTTCAGGTTAAGACACAGATGTAAAAAATAATACATTTCTTCGGGAAAAAAAGAAAATGTACATACGTATCATATACAACAGTATCTAGAAAATAGTTTAATTAAGTTGGAATTATATTGCTGAGCACATGTATACATCGTCAACAACTTAAACTTCTAAAGGTTCAGTATTAGTATATGAAAATGAAGGTCGCTCATCAGAAGATGGCAGCATTAGACAGGACACACCCAGGCATCCCACAGGTTTCCAAGTCTCCCTCATGCATTCAACACCTGAAAGATGCTGAAGCTACACTTTCAGACTGCCCTGATGTAGGAGATGCTACTGGAAGTTAAAACATGGTATTTGAGATCTCTTTCCTACAAATACTGACTCTACTAAGGACACTGAATGTAAAAATGCCCTCTGCTCTGGGTCGGTATTGCTCAGCATGGTTTAGAGCTGTCAGTGATACACATTCATTAACAACAGTCTTAAAAAAAAAACCCCAAACATCAACTTTCAAATGGCTAAGACTACATAATTTTGCTGAAAATTCTCGAGATGGGCTTCATTTTAAACTGTAATACATCAAAGTTCACCTGCTTTCTTAGGATGTAGATTCCGGTAATAATCTAGCTGCATATAGCCACGTATTGACTGCTTCCAGATTAGACGAGATTTTTAGGCTGCTTGTTGCATATTTGTTCATGTACTTTATTCACTGACTCAAAGGACATGGCTCTACTACGATCCATGTACTAGAAGAAATTCAAGTTGATTCTAACATTAAATGTAACTTGATCGCTTTCAGTTTTGTATGATTCTCCTGCAATTCACTATTCCATTTATGGGATCCCCCGTAAAAGAAAACCTTCTTTCCAGTTAAGCAGCTACAGTTTCTATGTGTTTGTTTTCCCCTTTTCCAAATTGCAAAATGTTCCTAAACAAATGCACCGAACCTACTGCCTTCACTGGTTCTGCTGACAAGCAACGAGCCTGCAACTGTATTCCTGTAAATTAAGGCTCTCCAGGTTATGAACCACATCCTGACAATTTTTTCTTCTTAAATAATAAGTAGTGTTTCCCTAGCCAAGTTTCTGTCAGTAGTTGAATGCCAGAGGATATTTAATATTTTTTCCTGATACTATTCCTGTAGCTTTCATATTAATCATACAGGCCAGCTATTACGTTCCATTCCCCGCAAAAGAAAGGGCAGAGGGACGACCAGGAAAAACCTGGGGAAGCTCAGGGAAGCTGAAGCAAAGGACTGCAGAAGGAGAACCTTACAGCTTTGGCACGAAGCAGGATGTATTGAAATGCACAGGAAAATGCACTTTCTTCTATTCTTCCCTCGCTTTCCATGCCTGATTTCAACTATTGATCTGTGTCTCCAGGAGTTACAAAACACTGTTGAATATGTGTCAGTATTGGAACAATGAAAATTCAAAGCAGCAGAATGTGGTTTGGAGTATAAACAAACGCCAGTGTTCGAGATCTCAAAGACATAGGTGCTCTGTCCTTAGTTATGCATGGAAAAATAATGCTCTTGAGTCAATTCTCAGCCTAAAAAGTAACATTAAGAACCCAGAACAATGCCATGAACCGGTAGATACTGTGGAAGCCTGCAGAGTTCCGTGCTTCACTTCAGCTTTCAACACTATTTTTGAGTTCTAAAGAGAGGAAACAGAAAAGAAATGATGTGCAGTGGAATCAGTACCATAAATACACCAGCAAAAAACAATTTTGAAAGGACTTAAGCATAAACAGCATGTGAAATCTGACAGTATTAATGGTAAACTGTTTATAGCAAAGAGCATAGCCAGAGTAAAATTGCATGCCACAAATGGTAACTGTTCTTTAAAGAAGGAAACATAAGCACTGCCTTTCCTCTTCACCACTACTCGCTAGCCTTTGAGTAGTCGTACGTGGTTCAGAGGAATGTTTCAGCTCCTAACCACTCTACACCAAATCCAGCTTCACAGGACTCCATTTGGTTTTGGCGTTTAGCTTCCTGCTTGGAGTAAAGTATTACTTAGCATTAAACTGTATGTTAAACTGTATGCTCATCTATGCAAATTAATCAGGACATGCATGCTCATACAATTAAATGCTACTATTGCCAGTATTTTCCGTTCACACAAGGATTTCTCTTCACAGGAAAGCATTTTAGATGCACATTAAGCTTCACTTCTTGGGTATATACCTTACATAGTACAGGAAACTTTTTTGAACAAATATTTGATATTTTTCTGTATATTGCATATTATTATGTGAACACTTCCTTAGACTAACACGTTTGTATTTTGGATTCAATTTCCATTTTGGACAGATGGCCACAGCTCCAAGAATATGGCTTCTGATCATCATTTTTTTAAGTTAAATGGGTGTGGGGTGGGTTGTATACTGTAAACAATACCTAGCCTATACTTCTGGGTTCACACATAGTCGGCATCATATAGGAACCATATGGTAAAAGTTGTATTTGTTGTCATCTGGGGAGATCAAATAATTAACTTCATAAAATAAAAAAAAAAGTGCAGAACACATACACGGGAACACACAAGAAATAACAAAACCAGAGCAAAGTTTTCCCTAGGACTGACTCCCCTGCACAAGGAAAAGAGCTTTGATGGCACTCTGGTTATGCTAATGAGAGTAAGAACCTTCACAGGAATGTTTCTGCGATTAGTCTTTGCTCGGGAACTGGCCCTTACAGTGTGAGTCTAAGTTTTGAAACCAACCTCTCGTGTTTGTGAGTGCCCAAGAACAGAAACATAAGACTTGATGGAAGGATGCAAAGTGAGTATCAGCTGGAGCCAAATAACTGGGACGAATTAGATTTGTTTCAAAATACTCCTTTTACAAGGTGCTTCTCCATGTAGATAAGGCATAAGCAAGTAGTAAATCATGTTTTTCATGCCAAACGGTTTCAAATCAGTATCTCCATATAGGCACAACTGAAGTAATGAACATTTCAAACTTCCAGTTGCTTGACAGTGAAGCTGTATTTGTACCATGAAGTCATATTCTTCCAAATTTTACAGAAATAATATGCTTTTGACAGGTTATAATAGTTTGTCTAGTTCCCCTGAAGTGATGTGCATTCATAACAGCATATAATTTAACTTCTCAATTAAGCTGGAAAGTGACTGACCACTCTGACACGCCACAGAAGCACACTAGTTAACTCTGGGACTAACTCAGTTCCATGTAGCAGCACAACACGCTGTTTAAAACTGGAAAGAGCGTAAGGTCAGCAAAGGTACACTATTGCAGTATTAGAAACATAACTGGCTACGCAGTTGGTTTGGTTTCGGTTTTTTTTTTCTTTTATAATGGCAAAATTTTATATTAATGATTTATCAATACTTTTAAATGACCTCTGAGAAATTTGTCAGCGGTAAAATAAGCATGTTTGTTCTCACTGCACAAAATGAAAAGCTGTTTTCCTTCCCTGACCCCCCACAAGAAATTTAACAGTAGATAGACTTAGTAGTTACCCAAAGATATCAGACTGTAAAGCGAGAGGAAGATTAAAGATACGATCCAGTACAGTATTCTTAATGCAACGAAGAAAACAGTGCACGAGTCAGGGGGAGGTAGGTGAAAGGTCAGAACACCAGAGGCAGTTATTTCCGAAAGAGACAAGTCTTTTCAAAAGCAGACACCGTACAGCACCTTAATGAAGACTTGAGCTCAGACACTGCCGTGGTGACTCAATTTCCTCACAGAGTTCAGTGCTTCTTGTAGAAAGCTAAGGACTCGGGATGCATGTGTGCAAACAGGAGGGACAGCATGACTGTATATAATGATTTGCATTATTCATGCTAAAACTTTGTTTCAGAAGGCTGCGGAGGTCTAAACTTTTTGCTGGCAGATAGCTAAAATTGTCGATAATTTCATTCCCACTAAAGCCAGGACCCTCAGCCAAATAAAAGCATAAAGACCAACAATCAGAAAAATCTGTGCTGACAGCAGCATGTAGCCTGCCAGTCTGATTGATGCATGTGGCTGTGATTCTATAAAAACTAAAACCTGAAAATATCAAGTACAATAAAGTCAAGCATCATGTACAAGCCCAAAGCTGAACTTTCACCGATATTTTCAAATCTTTCAGCCTGTCCCATTTTCTTGCTCTTTGAGTTATGCTTCACTAAGAAAACCAGATGTAGTATTTCCTTGATTAAGTAAAAGCAGAAGTATTTACCTGTAATCCTGACAGCCTGTACCCTAAAATCCAGATATACAAATAAAAATCAGCAATAGCACAGTAGTATTGCTGGACTGAAAAGAAACTACCCTTCTATAAGCAAGTTACAAATTCAGTATATCATACAGTTATAATGATAAATACCTTTTTTCTCCTTGGAAGACTTCATAAAATTCCTTAAAAACTTCAAGTTCCCTTCACAATAGCCTCTGCATTCTGTCTTTTTGTTGTTCATAAGGTCTGCTTGCTAACTGTAGAACATCACCCTCCAGTTTAGAGGAATAAGGATAAATCTGATGTCACAGATCAGACCGCACCTGTATAAAAGGGCAGGAGTGATGACCTTGCTCTAGTTCCTTTGCAATGCTGCATGAAGTGGTCCCCTACTCACTGCTCCAAGCGTTGGAGGACCACTCACAGTGTACTGCATGTTCAGAATAAATGGATAAATTAATTCAAGAAGACTTCAGTTCTAGTTTAAACTGAGTCATCGTGTGCATTCCTAGAGATGATTGAATGAATATGCCTTAGGAGTGTGGATGTAACAGCATTACTTCTTCTATTCTGCTTTGTTCTTGCTCTGAAGCTACACAGCCTATTCACCGTTTCGTTTAGACAAGTGACTGAACCAGGAGGGGAAAAAGAAGTGCAGTAATTCTAGCATTGGACCGTTCACTCTCTTTGGAACTGAAAGTGTGTAGAAGGCTTCAGAAACAGCCAGCTTGTCTTTGCCCTCCCCAGGAACAGCACCTTTGCCAACCACCACCAGCACACTGAAGGCCTGCACCTTTTCCCAGGGCATCCCACTCCTGAAATGAGCATGCAGACCACCAGTCCAGCAACTCAGCAATTTTCTCTCTGCAGTCTGGTCTGTAAAGTAGATTTCAGCACATCTGCAATAGTGTCCATCTGCTACATTAGCTCTGGCCTCATTTTTCCCTAAGACAGCATTTCCATCAAGAATTACTGAAAATTCTCTGCCACCAAATGCATGCGATACAAGTTCATGCAAAACTAGGCAGCCAGACATCCGAATCCGTCAGTTAAGAGTTTCTTCACAGTCAGGCTGGGTTGTTTGTTCACATAGTAAAAGATTTATTTATAACTCTCACTGCCTTTAGAATAGGTATGGGCGGGGGGTGGGGGTGGGGGGGGTGGGGCGGAGGAAAGGACGATTTAGGAGGTCTGGCAAAATTTGAATGTTCAGACACTAAAGCTTCAGATTATGTAATCTTTTCATTTCTGACTGCCTAGAAGAGATAACTCGAGCACAGATGGAATCCAGTTTTTCCTTTGATAGTGGCAGGCACTTTTCTGAGGAAAAAGAAAAAAACCCCACCTAGTTCTTAGACAGAGATAGGGGGTCATTTGAATGGAAACAGCAGGCAGGTTATCAAGTTTTTTCATTTACTATTGATCAAAAATATTCCTTGAATATCAGCAGGTGTTGCCTAGGGACTGTTTTCTTACAGAGAAATAAGCAAGTCTTTGAGAGGAAAATTAATCAAACCCCTAACATGTTAATTACTTTCAATACCTAAAGGATAATTTAATATGGTTTCTTAAGTACAACATAGCCAACAGAGGTCATCTGGAATCAAATCTTACCTTCTGCCTCGAACTTAGCCTGATGAACAAGAATTTTGTTCTAGCCTAGCCTTTTCTTATTGTGGCTGCAGTTTCTCTAAAACCTATCCATGAGAGAGATGCCAACATCTGTTTCTAGAAACTTCCTCCCACTTAGTCAGGGCTAATAGGTTGCACCTGCACTAATGAGTCAGTAAGGCATCCACTTAGGATCTCCCAGTAGATTCTTGCTCCTTGGAAGAATTAGCACTGTGATACAATAACAAGCAAATAATGATTGCCGCTTTTCCTTGTAGAAAAAGCTGTTTACAGACAGTAAAAACTAAAGAAGGCATTTCACGGTGACGTCAGGGTTTAGAAATGCCCAAGAGCTATCCAAGACCTCCATGGTCTTTTCCAACCAAATGATTCTATGATGCTATGGTCTTAGGCTGATTGTCTTCTTTAAAATTTATTCTGTATTAGTGAGCTTTGGCTCAGTTTAACGAGACTTAAACTGTCCAAACATTAAAACACATTTATTAAGTATTATTACAGTACCTCTGCTGAAAACTGAATTACAGATAAGGAATTAAATCAGTAGCTCCTGAAGAAGGGTGCATATACCACAACAACCAGTCTGCAGCCACTTTAAAATGGTGTGTGCCTCAATGAAGATCAAGAAGCTGCTATTGCGAATCACAGTGCTGTCATGATGCCCAACTGCTGATATTTGGTAACATCAATACCAATGATGATGGTAGGAAGTTTAAGAACAAAAAGCGTAGGTTACAATCTTCTCTACAGCACGGTGGAGCCGATCAGTGAATTTCATAATACAGAGCAAGGCTTGTTATTTTCTAGTTACCTTCCATTGGACAAAGTCGTGTGGCAACATGTCCTAATTCTAGCAAAGAGTGGCAACTGCGTGGCAGTTCAGTGTAATCTTAGTGGGCAAGGATGTATGGCAAGTGGCATAAGAGCCAAAGCTCCAAATACAGGGTGGTATTAGAGGGCACTGATCAACAACATAACATTTCTGCAACTAAATGCAACTTCTCTGCATGCTGTTCTGGGTGCAGTCACCTTTGCTTCTTAGGAGGAGCTTACTGTTTTCTCTTGTACCGTTCTCTTGGCCTGTGTACAAGAGGGAGATGTAGGTCTTCTACAACTTTTTCCTTATTGAAAGAGCATGGATGCTGACTGGTGCAAGATGCACAAGAAATCATGCATTGGAAGCCTTCTTCAAGCCCTTAGAAGATTCAAGAAAGCCGTAACATTCTCTTTCCTGTACACACACGAGTGTGGGATTGCAGTATGTCTGCTATGCTATTGTCCTGGTTTTGGCTGGGATAGTTAATTTTCTTCCTAGTAGCTGGCACAGTGCTGTGTTCTGGATTTAGTATGAGAGTAATGTTGATAACACACTGATGGTTTAGTTGTTGCCAAGTAGTGCTTACTCAAAGCCAAAGACTTTTCAGTTTCCCAGGCTCTGGCAGCGAGCAGTGCCCCAGGAGCCGGGAGGGAGCAGGGCCAGGACAGCTGACCCGAACTAGCCACAGGGATATTCCATACCATAGAGCGTCATGCCCAGTATATATAAACTGGGGGAACTGGCCGGAAGGGGCTGATCTCTGCTTGAGGGTGGGATGGGCATCGGTCAGTGGGTGGTCAGCAGTTGTATTGTGAATCACTTGGGTTTTGGGGATTTTTGTTTCTGTTTATTTCTTGGGTTTTGTTGTCTCCCTTTTAATTACTACTACTACTACCATTATTGTTGTTTACCATTATTATATAAATTATTTGCTTTATATCAATCATTAAACTGTTCTTTTCTCTATATATGGATTTTACCTTCTTTCTGATTCTCCTTCCCATCCCACTGGGGGTGGGGGAGCAAGCAAGTGGCTGTGTGATACTTCCTTGCCAGCTCGGGTTGAACCAGGACAGCCGCTAAATGCCTGTGATAACTTATTGCTAAGGAGAATTCTGCATGATCTGAAAGATCTCAGGAGGAAACCACAGCAGCTTATGGTGTTGGGTGCTAGGGAATGCAAAGAGACAGTTGCAAGCACTAGTTCATACAAAGGCAACATTGCATTTCTGCTCTATTCCAAGCATTTTGTGGCCAACTCAGTCCCTTGGTACAGCTTTTTAATGGATTCAGAGGTATGATTTGGCTTCAGAAAAAACTGGATAGGTAGGAAGTATGTGCTGGGTATACAAGTTTCATGCTGAAGGTATGGGCACCTGTCCAGGCCCGGAATGGTCAGGTCTTGGGAGATTCTTTGTGATTCCCAGAGTGAGATTAAGACACAAATAAGGTCAAATGCCATAAAGAAAAAAAAGTTTAATAGTACTCGCATAGAGGCAGGAAATGGAGAGAAAGAGAGGAAAAATAAAGAGAGGTGCAATAGCTACCACCGCATGGAGCTGGGTCCCATCAGCCCGGATCGACTTCACGTCAGGTGGGGAATTCCACTCGGTGCTGGTTGTCACGGTTCTTTTATAGATGTCCGAGAGCTGTTCACCCAAAAGTCTCTGCTCCTTCCAAGAGCTGTTTTGCATAGCCTCACCCCTCACTCAGCGGTGGTGCAAGCACCCATACCGTCTTACCAGAGAATTTTTCATCCTCTGGGGTCTGGACGTACTTGTTGGGGTGAGGGTACAAAACAGGAGATGTGTGGGTTTTGTGGTCAAGCAGGTGCAGCGGTGTTTGGGTAAACGTCCGTGGTCCGCCGAAGCCAGATATAGACAAGTTCTCTACAGGGCCTCTGAGTCGGTTTGTGGTCAGCCAGCAATGTTGAGACAGATAGCACCGTTCTAAGAACGTCCTTCACACACCCTCTTCCAGTTACCTCTTATAGTGGCTTCTTTTTTCATCAACACTTATCATATTTTCTTTGGTGGGAGAATACTCACAAGTCAGGGTTGTAAAAGATCACACATGAAAAACAAACTGTTCAATAAGAAGAATGCAGCGGCACTGTAAAGCTTCAATATCCTAATCTAGCCTCAAGATCAACTCACTCTAGACTAGGGAAAATGGTTCTTGCAAGCCTGTTCCAGTGATTAATACTGTAGGCGTTTGTTACTGGGTATGGTCCCACCCCAGCCATGTTAGACCCTCTCATGTAAGTGGACATATTGCAATGGAAGATGTCAGACGGTGAAAGCCAGACTAAGATGCCTGCACTGCATTAAAGTTAAAAAAAAGGAAAAGATAATTAAGGTCTAAACCAACATTGTTTGTCTAGGGTGTCTGAACAAATACAGACCCAAAGTCTAGACACAAAAACCCAGTATAGTAGTCAGGACTTTGGAGAGCAAGGGAGCTTTGGCTGGTTTCATATCTGACATTATTGTATGATTTTTAGCAGGTCACTTTGACCTATTCCTCCATTCCACTTTAAAATTTAATAGTACATGGCCAGCTGTCTATA
Source organism: Falco naumanni (assembly GCF_017639655.2). NCBI lineage: Eukaryota > Metazoa > Chordata > Aves > Falconiformes > Falconidae > Falco > Falco naumanni. The sequence goes on along the minus strand of NC_054057.1, from coordinate 110,400,016 downwards.
AAGCAGAGAAGATAAAATCCATCAGGGACTATGAACTGCTCAAATGAATTGTGATGAAAATTACATTATCAAACAGAATTATTATAAATATGGAGAACCTGATAGTACGTGTATTTTTAAAAGAGAAAACGCATTACCCTGAGCTATTCTTGTTCTTAGCATTCTCAAATGATTTGCATCACCTGACATCATTCTTGGACTGTTATAGCCTGCATAAGCTCAGCATTTAATAATATATATTTTAATAAAAGCAGAGCATGAGTTGAAAAGCTAGATCTTTATGCCTTCTTTGGAGCAGAAGTTCTCCAGATCAAATTCTGCTGTCTGCTTCTTGAATCCTACCCTATCTCACTGCAGCAGTGCTAAAGAGAAAGTTTGGGAAGCAGTCTACACCATTTACTATATCCTACTCTATGTTTTATTCCATATGCAGTTCATAAATAACCAAGGAGAGCTGTCTAATCAGATACTTTGCTGTTACTCCTTCTGTTGAAGACTCTATTAAAGTTGTCTTCTCTCCTTTATTTTGCCATAAATTTAAATTAAAATAGGTGGGGCTGAAGATCAGTCATTTCTTTATGAGGTCCCTGAAGCAATTAACATCAACTTCTTGACTTGACCATGCCCCATACACTTAACTCCAGCAGAGAGGTTCCAGTGTATAACTGTGGGCAACCAGACAATGACAGGCTGGGATATGTTGGTTTAAGATCCATGGAGTTATTTCTATTCTCATTCTCAAACAGGAGATGCTTGAAGCCTCTGTGATCTTCTGACATCTTGACTAGCTGCCACTGAAGAGCTACACATGACAGGACCTGAAGGCTGTACAGAATACAGAACTGCAGAACACGGCTCTGGAGCTCCTACCCCACAGTGTACGTATTTCCTCCACCTATGCATGCTACCGCTACCAAGCACGCATCTTCTCTCGTAACACCAGGCAGTTGTAAGTAAAGCTTAAGGAAGAAGCAATTTAGGGTCTTGTAAGAAATCACACAAACATTTTAGCTTCAACCCCGACTACTGGAATACAAAAGAGATAAAGGTAGCATGAAATATTGAACTATTGAATTGCAATATGAAATACCTAATATCGAATAATCTATTGCATTGTATTGTTTTGACCATCTTTAGAGTAACAAGGATGAGAAATCCCACACATACCTCTCAGTGTTAGCTGTGGAAATACTTTGAGCTAGTATGTCTACAGTCTCAGTTTCCTTCCTCATTTCTGTAAGAAATTTACCAGAACATAAACTCAGACAAACACTATAAGAGAGAACTGGTAGACAATATATATCACCCTCACAGATATTCTTCTTGTGTATCCTGGAGACAAAATTGGTGAACTTATCATATGGTCCAAGACTTAAAATATTAATCATTTTTTGGACTTTAGATCCACTTATGAAGTTAGCAGTTGGGAAGGAGAAGATACCAAAGCCATGGAGAATTTCTAGATAATGGAGTAGCATATCTACTCCACTTTGAAAAGGTGCTGTTCTTACCTCTGCATTCCCTCCCTTCCTTTCCCCTTTTATTGCCAATAGTTGAGTTACTATGCTTGTGTTAGAAAACAGAAGAAAAAACACGTTTTATAACTAAGGTCTATGATTTGATACATAACCTTTATGTTCACAAGTGCAGTATGTACCTATAGTTTCTCCAATGCAGGTCACATCACCGTAAAGCTACACACTACTTACTGTGTCTGTACAAAGGGAATCTACCACTCTTTGATAACATCTGCAAAATAATATGTAGAAATGAATGTGACTAGAAAACAAGCCTAACTGGGCAAATGTGGCCCACTCTAAAATAGGTTTTGTATATGCCATGGTGAGTGTTTAGTAGGTTGCCTTCTTGTTTTTTAACTGCAGTGTATGCACTGGAATTCCTCAGCACTCTAAGCATTGGGATATAGAAGATTTTAAAGAGTTTTCATTCTGAAGGCTCTACACATAATTCATGCCAAAGTTCTAAGCAAGTAATAATAGCTAATTTATTAAAGATTAATTATAAAAAAAAATTCTAGTATAAAGGAAAGGTTTGTTATGTGTTTCAGTCTCAACTCCTCTTATTTCCAATTTACTTTCCGCTTTAATGCAGCAAACAGCAGCCACAAGCGTGCAGGACTGACGTGGCTTCTCCAAGTTATTGGAGAACAATTCTGGCATATTTCTTGGGCATCTGAATGACTAGTAGACTTCATCCTAAAAGACCCTGTGGCTTTGGGCAACCTGGTTGTGCAGCCTGGTCTAGTGGACGGTGTCCCTGCCTGTGGCAGGGGGCTTGGAACTAGGTGATCCTTGATGGCCCTTCCAACCCAACCCAGTCTATGATTCTATGACCCTATATTTATATACATTTGAGAGGCTGCAAGATGCTTATTGATCCTGAAAATCCCTATTATTTTCCCGGAATTTTTATTGGTTTGTGTTTGAAATAAAATAGGGCTGCCATCTTTAAATGTCTGAAATCTGTGTAACCTAAATTGGGTAGGAAGAGTTTATTCATTAGCTGAAGTTTGAACGAATGCCTACCAGTGAAAACATAGGCACTGGGTGCAACCTTAGGAGTTATTTGAGACTCTGTATCAACTAAAAGTGCATACAGCTGGAGTCTTTTTATTGTACGGAGTACCTTGTCACTTGACATCGTATGATACCATATTATTGGTGGGTAATTAAATCCAACTGCTGTATTCCCAAACTGTTAGATGTAGTTTGTAAATAATGACCGGTGTGTGTGGCGTCTGAAGGCACAGGCTCCAGTTGTGGTGCAACCAGAGACACTTTATTGTGCAGAGAAGTCCATATTTATATCTCTGAACCCGGATACAAATTCCAGCTGTATGTACCACCAGGCTCAGGGCAGAAAGCATTCATGCAGTTACATAGCTATAGATCAGTACAAGTGTGCAGACACCTATTTGCTACTAGATAACCATGTTTATCTTTCTTACTCTCCTTTACAATACCCAGCTGTTCTCTCATGTCCTGCCAGATCAGACATTCTCCATCCTCCTCTCACACATTTCTCTTCAGGCATTCTCTATCCTCCCCTCCTACAGGTGTGTTTAGAACTATTTAGTACAAAACATGTTAATTTGCTTTTTATTAACACATTGTAAAGTGGTTTGCCAATATGTAGTTTATGTTATGGCTCCTGATCAGCTATTTAATGAGAGATAACAAATTAAAAGTGAGGACTTAAATTTCTTCTCTAGATCCTGGGGTAATAATTACATGAAGCCCCATAAAACACCTCTGTAAACAATTTTGGATTGGTTCATAGAGCTTGCTCCAGTACTTTCCATAGAACACAAACTACCCGTATGCAAAATGTTGTAAAAATTCATGATTTAGCAAAGTCCTAAAAAGCACAGTGCTAAGCTGAAACACAGATTAGTTTTATTATTTTATTTTACTACTACAGTGATCGAATGTATTTCTGTTCTTTTCTATAGTTCTGGAAATAACAATCACAGAGCAAGCAAACACATTTTCATCCAGGAGTGTAAACCAAGACTGCATTTCCAAGGCCTGGACATCTCTGATTTTCATTCCGTGCTCTCATGCAAAACATGTCAAACACAACAGAGAACTCAACTAACCCTCACTCAGCTCTTCTAGGTGTGTTCCTGGGAAGCATTTCACTGATCACTATTGTCATGAATATATTAGTACTATGTGCTGTGAAAACTGAAAAGAAGCTGCAAACAGTTGGCAATTTATACATTGTCAGCCTCTCTATTGCAGATCTTATAGTTGGTGCAGCTGTTATGCCCCTGAATATTGTTTATCTCCTAAGTCCTGTGTGGACTCTAGGCTTACCAGTCTGTCTGTTCTGGCTGTCAATGGATTATGTGGCCAGCACTGCATCCATTTTCAATCTCTTCATATTGTGCGTTGACCGTTATCGTTCAGTTCAGCAACCGCTGAAATATCTCAAGTATAGAACAAAAATGAGAGCGTCACTAATGATTTTGGGGTGTTGGTTGCTCTCTTTCATGTGGATCATTCCAATCCTAGGATGGCATGTTTTTGCTAATAATGGGGAAAGGAAAGTAAAGGAAAACAAATGTGAAACTGAGTTCTCTAAAGTCACCTGGTTTAAAGTGGTGACAGCCATTTTCAATTTCTACCTACCCTCTGTCATGATGTTATGGTTCTACTATAAAATATTCAGAGCTGTTCGAAAACACTGTCAACACCGAGAGCTCAACAATGGATCGTATTGGTCTTCCTCAGGAAAAAAACCCATACCTCAGAGTAAGACGAAGAACAAGCAAAATACTTGCCTCCAAAAGCAAATCTTAGATGAGGACACTCCTCCCAAAGACAAGCAAAGCTCCCCTCAGCCCAAAAATATGGAGGCAGAGCTTCATTTCAGTGATTCTGATAAGTCTTCAAGGCCGTTTGTTAGCAAGAGTAATCAGCAAGTCCTTAAATGGAGCTGTTTTCCTCTCACCACTGCCCAGCCTGAGCCAGGCCTGGATAAAGCAGGAAAGAAGTGCGTGTGTGTAACAGAAGAGAACGAAAATGAAGAAGAGCCTAGCTCACAGGACAGTGACTTAAGTGATGCATCAGACAGCCACACTTTCACAGAGGAGGTACCCTGCAGAGAGCACTCCAGTCCTAACCCTGAAAAAGCCTGCAGTCCCCTGGAAAAGACTGAGAACAAGGAGTTCAGAGGACTGACTTCCCTGAGGAAAACCTGGCAAAGTCTGCGCACCCATTCCAAAAGGCACGTTCAAGGACTGCATGGGAACAGGGAGAGGAAAGCGGCTATGCAGTTAGGGGTCATAATGGCAGCCTTTATGCTGTGCTGGATTCCCTATTTTGTATTATTTATGGTAATAGCTTTCCATGGCCATGAACAATTTTCAAAATTACACATGTTCACTATATGGCTTGGCTATGTGAACTCCACCTTAAATCCATTCCTATATCCTCTTTGTAACCAGAATTTCAAGAAGACATTCAAAAAGATCCTTCACATCCACTGATACGGGTCTGGGGGTGGGGGGGTGGGTGTTGAGCTAAAAAGCAGCTCGAGAGTTCAACCAAATAAAAAGTTCCTGTTTCAAAGACAAACACCATGGGTAAAGTAGACAACTTCAGAAAACTGTAATTTATAAATAAGTGTTAGTAAAAAAGTGGGAAACATGGATTTAACAGCTTTGACAGATTTGAAGAAGAACTGATTCACATCAGGAATCTGAAAAACTCAGGGGGAATCTCAGAACTGTTACACTGTTGTACACATTTTACAATTTGAGATTACCTCTTTCATCATGTAGAACAAAACCTGGCGATACACATAGAGATCTTCAGTAGTTATAAATTATTCAGCTACAGAAAAGGAAAAGAATAATGTTTCTATGACTGGCCAAATATATTTTTTTCTTTCAACTTCATTAAACACAGGAACACATCACTTGTGAAGTGAGATCTGCAAGTGGAGGTACTTTACACAGTCAAAGAAAGAAGCTTCAACAGTTTAAATAGGATAGATATTTTTAAACAGCTGAAGCTTCTTTCTTTGACTGTGACGTTATAGCTTCCCCTAATCAGAAACTTTTCTGAAATGTCAGTCATATCGTAACCTGCCATATCTCTTTGATGTCATGCTTGCTTCATTTATACCTGTACATGTTAACTTCACTGAAAAAAACCCGAAGTATTTTTTTCATAGAAATTTTGCTAAGATTTTCCATAATCAACATACTACGACTATCTATTCAAGAAGGGCATGCTGTTGTTTCTAGACTTACAGAAAATGGTTGATGATAGATTGCACATATTTTCTTCTTCCTGGAAGCTGGCAAATAACATAAGCATGCAGTGCCAATATTAATCCATATATCCTTATCTTGTAGTAGGTAAAGTCTTGCTATTATAATGAGACAAACTCATGAGCAACTCAAGCTTGCAAAACAAACAAAAATAAACATGACGTATGTTTACCTTTTCTATCCTTTATATTTAATTGCATTTTATAAATCATGCAATAAATGCTGTAAAATATTTCAGGAGAAATGCACAATAATAGAGTACTCTCTGTTGGAAGGGGATCTCAGGAAGACATCTAAGTGCAACTTATAACTCAAAGCTGGGCTGGCTTTGACATCACATCATGTTGCTCAGGGCCTCGTCCACAGCTTGAATGACAAGCACCTGTGAAAACAGCTCCACCTGGAAAAGCTGTCAGGTGGCCTTGACAGAGAAGTTTACAGCTAAGATCACTGATTTAAAACTGTTTCTAAATACTAATAGTCAGAAACAGACATGCCCTGTTATACAAGAGGAAACAAGTGCAGTTAGGTAAGGATTTGTTTCCAAAGAAAGAAAACATAAATCCTTAGCAAAAAAGTACATAGTGGCATATGCCACATGAGTAACTTAACAGGAAGCTTACAATTTCACAGAACAATTACACCAAAATAAAAAAATAGTACACAGATTGGGAGCAGGGAGGAGAATTGAGGCAGAGATCTCAGGCCTGATATTAGCTGAGTATCTCATGACTGCATACTGCCTTGTTTATGGCACACCAGTAAAGCATTCATTCCTATCCTTCTGCTTTGGAACCAAGAGAAACATTTAGAGCAAACACTGTAGAGTATGTTAGTTTTAGGCAGAAATCCCAGAACCAGATAACTTCAACAGCTAGTCACATTTGCGTGTAATGGTGAGTTTATCTAAGTCTTTTCCATACATTTTGGGAAGGATGATTAGAGAGGCATCCTGAAGGTTCAGTGTAAAAAGAACATCCTCCCATTCATTTTGTTGTGCTGATGAATTTACCACTTCCTGAATGCTTTCTTGCTTCGGAAATTGCTCAGTTAGCTTAACAACAAAGTTCTGATGGAACTGGAACTCCTTTAACTGAGTACTGTCAATATTTTGGTGGGATGACTTGAAGGGATGTTCTGTGTACTATCTTTATTACATCAGAAGTGAAAAATGGTAGTTTAATAGAGGAGAAATTCTGAATTCTATGTTCTTAATTAATGATCCTGAGCTACTTAGAGTCCCCCTGTGCCACGTGTGCCTATTTCACAAAGTGAATACGGCAAGACTTACAGTAAGAATGCAACACTTTGGATAATGTTTGCATGATGCTCATAAATTTTGGATATAATACACTAACTAAATGCAATGTATTATTATACTTTGTCAGTTTTATTTCTCTGAACTAAACACCTGAATGTCAACAGTTGCATTTAAAGTATTCAATAATAAATGAAGTCCTAATATATCTGCATTTTAATAAATTGGAAAACTGTTAAAGGAATAAACTTAAATTCAGTCTATTTCAATGTACTGTACAATGGTCAGATATCACTTGACTTTGGTTTCAAGTAGCATGCAGAAAAAACTGCAGTCAGGGAACTCAAATCTAGGAGAAAAAAGGCAAAATACATAGACAGAATATAGAAGCAGCAAAATTCATTCCAGAATTCAGACAACTTTTTCACTGCAGGAGCAGTATCTGCACAAGTATGGACTACAAAGGAGCATCTTTTGAAACACATGCTGTAATTCGTTGGCCTTTCGCAAACAATTGCTCAGATTCACATCCATTATGATCTCTTTTCTATTGTGATATGCAACAGGAATTCTAGCCAAAATAGATGGTAATTTAGGTGATCTCTGAGGTAATAAAGCAGCACACTAAGTCAGCTACAGTTATTAGTGTACACTGCTTAAACATGCTCACCCAAGGGCTGCTTGGAGTTATCAAGAAGTCTATCCTCTTGATCATGACAATTGCCTTTTCTGACTTTAAAATGCATTAATACATGAGACAGCAACTTAAACAAAATCATTGAAAATTGGCCTAAAAATAATGACAATTATAACAAAGAATACCTCTGGTACAATCAATGAACATTCAAACACAGAACAGCTAAACCTACGCAAGTGAAGCTGCCTGAATATTTTTTATCTCCCCTTCATTTTTATCCATAATCTTCGTGTAGCTGTGTTAATAATAAAGACCAGGGAAGTTGTTACAGTGGGATTCTCTGATGTGATAGCTATAATAGATAATAAGAAAATGGGATACTGCCTATTTTAAACTTCCAACTAGCAAGATACTTAACAGGATTTATCAGTTTATTTTACCAAATAGGCAATTCAAATGGCTCTGGATGTAAGACAAGCAGAGCAAAGTGAATTAGGGTAAGGAATGGAGAAGCCTACTACCACATGGGGCCAAGCCTTAGTAGAATATTCCAGGTGTGGTTTCCTGTAAAAAATTCCAATGTTTTCCAGTTAATAAACAAGGTCAGAGGACACACGGCTTTAAAAGAACATAAGAAATTTCTTGGAATTTCTTGGACTGAAGTTCTTCTTTGATTAAGGTGTGGCAAGAACAACCGACCTGCTTTGAAGAGGCAGAAAAATACATTCTCAAAGTTTTTTCTGTGTCGATGGGGACATCTAGTGGGTAATGACAAGAATTCCGGCCTTCTGCGCCAAATCCTACATATCACGGAAGTTTATTAAAGGAGGGGTGCAATTAGCAAGTGGATCCTGCCATCTAGTACCTGTTTCTTTTGCCATAATATTTTCAGGAAATGTGGCACTCTAAAGGAAACAGTAGTGTAGGTGCACATTTTGGCTTCATTTCACCATCTAAAAGGACTCCATTCTCTGTGAGACTACTTTGTGATAGCATTATAAATGAAAATGACTGAAAGATTCACTGTAAAAATGTATTTCTAATCCTAAGATATTACTATAGAAGCACCATACACACCTCTAAATAGTTCTAGAGGAGGTCGTGAATTCTCCAGATCACTGTATCTTCCACTGCTGTCAGGGATGCTAGAAGGCCAGCCTCCTGATAGCTGGGATGGCTTAAGTTCCTAAAGATGAGGTGTAAGAATACACTCGAAAGCTTTAGTGCATACATTCTTCCCTCTACCAGCATGAGAATTAGTTCGCTTGAAAATGTCAAGTTAAGTTGAAATACTATGCATACATAGTCACTTCTGCTTATTCATTAGGTAAAATGACAGAATTACTAATTTTCATCTAATTATTTGTATATTGAAGAATTAGAAGATAAAAAAAAAAATTAATGTTAACAATGTGTGAGAAATAGCTCATAAAATAGTTTACACTTCTGACACCAAATTTCAAATTATCTTTGAAAATGATACATACCTGACACCAAAATAAATAATTTCAACATAGTCATCTTACAGTCTAAAATGGAAACATAAAAAAATTAAATGTGAGATGTACACTCTATACATGCACAGACACAGGAGCACATATATCAGGCTACTACAAATTGCCATTTCAGATCTCAAATAGTTAGAAAGTGTAAGAGTTCCAACTGAAAGAGATGCACATTTGTTTATAGTAATAGTTAAAAACATACTGACATCTGGTAAGTTTTAAAAAGTTTCCATTAAAAAAAATATTTGTATCCCTTATAATTTTTTTCTGTCTACCAAGATATCTTGTCTGGTATGTTTCAACAAAAATATGCCTTAAAAGAAATACACAGCACCCATTGCTATACATTGGCACTGTGTAATTAGAATGAATGCCTATTGTACAATTAAACTGAATGCCTTGAGTAATACCAAATGCGTTCTATTTTGATCAGACATAACTTGGTCTTCAAAAACAACAATCACACCTGGGAGCTGAACTCAAGTCTCCTAACTGGCCATCTAATTTCCTCCTCACTAGGTAACAAACTATCCCTCAGCTCAGTTCTTTGAAGGTAACAGCTGTTTCCCTGTATCACATCGAAGTACTCATAGGACAGGCACCCACCTATGCCAGGGAAGTTAGTGACAACGCTGGCAGAAGGCTATCAACATGGCAAGTTCAAGCTGATACCTTTTTCAGCGTATTTTGCAGTGTCACACTCTTGCAGCAGTAACAGACATACAGCAAAGGACTAGATTACTTTTGACGGTATTTTTGTAAATAAATCAATATAATAGTTCTGCCAGGTTCTGCTTGTATTTTGTGGTCTCGCTCTCTGAGAATGTTGTAAAAAAATAATTTAAGTTCCTAAATGGAAAGCACTACATAAACCTAAATAAATTTTTTTTTTATTCAAACTTGTAATAGAATCTAATCTGAACTAAATCGTTCTGAGAAGTTATCTTCTGCAAAACATGCTAAGACCATATTCCCTAGGAATGGAGGAGTTTGAATCTGCTTCAGTTTTATTTTCATCTCCAATTCCAGGATGATTTTCCCTTGCTGCAAGATTTTGCTTGGGGAAATTCAAAGTCCTGCCTACAGAAATATGTGCCAAAAACACCCAGGAAATTTGTTCCTTGTTTTTAAAGAGTCTGTTTCATAAGTGATTACTATTCTCATGTGTATCACAGAGACTTCTATTTGCTCATAGGAAGATCTCAAAAGGCAAACCATACCTGCAACAAGCACAAATCTCAGATTAACTTGGTTATAGCCGCTTTCCTTAAGATCCTGGGCACAGAGATATCCTTGACTGAAGCTGCCTCTCCCTCTTATATTGTAAGACTTCGCTACAGTGTGCTCATATGTTTACACCAGCAGTTTCATGTGTACATCTCAAGTTTATTTCCCAGCTCAGTTAGTCTGTATAAAAAATGATACTCCAAGACTGCAAGCCTACCAGATGAAACTCCCATTTCCCTGAAGCTAAAACCATTGTGCAGAAATCTAACTCCCAGGGTCTAATTTCTCTTCAGATATGACATGTCTACTTGAGATAATATGAGGATGTGGGCTTATAGAAGAGTCCCTCCACCCTGTATTGGTATTATTTCTCATGGCCAATGTTATGTGCTGACAGCTGTTTCATAAACCCCGTTATGAAACAGAAATTGTTCTAAGACTGCAAATCTAAGCTAGGTTACGGTTGTATGGAGACTCAGTAACAACACTCTAGCTATTTTGACGGGATGTCATCAATGCTCCCTTTATATTTCATGTAAAAAGAGAATTAAAAGACCCAAAAAGTGGTAAAATCAGATTTTTTCTAGCCTTGGGGAAATAAACTGCAAAACTGAGTAATGAAGTGTTTGACAGAGTACAAGTATTACCAATATTAATAAGTGAGCAGCATGCAGAATGAGGAATTGTAGAACTTGACTGATGTAATGCAGCCAGATTCAAGGTAAAGAATCTATAGCAAACTTCCCAAGTTTATTCCAATTTGTTTTATTTGTGAAATTCCTGGAATTTGGCCCACGCTGCCCAGCAAGGTCCTTTATCCAAACATCAGCTCTAAATTTGCATAAGTAGCAGCTCAAAATTTTCCCCTAATGCTGCCTGAACAATTGTCTTTATGTAACCTGACCCACACCTATCTGACTGGTGGCTTTTACTCTGAAGCTTCCTCCCAATTTTCCTGGCCGTTTCTGCAGTATCGTCTGACCCAAAATAGAAGGCAGCTCTGGCAAATTTATTTTCCCTGGTAGGTAAATGACATGAAGCATCTAAAGAGGTAATGCTTGTTTTGTAGAAAACATACTTTGTTTTGTATTCTAGATCTGCAAAAATCAATATAGAGTCATTAAAAACTTTAGGTTGGAAGGGACTTCTAGATGCCATCTAGACCAACCTCTGGCTTGGAAGGGACTTCTAGATGCCATCTAGACCAACCTCTGGCTTGGAAGGGACTTCTAGATGCCATCTAGACCAACCTCTGGCTTGGAAGGGACTTCTAGACGCCATCTAGTCCAACCTTTGGCTCAAAGCAGAGCTAACATCAAAGTTAGATCATGTTGCTCAGAGGCTTGTGCAGTCAAGTCCTGAAGGATGGAGATTACACAAAGTGTCTTTGGGAACCTACTATGGTGCTTAATGAGCCACATTAGGCAATTTTTTCTCAATATATGCATTTGGAATTTTCCATGTTTTGACATGTGCCCTTTTCCTTCACGCTTTTTGCTGTGCGCCTCTCAGAAGGATCTGCCTCCATCCTCTCTGCTTCAGGTTATGTAAGGCTTCCCTTAAATCCCCTTTAGCTGGGCTCTCTGCAGATGAAGGAAACCCAACTCTCCACCTTCACGCCATGCGCTCCAGCGCCCAGCCCACCCCAGCAAGCCCCCTGGGCTCCCCTCAGCCCGGCCCCCTCCCGCTGGGCAGGGCAGGCCGGCGGGGGCACCAGGGCCGCTGCGGGAGGCAGCCCCAACCGGCCTCCGGGCTGCGCTTCCACGCTCAGCTCCGGCAGGGCTGCTCCCCACCGCCGCCGGGATGCGCTGCGCACTCACTACGGCGCTTTTTACTACGACATCAACACCCCATCGGAACCGGAGCACCCCCGTGCAGCGGCCATCACGACGGTGGAGGAAAAGGCAGGGTTTAGTCCCGTCCTCCTCATTTGTCAGCACCGCCGTTTGCGGCGACACAAGCGTCCCTCATCCTCGCCCGTCCGTTCGCACCCCTGTTACACCGGGCGGCCGCCGGGGGGGGGGGGGGGGGCGAGCACGGCCCCGCAGGGGCGAGCGGCGGGGCGCTGCGGGGGCGCACCCCGGTCTCGCCCCGGCGCCGTGCGGCACTCCCCGCTGAAGGGCGCCGGCGGCTCCCGCCCCGCTGCCGGGCACACCGGCCCTCAGCCCGGCCCCGCACGGAGCCCGGCCCTCAGCCCGCCCCGCTGCCGGGCACACCGGCCCTCAGCCCGCCCCGCTGCCTGGCGGCCCGGCCCCGCACGGAGCCCGGCTGGGGCGGGAGCCGCCGGCGCCCTTCAGCGGGGAGTGCCGCACGGCGCCGGGGCGAGGGCCGGTGTGCCCGGCAGCGGGGCGGGCTGAGGGCCGGGCTCCGTGCGGGGCTGGGCCGCCAGGCAGCGGGGCGGGCTGAGGGCCGGGCTCCATGCGGGGCCGGGCTGAGGGCCGGTGTGCCCGGCTGAGGGCCGGGCCAGCCCCGCTACTGGCGCAGCCGGTGACTTACGGCGCGTGCGTGACCCCGCCTCCCCGCCTCCGGTCACGTGGCCGAGGCGGGGTGACGTCACTGCGCCGTGCCAGCAGGCCTTGCCTGAAGTAAAGGGCGGCGGAGCCGGTGAGCGGTCCGTGCGCGTGCCGGTGGCGCTCAGGCGGAGGCGGCTCTGAGGGCGGCCCGCACCCCCCATCCCCCACCCCCCCCCGCTCTTGCAGCCCCCGCCGGAGACCGGTGCGTCCCGGGGCCTCGGGGCGCTGGGGTCTCCCGTGGGGCTCCCGGCTGGGAGAGCCTGGGGGCGGCCGGGAACGGGGATTGCAGCCGTGCCTGGGCGGGCGGGGGTCGCCCCGTGGGGTGGGCGGCTGCGGGCCCCCGGCCGGGAGCTTGCGGGGACCGTCGTGTCCCGGTGCCGAGGGCGGCCTCTCCGGGCCAGCAGTGCTACCGGGAACGGGGCAGGCGCTCCGTGCCCCTAAAAAGGGCTCAAAAGCGGGCGCAGCCAAGTAGCAGCTTTTCCGCAAAGGCAGCGGCAGGGAGCGGTTTCCTTTGCCACCTGCATCTAGAGGCCTCCCAGGTACTCGGCTTTGGAACAGGGAATAAAAAGCCTTGTCTGAAAGCTGGAGATCTTAGGGCATTGTGTGATTTTGGTTTAAAAGCTGTAACTTTGTGGTAGTTTTAATCATACAGATTGAGTTGGTCAAGGGGAAGACAAATGTTAAAAGCCCTGGTATGTTTTACACTTAAAACGTTCCTCCATTAGATCAGTTTGAAGTCCCTTTGTATTGAATAACAAATGTTGGAACCTACAATAGTGATAACACATCTATACATTGGATGATCTGTGCTGATTATACCAGTTAAACTTTGTACCAGTCACAGAACTTAGGAGAGGCTAAAGCACGCTGGCAAATCTTTTCACCTGAAGCACATGGTTCCGAGCCCTTTTAAACCTGGGAGTTTATCCTGCTTTGGAAGTTCTGAATATTTTTTCTCCTCTTTATGTATTGTGTTCTCCTAGTGACTACTACTACTATTAAAACTGTAGGTGAATTCCTGTATGCAAGTTCTGCAAAATACATACGTTTGATCTTTAGTTCAGTATTCTAAAATTTGCTGTGTGAATTTACCTTGGCTTACTGATCTTGCTGTAAGAAGGCACGTAAGTGACATTGCCAGAAGCATCAGTACCTCAGAGGTTGTGTGTGTTTCTCTGTTTGCTGGGCATAGCATAGTGAGGCTCACTGTTCTTACTCCTTCCGTTTTACAGTAACTCTTAGGTGCAGCAATAATGAAATTAAGTAGGGTGTTAAAATTCGTTCCTGGTGGATGCTTTTAGGCTGGTATTTTCAGTGGATCTTCCTCAAGTACTGCTGGGTACTGTCATTTGGCTTCTTGGTCGTGTAAAATGTTTGGCAGTACACTTGACTGTTGAGTACGTTATCAGCTTTTTGAGGCGTGGGGGGAAGGCCCAACGAAAGACCTTGCCTGTTTGAAAAGTTGAAAGAAGACTTGAAGAAAATTGGAAAAGAGTAAACTTTTATTTACGGTAGTACTTGTCTGGAAAGAAAAGTTAAAAAGTAAAACCTTTATGTTGATTATTTTTATTATTTTTAAAAAAATGTTAAATAATACTTTCCAAGCTTCTGAAAAAAAGGAGATGGGGATTTAGTGGTTTAGTATTGACTAGGCAGCTACGGAACCTTTGAATAAAAGTTTTATTATGGAAGCTTTGGCATCAAGTACCATGTAGTCTGACTTGATTCTAACATCGATATGGCAGACAATTGTTTGCCTGTTTTGTGATAAGCTTTCTGTGACATTTAGTGGCAAAAAAATTAAATATATATATAAAAAGATTTAAGGCCTATGTAGTAGTAAAATTGAAATGTTCACTGATATATGTTACTACTTCTACATGTTACAAGCAGAAAAAGAGCTTTATAAAAATGGTCAGAAAATTCCATGCAGTTAATTCTGCTGTTTATAGTTCTAGTACTTGCAAAGTTTCCTGAATCTAACTGATCTTTTTTTTATGTCAATAAAAAGAGATTTGAGAGGTTGTTCAAGTAAGCTGTCAAAGTTCACACTGCCACACATTCGAGCTGCTGTTAAATTTTTTCTTAAGAAAAATTAAAAAAAAAAAAGAGGGGAGGAGGAGATAACAAAATGGCGTATTTGCAATATGCCAGTTAGAGCAAGATACCATGACAGAACTGAAACATTTAGCTTTCACCATGAAAAATGTGGAAAACCTCAAACCTGTACCCCAAAACCCGCATTCCATGGCTTACCAGCAAGTAAGGAAAGCATTTACAGTAGAAGGAGATAAGCTCTAAAAACTGAATGTTGAAGACATAGCTAGATTACACTGAAGACTTTGTTTAAGGAAGTGTCATGTAAAGAAGAGCATAACTGTGTCTTTCAGAGAAGACTCTTTGGCAGTTATTAAGAAATCAAAGCCACCTCTCATTCCCTTCCCCCGTTCTAAAAAGCATGAAAAAAAAGGATGTAAGCTCGGTTTCTGTTGCACAGGTGGCTTCACAGGACAATATACTTGGAACTGTTGAGTTTGATCCGAGCTACAGTACAGCAGAACTGTAGTGCATCTATTTCTATTGGTGTCCGATAATACAGCTGTGATGGGAACCTCATTTTGACTTCCCTATATGTAAAATCCTACTATTGATCCATGTGTAAAGGTGACGGGGCTTTGTGAAGGATCAGTAGCAAAAGGCAATCACATGGGATGGTGCTGTGCAAACTAAAAAAAATTTAGTCTTTAAAAATTAGTAGAAGGAATCATTTCCAGATCATTGGAGTTGATATGGTTGATCTGATAAGTGTTGTGAACAAAACCTAAATTTATAGCTGTTGATCTTCCTTCTGGACTCAGAAAACAGCAGGTGCTAGCTTGGTAGATGGATGTGTTGTGGTAAATAGATAGGAGCATATGTTCATATCTTTGTGAGTAGTTTTAAAACTAATATTTTAAAAATTATATTTAAATATATAAGAAATCCTTGTTTGTAACATCTATGTTTATCTTAGCTAGATAGTCAGTGACAGAAGGACCTTCCTGCCCCACATGTATATTTGAGTACTCTGTCATGGACTGTGTCTCTGAAACTTGCATCTTCATATGTATAGGTGTAGACATGGAGACAATTACTGAAAGTAAATAAAGGAGGTTCTCGAGGGCAAGATTTTTATTTGATGAGTTTTCAAGGAAATAAGCAGACTGAGCTGAATCGCCTCACAGTGAATGCTCCTGCTAACATGAGCAAAGGGACTGTTACGCCTAGTTGAAGCAAAGGCTTAGAATAACGCAGTTCAGATGTTTCACTCCTCATTCTGGGGTAGCATCTAAAATTCTGAAATTTGTAGATGTTGTGAATTGAAGACTGTGTGCTTACAGGAATACCATTCAGCAAATGTGAACTAGTGATTTGGGTTATGTAAAAAAATAAATATATGCTCCCCATATGCAGCGACCTTTAGGAGGGAAGAACTGTAAGGAAATGTGGCTTGTACATCACATTGGCTTCCTCGTGGCTAGTGCAACTTTTAAGGAAGTTCTAGGTTTTGTTTCCAGCTTGGCCCTTTACTGTCTGCAAGACTTTTCTTGGCTTTAGTTTACTTTTGCTATCTTTACTTGTTAATTTGTAAATGTGTTCAACTAAATAAGTGTTCAGCTCTCACCGCAGGCTGACAGTAAAGACCTGGCTAAATGAAATGTTAGTTTGGATTTTAAATGCTATCAGAACTTAAATAGTACTAATAGGTTTGTAGATGGATAGATAGAGATAGCAGAAGGAATGCAGATACAGTGTGTTATCATTTATTTTGTTACGTTTATCTGTGGCAGTGCAATACAAGATACAACTCAGAAGTACATGGTTCAGATGTAGTATCCTAAGTAACAGGAGAAATTGTGGAATGGCTGTCAGGAAATCAAATCCTTCTAGGCAGCTTGGCCAAACAGAACGTATACTTGCCTTTCATAATTTCACATACAAGAAATTGGAAGGATATTGCTTAGACTAAAAAGACTTCTGATTTTAAAAATTGGAGTTGCTTAGACATTCAGAGGATTAAGGCTTTCTGCACTTCAACCCAACAAAATGTATTAAACCCAAGCTTTGAGTAGTCATGAGCAATACGGTCAATTGAGTATATACTTATCAGGTGTATCTGCTTTTACAGAATTCTGTTTAACAGCAATCATTAACTGAAATCATGGCAACTGCTAGTAGTGAGGTGCAGCATCCTGTAGATCCTGGAATTTCAAAGCTGCAGTTTGTTCCCTTCAGTAGTGCCTTGGATGCAGGATTCTGGCACGAACTAACCCAAAAGAAACTCAATGAGTACCAGTTGGATGAGACCCCAAAAGTTATCAAAGGATACTACTACAATGGTAGGTAGAAACTGAACATCTTGCTTAGTAATTTGGGTTTCTCCTGTCAATGCCTCTAAGTATTTGTGTAACATATTTCAGGTATTTTGCTGAAACATTAGAAAACACGGGCGGGTGAGTTGTGGATTCTGGTGTGCCTGTGGGTAATTTATGACTTATGTTAACAAAAAGAGGGAACTTAATCTATGTATTTCAATTTAAAAGAAGCATGTTGCTGCTTTTTGTCCAGGTGATCCTTTGGGTTTGCCAGCTCGCTTGACATTGGAGTTTAGTGCCTTTGATATGTAAGTACATACCATGGTTTACCTCAGATTGTATGTGAAGATGCTTTCTTTGCATAACAGTAATGGTTTGCTGTATAATATTACTTGGAGAAATTCTACATGAAAATAAATACATGTTTTCATGAACTTTAAAACAGTGGCGAGACTGCTTTGAGTTGCAAATATAAACTTCCTGTGTCTGAAGTTGTATATTCTCCTGAAGGGCCAAGTTTAAAATATGCTGATAAGTCTTAAATTCACTCACTGTATGAATAAAAATTTATATAAAATACCACTTTTTTCCCCATTTTTTTCAGCTCTTCTGCATAAGAGAGGATATTTCAGTCATCTAACTTCAATTTTTTCCTTAGATCTTTATTTACTGAGAATTTGTCATTACAATTAGGATTTTAGAATAGCTTTTACAATCCTTAGTTGTTAAATTGTAATGTCCTCCAAAGTATTTAACTTTATGACTGGATTTTTTTGATTTTGCCTTTAGCCCCAAAGTGAAAGGTAAACTAAAGCTGCTCAGTGTGCACGGCAAAAATGAGCTTTCATTTTCAACATGGTTTTAATTTACAGCAAATGTCGAAGTCAGGAACAGATGTCTTTGTAGTTAGTGCCTTGTTTGTTTTAAATTGGTGGATTATGAAGTTGTAGATCACATAAGTGACTTTCTCTGCTTTGCAGGGTGAGGATGTTAGGAACCTAGTAAGGCTTTGTGCATTTTGAGATAATTTCTTAGGAGGTACTATTCCATTGATTATTATGTAAGAACTTTTAGGTACAATACTGAAAACATATTCAGCAAAGTGTAATTGGAAGAAAGCTGTGACTTTGGGAACAAGAATTTCAGATTAGGGAGAAATGGATGGTACCACGGTATTTAGCTCTCAAATTTTATGACAAAAACAAAATTATGAAAGGTCCATTTATGTAGTGTTTAGTTATTCCTTCTACCGTAGCAATTTTCTGTACTTAGGTAGTCAGTTTGGATGATCATGAGGAGTTCCCTTTTGCCTAAAAATTTTTGGAAACTACATCATATGTATTTATTATGTAACAAACATTTTCTGCATCTCAGTTTTAGTAGTGGTCAAAAACATATCAGTTTGGGAGAATGATGTTAAAGGAGTCAGTGAAATCAATCTGGTCTATAAATTAAGGGAATATTCTATTTTTTTAACTTAATTTACATTCAGAAGGAGGAAAAATACATACTGTGTTTGCAAACAGCAGCTTCTCCAGCTGGTGATGTTACAAACTAGAAAAGCTACTCAATCTTTTGTCTGGTTTAGACTTCCTTTGGGATTTTTTTAAACATAAAATTTTAACTGAATAACTCTTTATGTGAATAAAATACTGACATCTAAAATTCAGTCTTAATAATTTTTTCTTAGTGAAAATCACATTTGTCATGGATAATATATATTTGAACAGAATTTTAAGTCTTTGATTTGTGATTTAATGCTGTCTTGCTTAGAGATAATACGGATGCTTGATATATTTTTGAAGTCATAATGTAGATATGTATTTGCTTGAGTTATTATACCAATCCATATTCAATAAAGCATTGTGACCATAAAAATGTTTTTATTAGAACTGTAGTTAACTTTTGTTACTGTGCCTCATCATTTGACGGTTGCAGGGCAACCTTACACCAGAGGATAGCTACTGCTGCTACTGCTACTACTGCTGATCATGTTAAAGGCATTAGTATCCAGTTCCCAGAGGTTTCTTTCTTTTATTCAGGAATGCTTCAGTACCAGCGCGATGCTGTCCTGTTTTTGGAACATTGTATAATACCAACACTTTAGAGACTTTCAGATCTTGTGATAAGAGGTCACTTCTGGAAAAAGAAGCAAATGAGGTAACCTTAAAAATCAACTCAACTGGTAGAAAGGATTTGGAAATAACCAGTGAAGTGCTTTACAGTTTCTGCCCCAAATATGGGGGATCCTGTCCATACTTTCCCATATAGTAGCCTCAGGATTTAACTTATTCTGGAAGAAATAGTTTGACATTTGCTTTTTACTGTTCTTTACGAGAAATTAGGCAGTAGCTAATTGTACTTGGAGGACTTAATTCAGTGTTCTACTAGGCCGCATTTTAAGCTTAACAGTACTAATGGAACTACCAGAGACTTGAATTCTGTAGAGCACATTTTTTAAATTTGTCATGACATCCAGAAACCAGCAAGTACGTGGTTTAAAATCTAAAGATCGCTGTGATACATCTGTGTGACAAAGTGATGAGGAAGCTCCAGAACAGCAAGAAGACATAAAGCAAGAAAAAGGTGGCTGTAAAAGGAAGGGGCTAGTCTGCTTGCACTGTAATTAACTAAATTAAATGTCATGGCTTGGTGAGAAGTAAAAGTCAAACTAAGGCAACCTTTTACTTTTTGAGACACTTCACTTTGACCAGTCCTTGATTCCTTTGATTAGATTGATTGTCTGTCTGCTGGCCTTGAGTAGCAAAGTTTTCATGCATATCTTCACTCAAGGCTATGAATTTTTTGTGTTCCTGTGGCCTAGTAATTCCCTGCCAGTGGTAGGTACAATGCAGTGTCTATCTTTAGGGAAGATCAGAATGCTTTATTTGCTAGTGTGTGTGTGTGTTTGTTTGTTTGTTTGTTTGTTTTAAGACAAAGATGAAATGGGTCTGCCTTGTACAAGTATTACAGCTTCTTGTCTCATTGACTTGCAGTGTACTGCCTTCTTTCAAGTCTCCATTTTTTTTGGTCAGATTTCCCAGTAGCTTATTCACATACCTAGTATCTATAGAGCCCCATGAGTTGGAAAGATAAGAATATGGTAAAGGGCTATATTAATATCACAGTATGTTCTATATTGCGCTAGTGTTAATGGTTCGTATACATGAAGGACTGGTCCTGATAAGGTTTGTTTTGTTCCATTTGATACTCTGTGCTTGATCCATGGATTAATGCTCCTCTTGTTCCATAATTTTTGTTAAGAGTGCATGCCTGAGTATTACCTTTAGAATCCTTTCAGCATAGATAAATAGCATAGATGAGATCAGTTAGGAAAAGATCACAGTGTATTACTGAGAACGTTAATTTCAGTATTTTAAATGTAGCTGGAAGAATTAAAGATTTCTGTAGCTGTTCTCATGCTACTTTAGTGTTTTATTTCTCTGTCTTTTCTCTTGCTTCTTGTCCCCGTGATCAATGACAGATATGGGAATCAATAAAATCTGGAGCTGCTCTTGAAAACCCTATGCTCTTGAACAGGTTTCTGCTGCTGACATTCGCAGTGAGTAATGATAATACGTCTCATACTTAGAGCATTGAAGTTGAAATGATAAAGTTTCTTTTTTAGGAGAAATGTTGTATTAGTATTAGCATATTACTATTACCAGGATTGTTCTCGGATGACTTTAAAAATTTGAAAACATTTTAAAAAACCTAATAAGACATTCTGTACAGATATAAAATATTTTAGGATGTATTCGTTAAAAAATGCTGGTGCCATCATGTAGTCTTTTCTAGAAACATGTAAGATTATCTGACAGCCTTGTAGATATTAGTTAAAAGTGGAGCAATTGTTTCACGTTTAACAAATTGGAAGTTTTAATAAATAATGCTCCAACTAACAAAACCTGAAGTATTATACATTAATTATCTGTTTAAATCTTAAATGAAAACATATACAAAGGGAAGTCTTAGAGTTTCTTAAATCATGACACAGTACCTTGTGAAGAGAACTATGGTTAGCATCATCAACCATTAATTTTGAATAGTATTCCAAACCACAATTTTCTTTGATTTGTATCTTTATTATCTAATTTTACAAATATTTTTTTTTCTAGGATTTAAAAAAATACCATTTCTATTACTGGTTTTGCTACCCTGCTCTCTGTTTCCCTGATGGAATACATATAATTCAGAAACCAGTGTGTCTTGGTGACAGATTCCCATTACATCAGGTATTCAAAATACTAAATGTTATGAAATCTGTAACACTAAGCAGTTTTGTGGACTGTAAAACAATTTAGCATGTACTGAATTCATTTGTGAATCTGACTTCTTTTAAAATCTTCACTTTTCTTACTTCCATGTGGATTTTTTGTATACCTTTTTTTATTATTATATAAAATCTCTCAGCTTAACATTAGTACAGCTTTATTCATTTAGATGCAGATGGGCAAATGGTTGTTGAACAGGGAGTTATGTTCATTTTAATTTTTATATACAGCTTGTTGAATATATAGCTACATTTTTGAAACGCGTTATATTTTTAAGAAACTTTTTTAAAGGGCTACCCTCTGGGAGAGCTAAGTCATTAGTAATTACAAAGTTGTTAATAAAAATGCATGAGTGGACAATAAAAATAAGTGGATGAGGAAGGGTGTGTTTTTAGGAGAAAAGTTAACACTTTTTTGTAATTTATTTCATATTATAATGCAAAAGGATGAAAAGAACTTATTTGCCCTCGTGTGCCTTCTTGCTTTGACAAAAGTTAATGCAAAACTTTGAATGGCTTCTTAATGGCATAATAATCGGGGAGAAATGCTTAGTTTCCTTCTTCTCAGAAGACCCTCGTTAGTTCTGTGGTAGTAAATAGTGTAAAAATACCTGTCATGATCTAAAGACGGTGTTTAACTGAACACTGAAAATCCATGTAATGAAATAAATTGAATGGGACTCTGTTGACACTTTCTCTAATAAAAGAGGGACAGATTTACTTTCTTATAAAGCTACTGTGACTATCAAATGAGATTTTTATCTGGTTTTAATTTTTACGGGTAGATCAGTTTGCGGCTATGATAATGATGCTTCTGTTTAAATTTGCATTGACAAATGGTGTTTTAGCAACTTAATTTTTGGGTTCAGTTACTGTGGTCATTGTGGTCTTTAAAACTTCTGAATGTCCTGTATTCCAAGACTGGATGGGCTAGCCTTCCCAGATGCTAAAAACACTTTCTGTGGTTCTGTATAAGATTCTTAAAACTGTTGGTTACAGTTATCTTTTTGCTTTTAGATTCAGGCACTTCAGAAAGCATATGATGAACTTTGCCAGAAAGAGGGGGTTACAGCCTTGCCTTATTTTTTAATCAAGTATCATGACAATTCTGTTGTGATATCTCTACTGAAAAAGTGGGATGATTTCTTCCAAGACCAAGAGGGAAAGGTAATGAGAATTTTATGTCTTTTTATAGCCTACAAATGTTTAATTTACAAATGGTTTGAAAAATGCCTATAATACTGAGCTGGGCACAAAGGTTGGCCAATGAATAGACTAGGTGAGTAGGTGAAGACCAGCAGCTTGGATCGACTTTTGTGTTAAGTGTCTTTAGTTATTACATAAAAGCCCAATTACATCAGATTAATGGTCAGATTGAAAACAAAATTATTTGTGCTTTGTCTTCATTATCAAAACAGAAAGAGCAGAAGTTTATGAGTTTGCATAGTGGTTAAAGTTTTCCAACCACTTTACCTACAGTGATATAATAATGCAAAACATTTATTGTTTGTGGACTAAAACCTGGTACTCATATTTTATGTATTTGTTGGTTGTGGTAACAATAATCAGGGAACACTGTATGTGAGTTTTCAACTTGTAAGTTTTCAACTTTCCATTGTGTGTTTTACCTCACGTACACGTTAAAACTTGAGAGCTTTGGATAAAAATAGCTGGGAATCAGTATATGATGAATGTTCAAGGTAGTGCTTTGTAATTTGAAAGATTGATGGATTGTGCACCAGAAGAGGCTGGGGTATTTTTTTCTGTTAAATGCAGACACCATGCATGTCCTTTGAGTGTGAGGTGAGTACTATCCATTGCTATCAGTTAGGGAAGAAATACAGTGATACATGAAGCAGATGTCATCACAGCAAGAGTTGACTGGCTTGGCTGGCTTGTGTTTATGTACATTGAGTTCTGTTTAGGATCATGTTGCTCAGCTGGTGACATTTGCTAGGCCTTTCTGAATGCTTTACTGTCTATTTTTGGTGAACTTCAAACTTTTTTTTTAATCTTTCATGTCATTGAAGTGTTAGAAAACAAAACTGAGTTATGGTGAAAAGCTAGTAAGTGCAAAAAAGTTTTGGTTTTCTTTTAAGGAGGCATTGTAACACTTTATAAAAGTAATTTAGTTCTCTTTTACAGTACTCAATCTTCAATTATTTTTTTGGTTTTCCAAATTTGTTTTTCTGAAATGAAGACCTAGGTTCACAGTTTTTTGTAAAACAAGAATGTAAAGGTTGAGATTTTAAATGGTAGTGTAACTACAGTAATGGGCCACAGATAAGATTGTACTTAATTATATGGGGATGTTGTCAATATGAGAGAAATCTGCAATCATCTGGAATATATTTCTTCATTAACATTCACTTAGGAGGGAAACACTACAATTTTAGATCTGTCAGATAAGATTTATTGCATCAATACTGCCTGTAGAGTTTGTTTGTATTTAAGTAAGCCAGCTGAACTTGCTCCCCTGGAAGTAAAATATGTTTTTTCTGTTGCTGAGTGAATTTTCTGCTAGTTTATGAAATTGAATCAACTTACTAAGGGGTCTTATGCCTGCTTGAGTCAGCAGTTGCAAAACAGCAGCAGTGTATGCCTGGGAGGAGGGATGGGGAGTGGGCTGCTGTTTCTTCTATTTGCATCCATTAGATTGGCTCATTTGCATTTCAGACTGTTCTAGGGACACCTCACAGATGTGGCAGAGTTGTGACCAGGCACTCTAGGCCCATCTATAGGCAAAGAAGCAGGAGGGAAGAGCTCTGTAGATGTGAGAGATACAGGTATCGCTAGTGATAGCTGAGTTGAGACTTTCAGCGTATCTAAAGGCAGGCAGTGGCACCTTTCTAATATCTGGATGTTTTGGTTCTGCATTGATTGTGAAGTAAACTCCTAGTTTAGATGCCTCAATTATGAGTATGGTATTACATTGGTTGAACAAGAGACAGAACGTCCAGTTCCTTTATTTAGGTCCCATTTTAAAGGTTGGCTTTACAAGGGATTATGCTGTTTTCCCTTTGACTTGACATCTTGCTGGCTGTCCCCTTTCACTTTTTGATCATTCCGAAAATCAATACAGAATTTTTTTTGGAGAGCAAGTCTTCAGGTGTTGGGCTTCTCCCATAATAGTGTGCTTAAGGAAGGTAATGAAGGTGCACATACTGTAGTGAAAAGTAAATGTCCATAAAGAAGCTAAACTGAACAAATCTCAGAGCTGTGGCAGGTGCTTGACTGAAATCTCATGTGTCCATGTGTTAAACATTTGTAAATATGTAAAATGTGTGTGTAGGCCTTCGATGTCCAGGAGTTTCAAGTTAAAAATGCCAGATAACTTTTACTGTGAACTGAATATCTGTATGGATAGATGACTTATTTAGAGCAATTTTATTTGCAGGTGACGGTTGGAGTTTATGATCCATGTAATTTATCCCACAATCCAGGATGGCCACTGAGAAATTTCCTGATCCTGGCAGCCCACAAATGGTATCTATTTTATTCTTTCCCACAAAGATTATTTATTGGTTGATATCAAGTTAGGCATTTTTTCCCCCCCATGGCACTTTTCTGCCATCAGTCACCTGAGAGGTAACTTTTAACTTTGACATGACTCACCTTTAGTGATTCTGATTTTGTATATTATTTTGGTTTTTACTTATGTCAGTCACAAGTTCCTATTATTCCTGATCCTCACATGAATGCATGTACCTGGAAATACATGCTTCAGACCCTGCCAATACCCTCTAGCTGTTTCAGATCTTGTTTAAAGTATTCTATGATATTATATAATAGTGCCAAGTAATAGTAGACCGAAATTTTGAAAACCAAATACTCTTAGGTTTTCTTGTAGTGTACCTCCTTGAATTTTTAGTTGAGTAGAAGTTGGGAAGACAGGACATAGTTTTACACTTAGTATTTGGGAAAAAAGTGTCTATTAAAATACCAAATAAATTTGAGTTGCTGTAACAAAATTGTAATTAATTTCCATTTTCATAGTTTTGGCATTAACATTTTTATTACAAAGGAAAGAGCAAGGAGAAGAAATGCTCAGTTAGATGTGGCATTTTCTGGGCTGCTAGCTGAACTGTAGCATAGAAGGATGTGTAAGTGCCCAGAGAGCTTTACACATTCTGGGATTCAGAGGTTTTTAGGCACTGAAGTTCTAATTGTTTGATTTGGAGATTTGAATCATAAGGAGGAAAAATGATACTATATTGCGAACTAAGAGGGTCTTGCTTTTGCTATGGCAGAGTACATCATGTCACTGCATGTGTGCTCTAGTGTTTTCCTGCTTTTTATTCCTCAGTTACACGGTTTGTCCAGCAGCATTGTGTAAATGAGAGAAGACAGGCTGACAGTGTCACTTCTTTATTGTTTCACAACAAACTAGTCATGTTCACATACTAAGCAATTGTTTTTATTTTATACATGATTATAACAAAAGTGTTCCAGTACTAATAGAAAAAGCCTTATTCAGAATCTGCCGGAGACTAAACCTGTGTGAAACAGTGTTTAAAAGCAGTCCCTTTCCTATTAAAGAAGTTGCATGTCCCTGTCTTTATCTTTTTTTAATTGGCAGGGGCAGCATCCTCCAGTCAGTTGAAGTGCTCTGCTTCAGAGATAGGACCATGCAAGGGGTGAGAGACATAACACACAGCATTATCTTTGAAATAAAACTTCCAGAGAGAACCCTTGGCCCAGGTAATCCATTTAAAAAAACCCCAAAAAATCCTTTCCCATTTTTTTCCCTCTCCTCAATCAGTGTGAAGATGGGAAAAAAATTAATAATACTAAATCATTGATTATGCTAAGTTATCTCAAATGCATTTTAAATTGTTTGAATTTCTGTTAAATGTCTATAAAGGAAATGGTTCCTTCTTCAAAAAAGAAAGAAGAGACCATATTTTCTTTTATTTTTTTTCTCTTTATATTCTGTTTCTGATTTAAAAAAGAAGAGTCCTAGTGTCATACAAAATACAAAAGCCAGGCAATTAACCTCTTTTTTTTCTTGTTAAATTTGTATGCAGGCCCTCAGCTAGAAAAAATGCATATGATAGTGAATTTATATGATGCAAACTTCCCTGTATATTTCTAAAATGATAGAAGTCTGCTACAGAGTGGGCATTGTTTCTTCAATCCCATAGTGAGGTAGGCAGATGTATGTCCAAGCAATAAACTTGTAACGTTAGAACATAATCTTAAATTCTGTCTACAGGACAGTATCACAAAATTTCTGTTTCATCCCAGAAGTTCTGAATACTTTGGTTTTTTTACATATATATATATATACACATACATACATATTTATATATAAATATAGTTATTATATAATTAGGATATATAATTCTTTACTGAATTTATAGATGGGGTCTAGGGAACGTGAAAAGATGGTTGAACTTTGCAAAATATACTGAGTTCTCAATTACGGATTTACTGAGTTCTGAACATACCGGTCTGACATTAAAGATCTGGAGGCTTGATGAGGAATGATGCCATCTCTGTCCTAAATTTGAAGCAAGCTGAACAGACAAAAGCAACACATCAAACACCTGAGAGTAAAGGACTTCTCCAAGAAGCATTGCTTTCGGTTGATGTAAAACAGGAAAATTTGTATAGCAACTTACACTAGGTTGTTAAGATGCAGATTATTTAAGTATAGGTTTAGAATTTGTTTGTTTTTTTCCAAGAAGGTTAAATCCAACAAAAATTCATTATTCTATCCTGCGATATTAAGGCTTTCATTCTTTCTTTCTTTCTTTCTGCCTTCCTTTTTTTTTTTTTTTTTTTTTTTTTTTTTTTTTTTTTTGCGTGTCAAACAGGTTGTCCCAAAGCTGTTGGATGGGAGAAAAACCCAAAGGGAGCCATAGGCCCAAGGATGGTGAATCTCAGTGAATGCATGGATCCAAAAAGGTTTGTTTATTATCTTTTCAGTTTCTATGGTTTTCTTTACTTGGGCTTAAGGCATAACAAGTTGAAGTGTGAAGTTCAAGGACTATCTGTCTCTGTTAGGTAACAATATGCAGTAACATATACTGTGCATTGTTTGGATCGTCGTATTGGAGGTAAGGTCTTTAATAGAGTGGAGTGCACTGCATGCAGCAGAAGTGTTTGCAGTTTTTAACTCTAGCTTAAAATTTCAAATGCATTATATTTAAAAAGGAGTGGAATGTAGCTCATAGTGTTACAGGCCTGTGGTTTTCATAGAATTCTATAACTTGCAGGTTATTAAATAATGAAAATAAGCATGGAGGAAAGTTCAGCCTTTTGGAACAGTTACGAGTGTGACAGGAAAGAGCTCAGGAAACATCACCTTAGTGATTTTTATCATTCTGTACATCATGTATGGGCAATGGATTGAAAACAGCCTCATTGCAGAGCCTGTTGGCTCATCTGCTTTCACGGACTACGTGTGTGTTCTTAACTTTGAAACACTGTGGGAGTGTGTTGATCTAATGATTTAGATTAACATTTTACTTACCAAGCTAAGCCATTTTTATCTTGCAGTTGTGGCAATTCACAGTATGTTCATAAGATATTAGAGAAGGTTCATTTGAGAGTTCGTAATTCTTTAAGTAAATGCTGTAAGTAAACTTGACCTTTACTTGTATGCATGCTCACTTCTGTTAATTCCCACAGAGACTGTTGGTAATATGCCAACCTTGGCAACTGCCATCTTAAATCCTCATTGAACAAAAAATTTACTGGATACTGCAAAAGTTTATGGTGTATAAGGGAATGAAACTATCAGGAATCTGAGAACTGTGATGATCTGACATGATGGGAGTTTTAACACCCTCTGTTCTGAGAAATACAAAGATCTGACACTAGGTTGAGCATGGATTTCCTACCTCATTTTCTTTCTAAAACTTTCACAAAGAACTAACCATGTTTTTTAGGGGGCAAGTGTAGTATTTCATGTTAAGGACAGATGTAACTGAATACAGGAAACCAGTTAATTTTAAAAAAGAACAAAAGGTTATGGACAGATAGTCTCTGTCTTATCACTCAGCATCTTGGCTGAGATGCTGTTTTTGTTTTCATGCTTGCATCATTTTGTTACTAAAATTTTAATTTTGGATTGTCACCTTTTTCAGAAGTCCTTAGAGACTTTTTCAAATTCGTTAGGAAATAAGTGGCTTTAGTAGATTGTATACCAAGTCCAGAGTGGCTAACTGACACCTTTTCTGTATATCCTAGCTTTTGAAAGAGAACATTTCCTGCCAGAATTTCATGGTTAATAACCATGTTGTCAAATGTCTACAAACTTCTCTTTTTATTCTTGTTTCAATAGTGAATTGCTCTTTTGTTTTTGAGCAGTGCAGTCGGCTTTTATAAGAACGTTGATTAGCAGTGTTCAGCCAACACATTGGTTATAAGAGGAGGTTCCAAGTTGTGTCAGGAACTGTGTGTGTATTTATATAGAACAACTTTTGGCATCTGCTGTTTGCCTGTTTTTCTGTGTGTCTGATTGGCAGATTGGTTAAAATTTTGTGGTTAGGACCCTTAAGAGCATACCATATGTGTCACAAGCAAACAAGCAACCTAAAAAAAAGTTCTGAACTCCTTGCTATGCACTGTATCATTAGGTGGAAGTATGCTTGGGGGACTTTGGTTTCCATATTACCTGTATGTTGCATTGTTGAATTCTTTCTCTCCTTTTAAAAAAACCCAAAACTGAACTTATTCAGTTGAAATAAAAGTAATTGGTTTGTTGAAGAAACACAACAACACTCAGAGGCGTGTTGCTATTTATTTCGTACATAGGTTAGCAGAGTCATCAGTGGATCTTAATTTGAAATTGATGTGCTGGCGGTTGGTGCCTACTCTTGATTTGGAAAAAATTGTGTCTGCCAAGTGTCTGCTTCTAGGAGCTGGTACACTGGGTTGTAGTGTTGCAAGGACCTTGATGGTAAGTCCTGAGTTAATCCTAAAAATAATCCTGTTTCTTGTAAATTCTGAAAATTTTTTTTTGAGCCGCTGCAATGGCACGTAAGGGAAAAAATGTATTCTTTTTATTAAAGTAAACATCAAACATACTAGTTGATATTATAAATTGCAGGAAAGAGGTAAGATCTGTAGCCAGTGGAAATAACTTGAAGTTCTGCTGATGGTAGAATAATAGATATAAGATAATCTGAACAGAATAGTAATTTATTCTGAATTTACTTAAAAAGAGTGAACAAGAAATTCTGGAACAAATTATCAAACTAAAAAGATCAAATTCACAGTGAAGCACTTGAAGTAACTGTGCTGATGATTGCTTTCAGGGGTGTTTACCACATCCCACTGAATTCAGTAGGGTTTTAAGGGATTACTATTAGATGATATATTTTGGACAGACCAAATTTTCTGTTCTTACTTTAGTGCAAGTATAACGTTGTTACTGCGAATAACTTCAAACCCTTGATCTTTCCAGAAAAATTGGACAAAACTCTTGAGTTTCTGATATTACTCTAAAGTATGTGGCTAAGCCCATTGTATTTGTTACTTAAATTACTTTCTCGTTTAGGGTTGGGGGGTCAGGAAGATTACATTTGTGGACAATGCGAAGATCTCCTACTCCAACCCAGTACGACAGCCACTGTATGAGTTTGAAGATTGTCTCAGCGGTGGGAAGCCTAAGGCACTTGCAGCGGCAGACAGGCTACAGAAAATCTTCCCAGGAGTGGTAAGATCAGTATTTCAAATGTGTTAATATGTCCCTTGGAAGAGAACCAGTGACTTTAAATAACTATTCCAAGTTCTAATAATTAAGCCTTCTGAGTGGGAAAAATACTACACAGTTGTTGATTATTGACAAATTATAAACATTGTACTTCAAGTATGCTGTACCTGTTAAACTTTATTGAGACAAAAAACACTTGTAATAATGAATATAATTGAGGATCATTTGAATCATCTTGTAACTTGTTGGCGGTGAAGTAAAATTTTTTCCTGTCTAGTATGTCCTAAGGAACTTTCAGTAGTGGCTGCTTTTAATACTGTGTTTTCCCACTTTGCTCTTAAATGTGAGTTTAGACATATTAGTTGCCTATTACGGGTTCAGAAGGTCTTGAAGACACTAATAAATGTATTCTTGAGATTTCCTATTATGCTTTACACTCAAAATTTGCAACCTTATGTAAGTTGCTTTTCTACATTAAAGGCAAATACTTTAACTTCCATAAAAGGGAAGTAATTCATAGCAGCCTGGAAAAAATATCAGTGTTGGCCTTTGACCAAAGTACTCTTCTTTTTGGGAGCCTGGTTGTAATAACTTACTATCAAAATGAAGTAGTTGAAAGGGAACAAAAGACAATAACGATTTTTAAAGTTGTTTTAGAAACTTTATGGTGAAAGAGCCACCAATGGCAGCCTCTATCCTCTTTGACTCCAGGGATGTGTATCATATATACATTATTCAGTGCACACATTCAAACACACCTAATCTGCAATGCTGAAAACCAAGTAGGTTTAAAAACAAACCCTACAAATGTTTGCAGTTCTCTCAGTTTCCGTCTTCATTTGGGGAAGAATTGATGTGGCCTATATAGACAGTGTCTCAGCTTGCTCTATCATGAACAACATTTTTTTTAATACTCATCTGGCATGTGATAGAAGTCACTCAACTGTTTATAGTTCTTGTTTTGGAATTGAGGCTATCTTAGATTGGTAGCTATAGTTACCAGAGCTCAGCTGGCAAACAGTATCTTAACCACTTACATAGTAACAATAAGTCATGCATACTCGTTATGCAATTCTGTATTTAAAATGCCCCTGATTATGTTACCAGTCAAAATATTAAGAGTTACAGTGTGGTATATAGATTTTTCCATTATTGATGCCCAGCATTGTGAACAACCTTTACAGAAGATAATTTCTAAACATTTTTATGTTTGTTTAGTTTGACCCAAGGATTACTCTGAGCTTTTGTTCGGCTTTTATCTGCATTGGTCCTATTATTCTCATTATCTGTGAAATCAGTATCAGTACTAAGTAGTAGCTCAATAAATATTTGAATATCAAAAAATGATCCCCAGTATGAAAAACTGCTAAACATTTCACTTTCTGAATTTTTGGTAAGTAAATCAGAAGAGACTCTCTGAAAGTTCCTAGAATTTTATTTAACCTTGCTGCACTGTAGTGTTACTGTTACTTGGTGCTATGGCTGTGGTTTAACCCCAGCCGGCAGCTGAGTGCTACGCAGCCGCTCAGTCACACTCCCCCTGCTACCTCAGTGGGATAGGGAGGAGAATCGGGGGAAAAAAGGTAAAACCTGTGGACTGAGATAAGAACACTTCAACAATTGAAATAAAATAAAACAGTAATAATAATAATATACTCATAAATCATAGAATGGTTTAGGCTGGTATGAACCTTCAAGATCATCTAGTTCCACCCACCAGCCCAGGTTGCTCCAAGCCCCATCCAACACAGCCTTGAACACTGCTGGGGATGGGGCATAAACAACTTCTCTGAGCAGCCTGTTCCAGTGCCTCACCACCCTCATAGTGAAGAATTTCTTTCTAATATCTCATTAAAATCTATCTTCTTTCAGTTGAAAGCCATTCCTCCTTGTTCTGTCGCTACCTGCCCTTGTAAAAAGTCCCTCTCCAGCTTTCCTGTAGGCCCCGTTAGGTACTGGAAAGTCATTATAAGGTCTCCCTGGAGCCTTTTCTTCTCCAGGCTGAACTCCAACTCTCTCAGCCTGTCTCCAAAGGAGCGGTGCTCCAGCCCTGTGATCATCTTCATGGCCCTCTTCTGGGTCACCTCAACAGATCATTGTCCTTCTTATGTTGGGGACCCCAGAGCTGAATGCAGTACTGCAGATGGGGTCTCAGGAGAGCAGAGTAGAAGGGGAGGGTCATGTCCCTCAACCTGCTGGTCATGCTTCTTCTGATGCAGCTCAGGTTTTGGATGCCTTTCTGTAATAGTTGTAATGAAGGAGAGACAAAAAGAGAGCATGAAATAAAACCCAAGAAACCCAAGTGATGCACAATACAACTGCTCACCGCCCACTGACCAATGCCCAGCCCCTCCCCCAGAAGCAGTTGGCCCCTTCCAGCCAGCTCCCCCCAGTTTATATATTGAACATGACGGTCTATGGTATGGAATATCCCTTTGGGTAGTTTGGGTCAGCTGTCCTGGCTTTGCCCCCTCCCAACTTCTGGTGTACCTGCTCACTGGCAGAGCATAGAAACTGAAAAGTCCTTGACTGAGAATAAGCACTACTTAGCAACAACCCAAACATCAGTATGTTAATTATTATTTGCAGACTAAATGCAAAACACAACACTGTACCACCTACTAGGAAGAAAATTATCCCAGCCAAAACCAGGAGAGATAATAATTTAGTTATAGGACTATATAACAGTAGAACAAGTACTGAGAAGAAAGCATCAGTGCAGTGTCACACAGAGCACCAACATGGTGCTAACTAGGGTTTGTGTCACGTAATTTCTCGCTTCCTAAACATGAGAAAATGAAAACAGGAGTATTAAGAAAGAATGAATGGTTCATTTAGAAGGAATAAAAGCTGTTTGTGGAATCCTGAATGATACAGTTTTGCATGTAGAGATAAAGATCAAAAATTAGTGTTACGAGTGGTGGTGTTAGAAATAACCAAGAAAGCAAAAGACCAGGCTGTACTATAGAATCTTGAGATTGTGAGGAGGCTTTAAAAAAAAAAAAAAAAAAAAGTTAAATATAATCTGGAGAAGAGCTCCCAGTAATCAGGGGGAACCAATAACAATGCTTTAGTGAGCCTGTATCAGTAAGTGTAGGGACATTTGTTATACACAGAAAAAAAATAATTTCCTGTTCAGTAGAGTAGTAGCATATACAATGTGCAACACGTACTGTAAGAATTTTTTCTCTACCGTATGCCTCAAAGGTTGTGCATCTACCACTTGATGGTACCTCTACCACCTACCACTGTTTTTCTAGCACATTATCCCATAGTATTATGCATTCTCTTTTGTTTCCTGGTGCCATGGATGGGTCGCATCTGATCAGCCTTCAGGTTATAAAAATCTCCAGATCCAGTAGCTTCACATCCAAACAGTCCCAAAGCACCAGGACTTTACCCAGGCCAATTAAAGGCTTATTGTCAGTCCCGTACTCGGTCTGCTGCTTAAACCTCACCACTCTTACATGCCGTCAGCACGATATTAACTATTTGAACCAGAGTTTTTACTGTTAAGCCCTGTTAATTCTTGTTAATGCTAGCATGTTGTTTCTTTGTATATTTACTTATGGTCAAACATGATACCTCTTCTCCACAAATGTGAAGCTACTGGATCTGGAGATTTTTATAGTCCGGCTGACTTTGCTAGACTTCTCAAAATGGAACTGCATTTGTTACTGCAGACTGCACTGATGCTTGTCATCAAAAGCATATTTATCAGTCTAAATCTCCTTGAATGAAAAATTATTTGTCCTGGATTTTGAGCCCACTCATTTCTCTTATACTGAAGGAGTAGTCAAAGCTGTCTCTTGCTGTTCAGAAACTCACACAGTCCTTTCAAGCCCGTGGGAGTCCAAGCAGTAATGCTGGTTCTGAAGGCATTTTTGAACAATTGGTTTTACATTTTTGTGCAGTTCACTTGCAGTTTAATTTACTTTCTTTGATTTCACTGTGAGTAATATTTTGCACACAAAATGCAATTTATCCTAGTTGACTTTGAAATGCTTGACTTCTCTATGTAAATTATTTTATTTTTATTTTTTTAGTTTTACATCCTTTCTAGTTGGAAGAGAGTAACCACCTCGTCATTGCAAATGAAACAAGAAATGGCATGGAGCTTTGATTTGTTCCATTCCACTTCTAAGATTACGATTAGCTGTGGCTTAGAGTTTTATAATATAAAAAGAAGGGAGTACTCAGAAATAGCAGAATTTATGGATTCACAGCCTTTTATGACAAGTAGGTAATGCACAGAGTCATTCACCTAGCTGCTGTGGAACTTAACTTTATTGACTTTCTTATACAGTCATTTTGTGAAGTATTCAGGCATGAAACTCCATTGTATTCAGCATTTTATCATCCTTTGTACTATATTGCATGAGGGGACCACTTTACATAGGTATTTCCAATAGAACAATTTAGTGATGGCAGCATCACATTTCTTGATTTTCTGTGTACCTTCCCATGGCACACTTCTGATCAGGTTTAAATATTGAGCACAGATATCTTCTGAGTGATCGGAGCCATGGTTTAACAAAATGGAGAAAGTTGATAGAAGTGTGAATAAAAATGAGGGAGAAAGTTATGGTAGCACCACAGATTGCAGTATTTTGATGTCTGTTTGCTTTAAAAAAAAAAAAACCAAAAAAGCCTGAAACACAAGCAATGGATTCTCAAGCATGGCTTTGGTCACCTCTCAATGAAAGTGTTGAAAAGTGCGTTATCTTTTATGATTTTGCATGTCACTGTAGTCCCTTTTTTTCTAATACTTTATGGCATGGTAACTAAATGTTATATTGTTTTAGGTAATTCAGAGACATTTTAAATCTTTTGTGAGTATGAAGGTTCTGGTCTTAAAATCTAAGCCTTTTTGTGAGCAGTCAAGCAAAACTTGTGTAGAGACTCCTTGAGATTTTGTAATTCTGTGGGATGAATGAGATCTGTCTTTGGGGATATATGAACATCTACTTCGTAAAATAATATCCATGTGCTATTGCAAGGTACCCTTTTAGCTCTTTTTGCCCACATTTGACTGCAAAAGCATACCTCAGCTACCTTTAGTTGCGACTGGTGTCTTTTTTTCAAGGGACAGTTATTCAAGTAGAATTGAAGCTATCGAAGCTGCTGGACTCATGTATTCTTACAGCTACAGTCACTAGATAGTTGTTGTTTTTTCTGAATTCTGTTAAGATTTTAGTATTTTACAAACCTTTTTACTGTATTTCTGTGCAGCTAGTGTATAACTTATTTGTTTATTTGTTCATTTATTTTTTTGAAACAAAAATTGACCTCCAAAGTTGCCAACAGTGTCAGTTATCTAATAAGTCAACATTTATGTGCAGTACAGGGGCTTGATGAGTTATGTGTAAGTACATCACCCATATATAGCATGGATTAAGTTTTGTGTTCCTGCCACAGCTCTTTGGAGGTGATAATGACAATAACTACCTAATGTCTGCTGTTGATACAGAGCTGTCCTCACTGGGAGACAGAGGAGCTGCCCTGTTAACAGCGTATAGGTCACTGTGGACTCTACATTTTTCCCCTTGGGTGTGAGGGGAAGAAGGGGGGGAAAAAAAAGGGTGTATCCTTTGATATGGTTAATGCAGACATTACCCAAATGCATTTCCCCAAGCTGCTATATGTGTCTCTTTATCTTCAGGGGTATTTATGATGTTTAGAATGTATACTTTCCTGGTTATTTGGCTCACCTGGATTTATGAGTTGTGCATGTAATTGGTCTATACAAAAGCACATTCCACCAACCTTCCTTTCTTCTCTTCCCATGTAATTTTATATTTGCTAGATCTAGCTTTTGAATTTTGGCTTTTAAATTGTTAGTGCTTACAGCACAGTGACAAGCAAGTGGCTTTGGCAAGGCCTGTGCTTCTGTAACATGTATGAAGGATCCATTATTCTCTTACAGCAGATGGCTGACAGATTGTGCTAGCATACTTCCAAATGAGTGAGTTAATTGTTTGCGTTGTATACGCATTGTGTATATGCTTATTTGGCTCTTTAGCCATTTTTGGCTCAATATGCCCTGCCCAAATACGGAGTTGGAAGAGGCATGTTTCTGCAATAGGAACAAGCTCTTTCAGCATCTGCATAGTGCAAGCCTCCAGACATCCAAGCGCTGGAGTAACAAGTCTCAGAAGTGATTTTCTTCCATATCAAGTTCATGTATTCCTGGTCAAATTACGTGAAAATCATTAGAGACTGTTGTTCTCCTCATAAAGAATTTTAAACAAAGAGGAGAATGTGTGATACTTTGCATCTGTCTTACTGTAATTGAATTAATACTCAATATCAGAAATGTAAAGTACATCCCATTAACACTGCATGTGAAGTGTCTGCAAAGATAATCCAGAACAATGGTTTTATATAAGTTTAATGGCATGATCATAATCATATGTAACACCTGTTTCCTTGCTTTTGTAGTGATGTTTGTAACCTCTGGGATGAGGAGCAGTTCAGCCACCTACTTGTAGTGATTTCCCAGGCCTAATAAGACCTTCTGAGAGACTGAGCTTGTTAGTGCGGGCACCATGCCACCTGAACATGGTCGGTCTGCTCTCATGACCCAGACTAGTATGTTTGCATTGAGCTGCTCCGTTGTGGATGAATACAGCAGCTGAGCCTGCCAATCCCTCAGAAACGTCAGCACTGTGCTTTAGTGCACAGCCCTGATACACAGAGAGATGTAAAGAACAAGTTGCCATTCTGCCAAACAGTAATTTAATTTGTACTCTACAGTTTTGTATTGAACTTAATGCTAATTCTATTCAGTTACAAAGTTCTCTTTTTCATATGTTGTTTTCTGTCTGTCTCCATCCAGAGCTCAGAAGGCTATAACATGAGCATCCCTATGCCAGGCCACCCCGTGAATTTTTCTGAAGTAACAATGGCACAGGCTCAGAAGGATGTGGCTAAACTTGAAGAGCTTATTGATGCTCATGATGTTGTTTTCCTACTAATGGACACTAGAGAGAGTCGATGGCTTCCTACTGTCATTGCAGCCAGCAAGAGGAAGGTATTGTACCATACTCTGCTAATATCCTTGCCAGTATATTTCAGCTCTTGCATATCAACCAGCTATGTATACCTAAAAGAACTTGTTGGGAAATCGAAATATTTGACCTACGTGTTGTGATCGTGCAGGATTTTTTTTCTTGCGTTCTGTGGCCTCAAAGATTCTGTATAAGGCGGGAAAAGAGAATGTTGAAAAGAAGAAAGAGAAACTTTTGTCATGGAATTATATAGGTTGAAAGAGACCTGTGGAGGTGATGTGGTCCAACTCCCTGTTCAAAATAGAGTCAACTTCCAGCATGTTGCTCAGGGTCTTGTCTAGTCAGTATCTTTTGAGTATCTCCAAGGGTACATATTTCATAGTAAGACTAAGAGAAATAATTTAATAATAACAGAATCATAGTAAGGAGGACTAAAGTCATTACAGTAATGATTGACTGATAGGGGATGTGAATTGTAGAAATTTGTCTGAAACCAAGTTTTCAAAATATGTCTCAAAAGTGAAAAATTAGAAAGTGAATTCTGCACTTTAAAAAGTATGCCAACACTTTTTTGGTTAAAAGTTAACTTCGCGTTTTTCCTCATTGTCTTATTGGAAAACATACCATTGTGCTGAGCCAATGCACCCAAACTCTGCCTATGACTCTTATTGAGGTAGTGTTGAATGCTTCAGCTGTTCCTGTAGCTTAAAAGTAATACCCTCATGCTACAGGCAAAGAAAAAGGGAGAGAGCTGCAGTACATTAAATTAAGATTATGAATTTTTATATTAAAAAAATTGATATCTGAAACCTTATAGATTATGCTCTGTATATGAGATCAGTGAGACAATATGCGTAAATGCTTATATACTCAAAATGTCTTTTGTGGTCAGCATACAGTCCTGGTGATATGAACCAGACTGAGAAATAAAGCATAAGCTTAACCAAATTTTTCCAGGAAGAATCAGAAAAGCATATGGGGAGAAGATTTTGAGCCTTTTTTCCTGTCCTACAAATCTTACTGAGGTTTAGATCTGAATGATAGAGATTTTAGTCTTGTGTGAATGTTGTTCTTGAAAACAGTGAGGCATTCAAACTTCCCCTGTGAAAGAGTATTCTAAATCACACAGGGTTCTGGAAGCAGCATCTTTCTCCAAATTAATGGTGTTGAAAATACGGTTTTGCTGAAGAATCCAACTAAATTATCCTGAACACTTACTTGCTATCATGATGTAGACTTCAGTAAAACAGTCTCAAGTCATCTTGATATTTCTTAATTTAAGAATTATACAGTTGCATGTTTGCTCAGTTAAAATAGCACAAAATCAGAAAATGCAAGTATTAAGCTTTTAACATGTCAGCTTAACCACAGTGCTCATCCTGTGCAGGTTGTGGTATAAATGTAATGATGTCCATAGCAATTTATTAAGTTGTGAACTTAACACGAGAGTAAAAGAAAACATATGTGTGTCACAGCTGAGTCAGTATTGTTATTCAATCTTTGATTTTTGTCTTTTCTAACTTGTGTGATTTTCCAGCTATGACAGTTCTAGTTTCCTAATAGTTGTTAGTTGTTTGTAGTTTCTTTTCTTTGTGTTTATGTTATTTTTTTTTAAAAAAGGACAGTAGAAAGGAGAGAGAGAATGCAGATTTGTGGTATTTGCAACCTAGTTTTATCTTACAAATGCCAAGTATGTGCCCCTTTCTGAAGTTTATGTTCATCTGAACATAACTAAATTTCCTCTGCACCTGCTTTGCAAGCAGGTTTTTTTCAAGTCAAAAAATTATCTTTTTTTTTTTTTTTGAAGCCAAGGTCTTAAATTATTTTCTTCCATTCTTTCCTTCTTTTAAAAATATTTCTGATCCTGAGCAATAGGCTTGTATGTTTTTGTAGCTCAGATGAACTTCCCTTTGCTAGTGAACTATGCTGCCAGTGAAAATATCAGTGTGTCCCTTAGTGTGGACTTCAGTGAGGTATAACTTCAGGTGTAACTGAGTGTATGTACCTCCATAACTATCAGTTCCTACTTAATTCTACTGTTTTTTCTGCAGTTGGCAGCTGTGGTCTTTCGGCACTCTTTGAGCTGTTTAAAAACAGCACAGAACTGACAAAAAAAAGAGGAAGTTTGCAAAGCTGAATACTGAAACTGGAAAGTGCCAACCTGCTCTTTCATATGTGTGAGGATTGGTAGTTGTAAGCAATATATGCAGTTTTATGTGCAGCCCCCCCCATCTGGTTCAGTCAGGATAGGGTTCTTCTAATAATTTTTAAAACTTTTGCTTAGTTAGCAGTCCCCCGCTGCATTTACCTTACAGTATTCAAATCGTACTTTGAGGGCAAATTTTATAATTTCTTTGTGACAGTTCTCTGCTACTTAGTGGCATAGTGTGTCTGACTGCATCTTAGTTACTTGATTTTCATAAGATCACTTGGATGTGAGAAGATGGATTTCCCTGTCACTGAACAAGCACAGCACTGAAATCTCAAAAAGTGCAATCTTGAAATGCTCATACCTGCTTTTCAGCGTGCTTCAGGCTGATAAATATTTGATGAGAGCTGTGCTTCAAATATGAATAAACATTACTGGGAGACAGCTCTGCGGAGAAGGACCTGGGAGTGCTGGTGGGCCAGTTGCCCACGAGCCAGCAGCATGCCCTTGGGGGGGGCCAAGGGGCCAGTGGGTCCCAGGGGTGCGTGAGGAGGAGCGTGGCCAGCAGGGAGAGGAAGGGGTTTCCCCCCCCCCCCCCCCCCCCCCCCGGCTCTGCCCTGGGGAAGCTGCACCTGGAGTGCTGTGTGCATCCAGTGCTGAGCTCCCCAGTTCCAGAGAGACTGGGAACTACTGGAGAGGGGCCAGTGGAGGCTACAGAGATGATGAGGGGACCGGAGCATCTCCCTTCTGAGGAAAGGCCGAGAGAGCTGGGCCTGTTTGTCCTGGAGAAGAGAAGGCTGAGGGGGAGCTGGCCCGTGCCCACAGATACCTTAAGGGCGAGTGCCAAGGGGACGGGGCCAGGCTCTTCAGGGGGGCCCAGCGGCAGGCGAGGGGCACCGGGCACAAACTGCAACACAGGCAGTTCCAGCTGAATGTGAGGAAAAATGTCTTTCCCTTGAGGGTGACAGAGCCCTGGGGCAGGCTGCCCAGCGAGGCTGTGGGGTCTCCTGCTCTGGGGACATTCAAACCCGCCTGGACATGACCCTGTGCAGCCTGCTCTGGGTGAGCCAGCTTTAGCGGGGGGGGGGCTGGGTGCTCTCCAGGGGTCCCTTCCAACCCCACCTGCCTGGGATTCTCTGAATTTGTATGACAGCTGTAAAGCTGAGCACTGCTGCAGTTTGGACCCCAAAGTTTCAAAACAGGCACACAGAAAATGAAAATACAGTGAGTGATAATCTCCTCATTAAAGTTCTCCTCATATAAGCGGTACATGAGTAGAAGTAAGAGTTGGTTTCCCCATGTAATCATTCAGTTGCCTTGATGATCTTTGGTACTCCTGCAGTCCTTCCTCTCAAAACAAGTACCTTAGACAAACACAAAACTCAGATGTTGAGTCTCTGTATCAGATGTGAAATCCCTGTTTCTGCTGAACACTGGAACTTTTAAAATTTTACTAATTTTTTTTTTAAATACATGCCAGAAGGTACACTTTTCCGTAGTGTCTATAAAAAACAGATGGTTGGTTGGTTGGTTTTTATTATGAGTCAATCAGTTCAAATAGTTGCTGGACAGTAAACTGATGAGAGAGAAAGAGTTTATTGCAGTGGGAAGTGTTTAGCAGTATTATCAATTTTTGATAATACCTGCTGTGCCACGTTATTAATATTTTGCAATGGGAATACCATCTTTAGGCTTTACAGGGGGATGTAGTGAGAAGATGCAATCTCTTACTTGTTCGCTGTAGACCTGGCTGTGCTACCACAGATTCAGCAGCATAGTTCTACTTTAGGACTGAGGAAAGAGTAAACAAGGTTGAAAGTGAATATGCAGAAATTATTTGAAATACCGAGAATGATGAAGAAACTCACAAGCTTACTAGTTAAGATGCCTAATTCTTGACAACTTCCCTCAAAGTCCCTCTTTTAAATAATTCCTGGCTATAAGAATGAAAAATGACAAACTACTGTGCTGCAATTTCTATCTAAAATATTTGCATATCAAGCAGTATATCTTTCCTTATATTTTACTGGCTGCAGTCATTATCGTATAATTGTTTTTGCTTTTTGCTATATCTAAATCATTGCCTGTAAGTTTGGTAAAATCTGCTAGTTTAAGTATTGGTTTTCTGATATTATCATCATAACATATAGCTTCAGATTACTCTAAGCACTTGTCACAAACTGAAGAGAAAGGGGAAAATGATGACAGTGTAATTGTGTACCACAGCTGTTTGTGCTCCCCATGTGACTAAACAGATGCATATGAAGACCATAAGTAATCATTAATTGCTTTCCTCACTGAGCAGAATTTTTTTTGGATAACAGACTTGTTTCATTGCTTTGTCACACAGCAGTGTTTAATGAGTTGTATTTCAGACCACAGTGAACTGAAAAGACTACACAGAGGATTTCAAATTACACGAAATCTTGTTATTAATAGCCACTGTTGTACTAAAGTGGCACTTGGAATATTTTAGCACTTAGAGAATATGAATATACAGAATATGTAACAAACTTGAAACTAAATTCTGAGCTGGAACCAAATCAAACTTTTCAATAATGATACTAATTATTGTATGAATAGTGGGCCAATTTGGCTGCATGGATGTTAATTCATATCAGTGCATAGCAGCTTCAGCAACTTTAGTGAGACATTGAATGTTAGTTGGTGTGAACCTAGTTTCAGATGTAAACTAACACAACACATTTATGGAGTTCCTGGTTTTTTTCTTTCATTACACAAAGCACACTTGCTGATGATTAGAGGGAGTTATTAATTTGTATCAAACTTCCCTGAAAGACACAGAAAAAGGTAATGGTTTGTGCATTTCTGAAACTGACTTTTTTGGTTTGCTTTTTATAAATGCTTGACAACTAGAATTTGCACCTATCAGAAAATCTGTTGTTTATGGCTAGGGGGATAGCTATGTAGTAAATAGGTCATTGGTCCATCTACAGCATGTGGGTTTTTTTGACATTCAGAGTGAATAAAACCTTGAGGCCCTTTTTCCCCCTCCCCTTTTGGCTTGCTTAAAATCTGTTTTTCTTTGTTGTTCACAGTTGGTCATCAATGCTGCATTGGGATTTGACACATTTGTTGTTATGAGACATGGACTAAAGAAACCAAAACAGCAAGAATCTGATGATTCATGTTTCAACAATGCCTCTGGTTCTTCTGATCTGTTGGGATCATCACTCTTTTCAAACATCCCCGGCTATAAACTGGGTTGCTACTTCTGCAATGATGTTGTGGCACCAGGGGATGTGAGTAGAACCTTATGCAAATGGTGGTTATATATCTTTTGTTGTGACTTGAATTTTTATTTCCTTTAAATGTTTTTTCTTAAAGGGATTTGTTTTATGTTGATATATAGAGGATTAAGAAATAGCTTATCTTTTATTTGGAAGATTAAAGAAATTATTTGCACAGAACTAGAGATGTTTTGTGTAGTAAGGCAGCTAGTGACTTTTGAGTTCCCTTTTTTGTTTCCTTCAGAATTGTCTCTTTTTGTAGTCCACCAGGGATCGGACATTGGATCAGCAGTGCACAGTCAGTCGACCTGGATTAGCTATGGTAGCTGGAGCACTTGCAGTGGAATTAATGGTTTCTGTCTTACAGCATCCAGAAGGGTGAGTCATTTCTGGATTGGCTTTCAAAAGGTGTTCTCTGAGAAATAAAATTATATTAATTTTTTGGGGAGAAGGAGGAGGAAGTACACATTAAGGACAATTCTGTAGGTGTAATGTTGCCTGTAATGTCATGTCATGTATAGGTCATATCTACTATAATAGTGTAATTTAATAGTGTTTAAGAGAGAACTGGGTCATCAATTCTTTTTTTTGGTTGTTGTTTTTTTTTTTTTTTTTGTCTTGGAAATTGGCAGTCTCTCCTTCTGAGTTTAAAAGTAGAAAAGTACTGAGAATACTTCAAAAGCAGCAAGTATTCCTGTTAGTGGGTCTTGGCATTCCTTTGCTTGAGTGTATTTGATAATGAGTTATGATAACTACATATGCCACATGAAGGGCTTCAAGATAAGTATTGCAAAGTGGGCTTGATACAAAAATTATTCTGAAATTCTGCATCATGGAATTTAGGCTTGAGTTCTGTCTTTCAAAATCTGTGAAAGAAAAAGTGAGTTAGAAGTTGGACGTGAGTATGTTACAAGTCTGAGACTGATTCTGAAAAAGAGTTTTTATATTCCCATGCTGAATCTTACTTACTATGAAACAGACTTTCCAGATAGGTTCCTTTCCAGATTCTGAACTGTAAGCTGTAACAAAATGTGTTGAAACTTACTGGAAATTTTGACTGTTGAGAATGTGGTCTTGTTCTAATTTTCCTTCTTGGATTTTTGGCAGTGGTTATGCTGTGGCTAGCAGTAGTGATGATAGAATGAATGAGCCGCCTACTTCTCTTGGACTTGTTCCTCATCAGGTAAATAATTTGTGAGTAAATGCTTTTCTTTAAAAGCTGGGAACTGATATAAGGCAATCACAGACTTTGCCTCCTTAACAAAGACATAGTGTATGCTGATTCCATTCTCCAAAGGACTGACTCTCCATGTTTGTTAAAAATATAGGTATAAAAATAAAATAAAATCCATCACATGGGCTAAAGTAGTTGTGTTCCTGGCACTGTGTCTGTCTTACTAGTGGCCACACAATTCCTGTTACCTACTTAGCAGGAGTTTATTTGGAGCAGGCAGTATGTGAATAAGGCAACCTTTCTGCCTTTTCTGTTCCCCATCAGAACTGACAATATGAGCATCTCAAAGTTACTTTTGTTCACTCTTTAAATCCCTTCTGAGTTTGAAAAAAAATTTTAAATCCAGCCAACTCACAATTATTATAGTTTTACAAAACAGTTGTGTATTTCTGGTGCAATACAGCAGTCCTTATTCTTCTACTCAACCCAAACTCTGGTTACAAATATGTTACTGTTTTTCAAATTGCTGGATAGACTTGGTTTTATTTGTTGTATAGATAACAGTTCTTCAAAAACCTGCCTGCTGATCTTATCCTCGTAATCATATCCCCTGTGATTTTTATCACTGGCTACTAGAAGTATTTTGTGCCTCTTTCATTATGTTGCTGTCTGAGTGACTCTGGATGCTTCCATTGTATAAAGAAATAAGTTATTTGTTTCTAAGTGGTATTTTTAGTTTCTATTGATATTAGGGTTTTTTGTGCTAAGAATGAATCTTGATTCAGAAAAGGATAAAGCTACTAGTATGTTTTCTTTGCAACATCCTGGTAATCACAAGGCCTGGTCTATACAACGTTATTCTGATTTTATTTATAATTTTATGTAGTAACCAGTGTTTAAACGTGGGTCATTTTATGCACTGGG
The DNA here is from genome assembly GCF_017639655.2 of Falco naumanni. Taxonomy (NCBI): domain Eukaryota; kingdom Metazoa; phylum Chordata; class Aves; order Falconiformes; family Falconidae; genus Falco; species Falco naumanni. Next base: position 110,355,272 of record NC_054057.1, on the reverse strand, counting down.
GTTCTCCTGGGAGAAGCCTGGGTTCTGCCTCTCCAGTTATTCTGGAGTCTCTCCAGTTCTTTCTCAGGGGTCTCTCTCCCATACCCCTGAAGCTTTTCTGTCTGTTACTGTGGGCACAGCCAGCTGCAGGATTGGCAGGGAACATCCAGTTCTCGCTTGGCTTGTTCAGGTACCTTCAGTACCAGGCATTGTCCTTGCTGGTGCTCATAATCTCTTCCTCTGGAACGTTCTTGACAGTTTCCAACTTTGGCACTAATTGGTAAGTTGGTAACTTCCCTAATGACTGACAGGTTCCTTTAACTAAGTTACTCCCTTATCGTGTGGGGTTATCTGTAGGTAAAACGGTAATGCTGTCATCAGCCAGGGCCAGCCTGGGCCAGCAGCTGCAGTGTATCCCAGGGAGGTTTTTGGATCTCTTGTGTCTCAAATAGGAAGGAAAAGCCAAATCTAAATCTCATGCATTTGATGATCCAGGTACTCCCTTCTGATTTGTCTTTGGAGAAGTTACTGCTTTCTAGTTGAAAAATGAATGTCGTAATTTCCAGGTAGTTTTCTGTAATTATCTGAATGTTTCCTGAGATCATATGGGATGATAATATGAAAGATATTTTACTTATGCTAGGTCAGTTTATGTTGAAAAATAACTTCAGTAATTCTGACAGTTGAATCTTTGTGACTCTCACACATATAGAGTGACATTGTTTCAAAATGGTGACTATGCTCCAGACCTCTGGGAAACAGATCTCTAATCTGAACTTTCTCTTAACACCTAAAAAGCAATAGTGAAGAAGTTATGCCCCACTCCCACCCCTCCTCAGCAAAAAGCTAGAAATTTTACATTTGTAGTAATTTTTTTTTTAGAATGTTTCCTAGTAAACTTTAGAAAGTTTACTGTGTCTACTGGAAAAATAATGATCTCACAGTTCATGTATTTCCTGATGATGTGAATGTTAGCTGTCCAGTCAGTCCAGTCTGATTTGTTTTATACCCTTATATGATTTTACTTGCGTTATTGTTCTGTTTTGGGCTGTGATTTGAGATATGATCCATTTCAAATATGGATTTTAATCAGAACACTTTTCATTGAATTATGACTTCTGTCAACCCTGTGTCTGTATTTACATTTACATTTAGTGACTATCATGAATGTCTTCACTTTTAGACATTCTAACACAAATATAACTTTAGTAGTAGGTATAAAATGAAAATATACAATTTGTTTCAAATATTGTGACATCTGATCCTTTTACAAACTGCTGATTTCTCTTAGTAGTCACCCATATAATCAGCTCAGTGAGTGCAATATTGTCTCCAGGGGTCTAAAATTAACTGTTATTTTCTGATGTGTTTTTTTTGTGTTGTTCTTTGTTCATTTGTTAGCCCACTTCTGTGGAAGAAGAAAATTAATTAATGCAGCAGTCCTTTTTATTAAGAGGGTATTTCTTTGTTGGGTAATAGATGTTGCACACTCATAGTCTTAGCCTGTCATAAATGAACTGAATTTATTTCCAGGAAGTGTCTTGGAGTTCCTAGGATAACATAAATACAAAGCAATGTGGTATCTGAAAGACTTGATTTTGTTGTTTTCTTTCTTGTCCTGGGTGTGGGGTTTATTTAAAAATTACAGTATTTTTGTATTCTAACATTATGTATGGCTTGGTGTTTCTGCAGAAATACCTTAGTGTTAATACTGTTTAAATTGCTGCTGGCTTCCAAGGTTTATGCTGTTTCAACTGCATTAAATGTATGGAGTGCATATCGGAAGTATTTTCCATAATGGAATTAAATATTAATTCAGGCATTATTTTTTGTATTGGATAGCTGCTTAAATTATGTTCTTAGTGATGTCTTTTCATTGTAATAGACCTGGAAAGCCACAGAATAAAAAAAGATGATCAATGGTCCGAATAGTTTATAGCCCATATGATCAAACCCTGCTGCAAAGTGTTTTCAGTGCTGTGTTACCAGAAAAAATGGTCTGGAATTTTAAAATTATGTACCCATAGCACCATATTAAGAACATATTTTAGGAATGTGCGACGGGTAAGGTTTTGGCTTATATGTTATAGGGATGAGAAAAAAAATATTTAACTGGTTATACCATGATGCTTTATTTTTGATCAAATTTTGCAATCAGAACAGTCAAACTCCAGGTGGTGCTGTGCCTCTATTTATGCTTAAATAGTGTTGCATTTAGAAAGTTGTGCCATTATTTATATCTATAGATAGAAAACCAGTAACATATATTGAGTCTAAATTATCTGAAGGTGTCACTGTGTTGGAACAGTAATACCCTAGTTATAGAAGATCTTCATCTTTTTATTGAATGTATGTGTCCAGTTCATATTGAATTTTGGAGATGTTTTTTGTGATTGTAGAAATAGTGTTGTAATTTTTTTCATCTTCCAGATCCGTGGATTTTTATCAAGATTTGACAACGTTCTTCCAGTCAGCCTGGCATTTCATAAGTGCACAGCCTGTTCAACCAAAGTAAGTCTGAGTTTGTCTGTACTTTATCTAAATGTACAGAATGGTCTTGCTCTAGGTCAGTCTTGGGGTGCCAAGGACTGCTCTGTATTTGACATTTTCTCCTGCTTCTTTAGGGCTTGGAATCTGTGCTGTCACTTCAACTAAAGTTCTTTTCCCCTCATACCCTTCTTTTTTAGCTGTTTTCCAAATTTCTGTGGCTTCATGTGTTAGCATGCTGCCTCCATGCAAACATTCTATTTCGCTAAAGAAACCAAGCAGAGACTAGGGCCAACATTTTTCTGAAAAGTTTATCACATAAATACTGTCAGTATCTTTTAGCTTTGTAGCAAGGGAAAAAATTTGGTATTGTTTTTAGTTTTTTAAGAAATCATTTCCTATGTCCGATGAATAAATATATCTTTGTACTTTTCCTGAACTTAGTATTGTTACAAATACACAAAGTTGTCTAAATTTCTGTTTTATGATACAAAACAAACCTATAAAGAACACTTAAGGAAAAAAAATTACTTCCATAACATTTCTTTATGGAAAAGGCTGTTTCATTTTGATGCTAGCGTTGACAGTCCTGAGTCACCCAACAGATTTACAGCTGTTGCTTGGATCCGAGCTGTGTCTTGCCAGAACACTGGGGCAGCCCACTAATGTGTCTGTGTGAGGCCTCCTCTTCAGTCTTGGAACGTTTTCCTGTACCGTGGCCTTGAAGAGTTTTTTCTGGCAAGTTTTCTATGGCCATGTAGTGAGAGTTCAAGAAATTTTGACTGGGATATCTTGATATGAAGATTCGGAGGTTTTGACTCATGATTTTGACTGCTTGGGAGTGCCGTTAATTTGGTTCACTTTTATGTACCTTGAGACTTACTGCAAGAAGTTCTTCCTGCTTTTTTCATTGCTCTTGTCCTTTACTGTCCAGCTATCAAAAACTCTTGAGGCACTATTGGTTTTTTGAGGACTTGCACAATTTCTTCTTCTACACTACTCCTTTTATTTTTCAAGGCTATCTGGGTACATTAGACAAGTTTTGAAGGACTATTGACGTCCATTTTCTTCTTTCAAGAGTTGAAGCACCAAACTTAAAACTGCTGTTATTTTTAGAAACAGATATCTACCCTCTTGAATAGCTGTAATCTCAGCAGTAGCTAAAACTTTATGATGGTGGAGGCTGAGAAGTTAAGCTGTTAGAATAAGTTCTTTCTTTTTTCTTCTTCTTTTTTTTTTTTTACTTCTTTTTATCTCCAATCCAGGACATATTGATATACAAAAACAATAAAAACATACATCAGTGTAGATAAATGCAGATATCAACTTTTTGTTAGCAAATAATTTTCTTTTGGAGGTCATTTTAAGAGAGACCTGTTTTACATAAACAGACTTGATTTAATAAAAACTGACTTGGATTTTAGCAGCTGTGCTATTCCCAGAGAGATCACTTTTCATGTGGTTTGGGTATTAAATTACTTCTGTGCTGAAAAGGTTGCTTCATTGGCGCATGTATTTCCTTACAGTAGAAGCACAGCGTTTGTTTACTTTGCTAACTTTCTATTTATTAGCATAAGAGTATGTCACCCTCTATTATCTGGAAATCTGATGCTAATACTTTGAAATGACAAATCCAATTACAATTTAATTGTAGTCTGTAGGTTGGTTTGTTGGTTGGGTTTTTTTTTTTTTAATGCAGCAATTTAGCATAATTTCATCCTGACCTATGTCAGATCTACTGTAGATTCAGACTTCTAGAACAGGAGAGAAGTGGCTTTTCTGATGTAGTTAAATTTGTTGGTACTTTTAATTTTCTTCTTTTTTATGTCAACATTCTCTTTCTTGAGTTCTGTCACTTTGTAACACTTAAAACATAAAACTAATGAATTGGGAGTTTTCAAAAAAATTCTAGTACATTCTTAAGCCTTCCAGTACAGCTGGATGACTTAGGAGAAGCCACTAGTGATCTACATGTTTAGAGATTAGATTCCATTTCATTTTGACCCACAGTCATGACTTCATTTCTCTGTTTTTGAAGCCGAAGATACCAGACGTCCCAAGTAGCCAGCTATTCCTTACCCAGAATTGTCCTAAACAGGCTGCATGCCAGAGAAGCTTCCCGCAGGCAATTTGTTCAGGAATTTGGGGATGGTTGCAGCAGGAAGCCAATCTATTTTTATTCTGGGCCAAATTTTCTTTGTGTGATTTCCCCCTCTGTCTTATTCTGGTTCCATGCGAGCTGTGCTAGAATGGAAAGTATCCCCTTTCGGAGCTGGTGGCACTGCGCTGCCCCTTGAGTGGTGCCAGAGGGGCCGTGGAAGCCCTTCTGGTGCACTTCTTCATATCAAACTGGTTCCGTTATGGGAAGGGAGAGTCCAAAGTCCAAATACAAAAATCTTTAGTATAGATATTTATTTGTAGTAACTGCTTCGCTTACAGAATGAGAATGTTAAGCTTATTAGTTCCTGTGCTAATTAAGCTCCCTGTTTACCCTGTTGGCAGCAAAATGAGAGTATTTTCTCATAATGTTATGGTGAGAAGCATTACAGTCCTATAGAAAAGTGAAGTGGTTCTGATCCTGTACTACCCAATCCTTGCAAGTGACTGGCTAAAGCCTTGAAACATGAATGTTAAATGATGTCTCTTTCTTAATGCAAAACTGCCAGTGTTTATATTTTAATAAGGGTAATGAAAATTTTCCTGTTATTGCTCCTCCCTCTTCCTTGTGCGTCATGAAATGAGCCAGGAGACCTCATAGATTCAGTTTAATGTCAGAAAAGATTATTGCTGCTAACCAACTTGGATATACAGATGCCCCCTGTTTTCACATATAGCTCACAGATCTTATTTCCTCCAGAGTTCAGATTTATCGTCCATGTGCTACAACGCTAGCTTATTTTCCTTAAAGATATTTCTCTCCTTCCCCTGCTAAGGCTGTGCTGATGTGTAATTATGTCCACTATCAAATTTAAAAACAAACAAAAAACCAAAGCAGCATAAGTCTCCCTACTAATTTTCAAATTCCTTCTCAACTTTCTCTTCAGTATGCTAAAAAATTGAGCTGCTCAACACATAGTTTAACTACTCAGTTTTTTAACTGCGGAATAATTTTATGACATACTTTGAAAGTTTTTATTGCATTTTGTGAAGGGGTGGACACTAGGATCAGGTACGGTATTCTGGGCACTATGTTACAATTTGTTTTCAGTCAAGATGGTTCCCTACCCTTGCAGATGTTTTCCCTTTTTAACATCCTAGGAATACATTAAACACTTCTGCTGTGGCATTTACTAAGTGCCTCTGTTGCGCAAGTTATTTATGAATGTTTCAGTTTTGAAATCTATCATCATGTAGACATAACAATGTTTTTATTGTTCTCATCTGCTAACTTCTTCGCATGCATTCTTACTTTAAATGGTTCCAGTCAGTTATGACAGTAACCTGCACTATTCAGTAACCTACTGATCTTTTTCAGTTGAGATAATTTTAATTTTGATTGCTGCAAGACCTTTCATATTTACCCTAGCTGCACTGAGAAAAGACTTTTGTATTTGCTTTCTCCCAGTAGCACCATATTGTACAGTCTGTCAGTGAAACTCTTTTTTATGCTATAAATTTCTCAGTTCAAGTATTGTGTTGGTCTTAAATAGAGATGTATAAGTCAGGGGAGAAACAAAGCCTTGGTCTTTCCTGCACTAAAAAAAGCCAACTCTTGCATAGCTTGCAGAAATAATGGAGGAAATGGAGAGAAATGTTTGTCCTTCAGGAATGAACACTGCAAAAAATCAAAATGATGTTTTAAAAAAGTTATTTCTGTAGCTGTGCTGTAATATTAACTCTATGTAACTGAGTCCATTTATAACTTTCCTTATTTCCTGAATTTACATATGTTAACATTTGACACTTCTGTGTACAGTGGAGCCTCTGTATTAATATTGGATAGATTTCATTCAGACTTAAAGAATGCATCATTAATATACCTAGGCATATTTTCAGCATACTGAGTTAAATGTAACACTTTTCTTACTCTTAAGGTGGTATAGAAATGTGCTTTATGATAAGTGACTTACAGAAATTAATCACTTTAGGCTTTGTTCTTTGAAAAAATGTCCTTTTAACACTGGGGGGAGTGGGAGGCAGGATTATCTTGCCCATAACTTTTGAAATCTTGGGCAGTTTTTACATCTCGGGATAAATTTTAAATTCCATGAGAGAACTGAAATAATGTATATTTTCAAAATTAGTCACGGTGAGGATGGTTTTACTGCTGGTTGCCTGAAAGATGTGCATTCTTGAAAATAATGCCTGGTCTTACTATTTGAAAAATACTGAATTTTATAATGTACAATGTACAACAAAATATAATGTAGATTATCTCAAGTAAAAGGATACTAACAGAAAGAAGCTGTGATGTATACTAAGAATGCTACATCACACACTAAGAAATTATGACCATGGTAATGCAACAATTATGATGGAATTTTGTTCCCTTAGAGCAGGGCAAATGTGATCAAGAACCCCATAAATCTTAAAATAACTTTAATTTTTAACTTTAAACATTACCCTGTTTTGTGAACAGGGGAAAGGGTGTGGAATCAGTGATATGTTCAGTTTTGTGCGTTGGAGAAGGTCAGGAGGTGTCTGTACAGACAGGATGGATGATAATTGAAAAATGGAACTTAAAAACACACCACCACTGAAACCTAGTAAGGTGGGAGAGAGCTCATTATCTGTGTCCTACATCTGCACAAAAATACATGTTAATGAAGTGTGTGTAGTTCAGTGCAGACTTGTTTAGTCCATCATGACTGGAAACATCATAGCTAATCCTGCTTGAAGGCAGTCGTGCCAAGTAAACTGCCATGCACAAAACAGTTCCACAGTAAAGGTTGTAAATGGTAGGAACACAGAGGAAGATAGAATGTGTTTCATGTTCAATCCTAAATCATGCCCTTTTCCAGAATTCAGAAAGCAGCTTGACATTCCCATGCGTTAGCACTGTTACGTTGTAAGAGTTCAGAGTTGTGGGATGGGGGTTTATTGAAGTTTAATAGGTAACATAGGTTGTTGCACCAAACAGCCTCCCAACATCAACAGAAGAGAGGATGTAGAAAAAAGAAACAAAACTGGATTCTTCCGGTATGGAAGAGAAGTATGGTTGTTTAAAAATTCAGTCAGATCACAAGAAGGATAGTGTTTATTTGTCCTCTTCTCTCCTGCCCCAGACACGATGATGGTAGAAATATTTAATGAACAATTGCTCTTAGCCATTTTATTGTGTCTTCATTTCAACTTTTAACATATCTGTGAAATTGCTTCTTAATCAATTTATTGTTCTTTTGTTATCTTCAATTAAGATAAATGTTGCAAGTACAAAGGAATTCAGAAGCCTTTTTTTTGTATTTTTTTTCTTTTTGACTCTTATTCTATGTTGTAGTTGAAGGTAGAGCAGGGACTAATTTCTTGCTGTTATTTAAATGCTGAAAAGTGGAGGTTTGTGCCTTTCGCATTTTGCTGATCAGAACCAGTTTTTATTATCCAGCCCCTATTCCAAGATAATTGTGTTTATTCTAGCCAATCCATTTGTCTTCACCATGTAAGACTACTTCTTCCTTCGTGGCAGATGCAACCATTAGATATGGTAGGGGGGTTAAGTACAACTTGGTGCAGGAAATGTATTTAAATAACAAAGTAAAACAACATTCCTCCCCAGATCATTATGGTTTGGGGTCTTGTCTTCATGGCACAAGGGAGCAGATAGCTAAGGCTTACTGCAGTGTTTTTAGGAGCCATTCTTCAGTATTGTGTCCTTTGCAATCAGAGTTTTGAACTCTGCTGATTAAATGATTAAGAAAGTGTCTGGAGAGGGAGAAAAAAAGCACAGAGAACATACAACTTTCTGAAACTTCTTTTATTTCCTCTTCCTTTTGCTCCAGAAAATCAGGAATTCTGTTGTTACTACTTCTGGTTTGGGAATAGTAAAGTTGCTTGATTAAGAATCCCTTTCTAGTAGTAAGTAACACACTTTTGCCCTTCAGAGAAGAAAACAAATTATTTTTTAGAGAATACTTCTTTTATTTAGTGAATTTATTAAGTGTTTCCTGATGTTTAAGTGAAAAAGCATGTCCATTTATGCTGGTGTGGCAGTGTACCATGTTAGATGGTAGTGTCAAAGCTGTGTTGCAGAGAATCCCAGAATTTGGTCCAAGAAGCAGCTGGTGTGACTGACTGGTCCATGGTATTGACTAGTTTACTTGTCTTCAAGTTAAATAGCATTAAAAGAAGTAAATGTGTTCCAGTAATTGTTTGGTGATCTTAAATGGATGTAAGATATTATTCTAAGCAGGAGAGTTTATGGGGTTTGGAGTGTAAATATATTCCATAATATACTATAAATAGAAATCTGTGTCATCTAAATTAAAAGAAAAATAATCAGAATTAATTGAAGCCTTGAAGTGAAACTATTAATGTAATTTCTACCCCATGAATAAAATGAATTTTCCCATTTCCCACTTTAAAATATTGTTTTTTAAGGAGAGGATAAACCCCGCCATTGTTAAAAGCAATTGATTCATATTTCTGACAGGTTTTATTTCTGTTGCATTTAAATTAAATTCAATGGGTCTTAGAGGTTTTGGGGGGTTGTTTTTTTCAGTATTTATTCTTCCTCCAATTCAATTACACTTAAACTGCAATTAGGACAAAGTAAAGAACTATCAATCAGTAGGAAAGAGATACTGTCACCACAGTTTTCTGGTATTGACATGTGCAATATCTAACTGTCTAGAATACCATTTTTAATTATTTATTCTAATGGCAACTTAATGCTGTCTTGTCAGAGCTCTGTGAAGCTGGTACAGAATTCCTTTTGTCTCAGTAAAAACAAAACTAAAATGCTTTCACTTAAAATATATACTTGCTGACAGACTCGTATAAGAATTGCAAAAACAAAGTTGGAGAATACTGAACTGGGTAAAGACTAAGAGTATACAATGTGTAGAGATGGTATGGTGGTGATGTGCATCCTACAATTGCTGAATGTAGAAACAGTTCAAACCTAATTCTGTAGGTGTCTCGCTGGAACTCAAAAGATCAGTTGTTCGTTTTGCTGGACGGAAGTAATTTGTAATTGTTCTTTTTACTTCCATAAGGTTTTTGCATACTTGCAACCTAGTGCCTGCTAAGCTCTTATTTATTGTTCAGTTATTCCAAGGGCTGAGTGCATATTCATCAACAAAAGTCATGAAGCACACTGTGTCTATATTGTCTTTTATGCCTAGATTTTTTATTGGTAAGCTGAGGAGTCGCTTTAAGTAAAAAAAGAAGCCCACATGTTCCTAGCTGGAAGACATATGATTCTTTAATACGACTGTTTAAAAAGTCATTTAATATGTTGACATGTGTTCATATCAGTTATGTGCAAAGAATGCTAATTGTCAAGTGTTAGAGTGTATGTAAGAAGAATTTGAACTAATTTTAAAAATGAGCAGGGTTACATAAAGATTCAGGTCTAAATCACATAAATGAAAAATACCAGGCATACCGGGTTATGGTCCAAAGCACTCTTTTGCACTGATAATTTTGATAGACAAGTATTTCAAATTTATACAGTGCAGCACTGTGTGCATGTGACAGTTTTGGCCATAATTCTACCTCTACATATTAAAAAGTAATGCCAACATGCAGCAGTGAGAGAATGGAACTAAATCCATGTTTCAGTCTTCTGTGGTCTGGTCTTGTAGCAGTTGTCTCATGGAATTGGGTTATGATGTGAGAGTCTGATTATTTTCTCCCTAATCTTTCTTGCTTTATTATAAACTCATATTGAAATTATGATAAAATTTTAGATTGTAATATTTAATGATGTATAGTTTGGTTGTATTTGATTTATATTTTTAATCTTAGGAGATTAAAGGGATGTGTATTACATCTTTTCCGAGATACTACTTTAGTATCGTCCAGTTTTTACTATTTTAGTTTTTTCTTGATGCTTGTCTGCAGTCTTCTCATTGCAGTCTTTGAGGGGAGTCTGCATACACTTATACTGGTTTTCTTTTGTTAAACTTAACAAGTCATCAGCCATACTTTACTGGACGGCTGTTCTTTTGTTTGCAAATGGCCATGCAGACATTTTTGAACAGTTTAAGTTAACTTTTATTCAATTTTTTGACATTTTTACAGGGTCGCCTAATGTGTGTCTTTGCAGAAATGCTTCTGTTTTCTTTGAAATTGGAAAGAAGTGAAGGAAATTGAATTTAAGAAGACAGTAAAATGACTGAAACTGATTAAATCCAACATATATGTGTGATTTTGGTGAAAATGTTGTTGTTCCTCCAGTGCTGTTTTGCACATCCAAGTAATAAAATCCTCTGCTCTGAAATAGTCTACAAAACATGGATTTTTGGGCTAGAGGTTTGGATTTAGGAACTCCTGAGCAGCTGCAATTTCTGCTTAAGGTAGCAATAGTTTTGCGTGCTTAGTGTGTGACAGGTCATGCCTTGTTATTGAACTGCTGATGGCAAGGGAGACCTAGATGGAATAAATTACTTCATATGCAATACTCAGTCGTTACTGACTTTTTGTTTGTCAGCCCATCAAAGATGGACCACTCCAGGCTTTATAGAATCAAATTGTACCTCCAGCCAGAACAGTACTCAGCGTAAGACAGTTGCTTTTCTGTGGGAAGAATCATTTTCTTAGACATTTGGGGGAGTGATCTTGCTTCACTCCCGGCGTTAGGGATTGTCTGCAGAAAATGGATGCTGCTTCTGGACTAGTTCTTCAAGGCAAAGGCGCGGATTGTGCTATAAAAGCCTGTCCCTGTGTGTGGGTAACAGGTTATCCAGGCACAACTCGTCAATAACCTCAGATGGGACTGGGGAAAAAGAAGAGCTTTCTGCAGTTGCTGTACAATAGGTAGTGACTAATGCCAGTATGAACTGGAGCCAAAAATGTTGTAATTGCTGATGAGCTAATCAGCATAAATTTTGGACAGGAAGCAGAACGGGGATAAATAAAGTTGTAAATATCCATCCAGTGTAAAATGTGGCACGAGCAAGAGATGGCTGTTAGGTGACTGAAGGATATACCCATGTTTTAAAAAAGGTCAGGACAAATGATCTAATGATATTGCCTACTTGAAAACTCTTTTGTTCCTCTATTCTCATTCTCTAAAGTGGAGACTGTTTATTTTCTTCTACTCTCCTTCTCTCCTTATCCCTTTCTTTCTTTTCACTTCTATTTACTAGTGCTTCCAGGCAGGGAATGACTTAAAATTTTATGCTGTCCGATAGAAGGTCCTTATAGTGACTGGAATCCCAAGATGGTATTATGTTTAAAAGAATTTGTGCATAATATTTTAGAAAGTAGCTAAAATAAAAATCCTGTAGGTTTTTTCTGTATTATTAGTCTTATCAATTCGTATCAGGAAAAATGGTTGCTGCATATAAAACACAGCAAAGTTATTTCAGAAAAGCTCAGAATGCATGCTATTCCTGAGAACTTAAGTTGACAAGACTGTGCTTAAACTGACATCTCTTAAATTTCTAAGACCTCTACTTCTCTCCTTTTCACTATTCAAAAGAAGAAACTAGGAAGTCCCACACTAAAAAAATCTTGTTGAGACCTTTCAGGGCCTATTTTTCAGTAAGTTAATACTCCGTTTTCTGTCTGTTGCAATTCAAAATCATAGCAGGTGATAGCAACAGACAAAACACAATTGTATCACTGTGTTCCTAAATTAAAACAACAATCTCTTTCTTAAATGAGTTGTCAGTGTTTTGTACTGTATTAGTTGACATTTTATACTGATTTGCTTTCATTTTTAGTACTGATTATGGGAAGGTAAAGAGAAAATTGTGTATGCGGAGGGTATTTTAATTATTTGGACATGAGCCAAAAAATGATGCCATTACCTTGTGGTTTATAACTTTCCAATATTTTCAGAATAGCCTTCTTCAGCATGCACCTGGAATACAGCCTTCTTCAGAACTTTGTTTTATGATCTTGTACTTAAAGCTTAATTGTGTGTGAACACACAAGTGTGTATGACCATTCATACACACATTTTAGGTAATACTTGAAGTATTATCAAAATATGAAGTGTCTTAAGAGTCATCTTTGTGGTCATGTAACAGTGTCAGTCTTTTCCCGTATCCTGAGTAGAGTCCCTGAACAATAATTACGTGATCTTCAGAAAAGTTCTGGGGTTTTTGCATTTTTTTCATAGATGTATTATAGTATCACCTTATTAGGCTTTTCTTTACAATTTAGGACCAAATGGCAATAAAAATTCAGAACTTCATGAAAAGGCAAGAGTCTAGGAGCTGAGGGTTTTTAAAGAAAACCAGAATTACAGGTCTCATGATAAAATTTCGAACATTAGCAGTGCTACCTGTGCAACTGTTTAGAACCAAGATCCCGATGGCTCATGTGCCTCATCTTAGTCTCTTCTCACTTAGGAGCATTCTCCACAGCATTGTAGTCTTTCACTAAACTTCCTGATCTGATAGCAGATACGCTGAGCTTTGAGGAGTTTAATTGGCAACACTTTTACTTGTCTTCCTTATTTTCCAAGCAGGTGTTGAAACTGAAATGTCTCTTCTCAGCATGCTAACACTCACAGTAGTTTTCTATTAATTCTGCATTGCCTGTGATAAATGGGTAGGTAGCAGTGTGCAAAATATCTCTAGGCATGTAAAATTTCTAAATAGAACATTGAATTTTGTGATTTTTCTGGGTCTGAAATGTTTAGTGAAGTATCTGTGCCCTTTGGGGGGAGGCAGAGCAGGGAGGTTAAGTGTGCTGTCTTTTTTGAAGCTTTTTGGAAAGTGTTTAAAGCCAGGAAGAGTGTCAAACACAGCACCCGTATTGCTTTGGAGGAAGGCTACCCATAGATCTTATTTAGTGTAAACAATAAATCTGGTAGCATTAATTTCTTACTGTATTTTTCCTGGAAAGTCAGTAACACAGTTTTAAGCTCTAGAGATGCTAACTACTTGGAAAACAAAAAAGCCAAAACAAATGTAAATTCTGGTAAAAAGTTTAAAAGTTATGTGACAGAAATGAGGCATAAAACGTGAGCCAATTTTACATCAGTGGTCAGGTTCTTGGGATTAGGAGTTTGTTTTTTTGTATTTTTACTTAACCAGTTATTAAGTTTTATGCTATACAGCGATCCTGGAGCCAGATTCTCTTTTTGAATGTCTTTCTACCCAGCAATTGAGACTTCTTTGTGAAGAATGCTGTTAAAAAGAATATAACACTAAGGCTGCACATCTGTTTCTCATTTCAAAACAAGTTCTTTTACTCTAAGCCTCTATTTTTTTCCTCCTACCATGAAATTCTTTTTTTCCCTCAGTAAACAGACAAGAATAAAAAAAAATTGCTAATAAAATGGGTTACTCTGTATCATTTACACAAAAGGCTTTAGCAGTATGTTAATTTGTCCCTGTTGTAATAATGTGCATCCACAGATTCATTTGTTCTATTAAAATGCCATCATGTGAAAAAACAGTTGTAGCTCTGGCTCTGCAAAATGGAGACTGGAACCAAGGTTATAGTGTCAACCTGAGAGGAGATTTACATGTGTCAGAAAAGAGTGTGGTTTTAAAATGTGGATTCTCTTGACAGTATTTGTAACAGACATGAAATGCAGAAGGCATGCTACTTTCTAGTTCTCTTCCTAAGCTCTGAAAAGTGACCTGCAAGTGAGAAAAAATAGAGTTCCCTGATAAATCTGTGTTGCTCCAACTTGCCTTGCTAGGCAGAAGAATTAGGTCCTTTTGGTTCTTTTTGTTGCTGCTTTGCAGTTTTTTCTGCTTGAGAAAATTGGTTGCTACATAGTGACATGTCACTGAATGACTGGATAATGACACATTTATTCCAAGAAAAAGTTAATGCGGGATTTTTTACGTCTGCAGTCAGATAGTAACTAATCTGAGATCAATAATAAGAAAAATTATAACATCTCTCAAGTATTTTCCTCCTGTAAAGCTGTTATTCAGAACGATCATGTTGGTACCAAGTGTGGTGTTGGCAGCAAAGAGAATTGTTAAGAACTGAAAAAGCAACCTTATGCCAGCTGTGGGCCTTTAGACTGTGCTGGACATGATTAAATAGGAGAAAATTTCCTTTCCACACAGCAACAAATTGGGCATTTATTAAATCTGGAAACATTTTTTAAAATTATTTTGTGGCTATTTGATGTCTAGACTGGCTTTATTCCTGATGACCTGCAGAGTATTCCTGTGTGGTCTCCTGGCATAGGAATTTGAGATGAGTTTTATTGTATTTCATTCTTTTTTTCTTTTTCAGGTGTGTTCAGTGGTTGCTGAACACATAGATGCCACATGACATTTGTCAGAGGACTGCTGTTACTGAATTTGTGTAGTGAAGGTTAGGTGTGGGCAAGTTAATAGTGTTTATCCCTTTTGTGGTGTTTATTATAAAGTTTTAATCATTGGAATTGGGAAATAAAGCCCCTGAAGGTAACACAATGTTCTTTCAATTGGTGCCTGTATGAAGAGGGTTTCATTACGGTGTATGCCTTCTTTAATGGTGCTACCGCTGCTCAGGTAGCAAACTGAATGGTGCTGCCAGGTCATTCTTTGGCTCCCTGATACGTTGTTCTCTGGGCCATGTGGTTGGAATTTCTGTTTTAAAACTTATTAACAGATACTTCTATTCATCACACTGTTCCCATTATAAAAAGCAAGGCATTATAATCAGCAAGTACACTTTTTGATAAAGTTTTTCAGGCTTCTGCAGGTCCTAATGCAAGAAAAATACTCTGTACCGGTGTACTTAACTTTAGTTTCTTATGATACTGTGTCTATAGTTAGATTTGTTACCCTAACCTAACTTTGCCATTCTAGCACTGTAGAAAGTCTAGCAGTGTAACATGATGGAGTTTCTACAGGGGGAAAATAATTTTAAATCTTGCCATAACAATAGCAGATTTGCTCATATTAATGTGTATAATTTCTACCCAACTTAAAAAAAAAAAAAAGAAGCAGCTACAGTTCACTAGATAAATAATATAACTTCAAGTCTTGGTTCTGTGATCTTATATTATTAATATTTATATTTGAAAAGACACTTAATGGGACACTTCCTAGTCTTTTCCATGCTAATTACAATACAGAGGGCACTTGGATTTAATAAAAATTCTTCCAGGTGATTCATCCAAAACTCATGCTAGACATTGTGGATGTCGGTGTAGTCATGAAGTCTGTGTTGTGTGAGTGCATGAGGGTTCGTTTATAGCTGTGGCAGGGCACAGAGGAAGGGTAAGTACATCTTTGAGATAAACCAGGGCAGTTTATACACAGCATACTTCAGGTACAAATAAGTAATATACTTACTGAGGAAGTAATACCTGGAAATTTTCACTTCAGGCTTGAGCCACAGTTCTCTGGAAATGAGGATCAAGGCATAGTTAGCTGAGTAAGAAAATCAACCAGATTTAAAGGCTATTTGATAGACTTCTTGTATATAGTAAGGTTGTACTCCATTCCCTGCTGTGATCATAATATTTGTATATCCCAAGGTAGTATACCTCTTTCAGCAGTTTTTACCTTTGGGAAGAGTCCAAGTTCCCTTATTGGTGTCCCTGCATTTATTTTATATGCTGTAATATTTTAGAATAAGGCTATGGTGTATAGGCTGTATGTTGTTTCAACATACCATGAACTATAATCTGGCCTACATCACTAAAAGGATGTCTCATAAGCTCTGTATTGTTGTTCCAACAAATTAAAGCAATAGTAACATATTCGATAATGCTCATAGCTTTGAGGTTTATATGCAGGCAGGTTGAATGTAATCCAAGTTTATAATCTGATGGCTGTAGAGAGTGTTTCACAAAAAGTCAGATGCCAGAGACTTCTGCGCATCTGGTTGTTTTATTAGAATTTTGAAACACAGAACAGTCATTAAATGTATGTGTACATCCACAGTGCAATTTCACTATATATAATGGGTAATATTAAGGTGACACATCTCAAATGGAGTGCTGAAGCTGTTTGGTTGTCTGCATTGTGTTGTGAACAGCCAGATGAGTATGTCTTGGTGTGTTTGTCTCAGGAATAAAAGGCAAGAAAAGCCCCAAGAGTTGCTCCTAAGCATTTTTTCATCTCTTTTTCTTTCCTTTTTTTTCTTTTCTGATTTCTTATTATGTTTATGGGTCATTCTACAAATATGCAAAAACCCATGTACGGCAAAACAAACCTTTAAAATATGAAGAATAATTTCTCCAGAGTTATTAAGAGAACATGAAGTGCAGTGGGGTTTTATTTATTTTAGAAGTGTAAAGTGTGGTCAAGAAGGTGCCAAATGTTTGTCATAGTCACCTACATCTATCTACTTCCTCTTTATAGTTGTTTCAGTTGTTTCTGTTTTTGTTTTTTGAAACCTAAGTATGTAGTAGCTAATTTTGCTGCTAAATGGCCATTTTGCATGAAGATCTGAGTGAAGATGCCAGTCTGTTTTTATCAGTAAACTTGCAATTCTGTCAGCTAAATATAAATTTATTTTTAAATGAGCTTGAATTCCTGTAGGACGCAGTGTAAAAGCGCACTGGGTGTGTTTTGCTGAAGAACACTCTTGGGCTGTGCAAGTTCTCACCATTTTAAGATTTACCAGTGCAAAGGTTATTTGTGACCTTTAGGAATTGTTCAACTGGGAAAGATTGTTGAGAGTAAGTTGTGATTTTGGTTGAGTTAGATGAATTCGTAATGGAACTATTTCTACCACCCCCCACTTTTTTCCGCCCCCCGTTGTCCAAAGAAAGGTTAATGGCTTCTTTGGGGGTAGGGGTTGCAGGGGTTGCCTGTTCGGTTTTAAACCTTGGAATAAAGCTCACTTGGTTGAGTCCTCTGTTTCACAACAGAACAAACAGTCCTTCCAGGGTGGTTTTTTTCTTCTTTCCAGAGGAAACGAACTCCACTGGTTACGGGGAGCTTGTCCATCCATTGAGGGTGGATGTGTTTAAGGGATACATAAGCAGGGTAAATTTCTCCTGCTGGTTCTTTCCTAGACTAAGGGTAGCATATATACAGTGAAAGAAGGGTTGTCCACAGCCCCTGCAACAGTGTTCTCTATAAAGTAACTTCCTGTGTTCTACTTAGAATTGTTCTGCAAGAACTATACCAAAATGAAATGTTAAAAATATACCTGATACATATAACTTGCACAGGTAGGCTATAGGGAGACATGGGTGGGCACAAGAGTGTGATTTGTTTGGCAAGTTATACATCAGAGAATGAAAAATCAGGTGTTTTTGAGCACAGGATTCCTGGAGTTGTATCTTGATGGCTGATTTTGGTGCTTTTCCCATGGCTGGTCATTTACGGAGATGCAGTTGTTTGTGGATTCTCTGGTGTTTAATAAAGTGTTGGGTGTATGCTGGAGCTTTTTTTCACATACAGTTCTACCCCCCTGTCTGCTGAGGATGTGTTTCTGAAAAGTGTAATATGGCAGCAATGCCGTGTTGCTTGTAACAAATGATGTGGTAAAGTGGGACTAATGCGAGGACTTACGGCATGCACAGGGTGCAAATACACAGCAAACAGCATAGGTGGTTGGGAGGGTGAGAGGCGGGAGCAGATTATCAGAATCAGCAACTGGAAGAGGTGCCGACTTGTACAGATTTGGAAAGGGTTTTGTAAAGGATCATCACTGTAAAAAAGAAGAGCCATTTTAAAAAATAACAACCATCTGTGAAACTGCCTGATCATTAGCCCCTTCTTCTGTCCTTCACTCTTGAGCTGATGTTGATTTATCTGAGGAAGATGATGACTGAGAAGAAGATGTAACTGCTGAGTAAGGCAGGAAAACAGTTTTGGTAGGCATTCGGTTTCAGAGATGAACCCGTTCCAGGGACTCTTCTGAAAAGCTTGCATCTCCTCTGTAGGGGTGATCTTGATGATCCCTTCCTTGCTTCTCTGTCTTCAATGTCATATACACTGGTTTTTTTGTATTAAAATACTATGTGTTTCTGAAGTCCCAGCATACATCCTGCTCTGCTACATGAATTTCTGTAGGAAAAGATGCCTTGCAGTCTGTCAAGCTCAGCTGCTTCACCTGTGCGACTGGTGACAGCAGAGCAGGATATGAAATGATCAGTGTTGGAACTGAGAACAGAAACGGGCTCAATCATAAATTCCTTTGACTTTCTTGCTACCTGCTTTCACAAACTTGTAGGATCGTGTTCATCATCAACATTTATCTTTTCTTTCCTCAACCTCCATCATACGTGATTGAAGTCAGCCTGCCAAATGGTTACTTAAGCTAAAGCTGTGTGAAATAAAATTCTTCATGGTCAGGAGTTTGGGAAGGAGCACAGGCCATAATCTCCCTCACAGTTCTTGTAGGAGTCTATAAGATTCTCAAAAGAAAAGATAAACTGGGAAAATTAGAGTAAAACTATAGAAAATGCTTCAAGATGCAGTAGTCTCAGAACCATGAATCTCTGGAGATTGGGAGGATGTCGGACTTGGACACTGACTCAGAATTTTTCGGTCTGTCCCAGCATGGTTGTTTCCCTTAACTGATACACTGGAACAGTCTTTTAGTGTGTTTTGTGTAACTCAAATGCTCTTCTCATGACTTTGCAACTAAGTTTTTCTCTTGCTGTATCATCTGTCTTGTTACAAGCATAAAAATATGTTTAAACCAGGAAATCTTAAACCTCACTTCTCTTCCCTCTTACCTCCACTTTTCCTCACTTGAGAGATTGATTCGGGAGAAGTGATTGTTCTTTTGTCTGTAATTTTTACCAGTTTACAACATGCAGTCATCTTCTGAGTGTTCAGAAAGTTGTGCTTTTATTTTGTGAGCAAGGTAGGATGATGAATCACATTACTAGTATTATATTTGAAATCCTTTTCTGTTTGTTTATTTGACAGGTCCTTGACCAGTATGAACATGAAGGATTTGATTTCCTAGTTAAAGTTTTTAATTCTTCACATTCCTTCTTAGAAGACTTGACAGGTCTAACATTATTACACCAGGAGACACAGGCTGCTGAGGTAAGAAAATACAATTTGGATGTAAAGAATGAACAGGTGGCAGTAAAGGGAGCATGGTTTTATGTTCAGCTGTACAACTATGTGAATAAATGAATCACTGATAGAATCAAGCAGAGGTATTTGATTTGCAGGATGATTTATGCAAGCCACGTGCATATTCCATACAGTGACATAAGATGTGTCCTGTCAATGTTATAGATCAATAAATGTTGTTGGATGTGACAGAGCATTCTTTTTAAAGCAGAAATTATGGGATGCATGCTGACAGCCAGTTAGAAATGAGTAGCACTATTATTATCATTAATTTTATTGTGTCTTTTTGTGAAATTACAGAAATATTTTAAGTAACAGTTGTTGCTTGACAGTTCTGAATTTCGATGAGGAAAGGTCCTGTCTGTTGTCTTTTGGGGTGTGTTTTCATTGGCAGTGTAAAGTGCAGTTTGTACAAGCATTACGAGTACTGTATACAAGTACTGAATATAGGTAGCCACGATAGCACACAGCTCAGTATACATGAAGAACCACGGTATGTGCACGTGTTCCTTAGGTAGGTTAGATGTTCTCTTAAATTAATCATAACTTTTTATATCTGAGTTGTCAAGTATTGCTTTTCAAGAAAATAAGTGACTTGTGTTATGTGGTGTAAGGAAATCAATTATCATTTTAGGTCAATCTAAAATGTAATTATTATACTGCTGAATTATATACAGCCTGAATTATAATATGGGGAAAACAATGCTGTTTGTCTAGTGACAAAAGTTGTAATGTGGAATGCAACTGGGGTGTTTGGTTCTTATGGGTGATAACCCTGCCTAAAGAGTTGCCATATTGAGTTTGTCCCATAAAAAAATCAAACAGGTATCTGTCTAAATGTTGTATTTTAATAATAATTTTTAATCCTTACTCCATCTGCAAACGTCTGTACTCTTGTACATCTGTAATTTAATTTTGGTGTAGTCATATGACATGGATGTTTCTAATGTTGGCTTTGAGAAGTGATTATTCAGTTACTGTAGCCTGTGCAAATGGTATAGCTGTTTTTTCAGCTGGAAATGGCTCAACAGCATTGCTTAATAAGGTTTGTGGGGGATAACAATGACTTGGCTCTCTGTTTTGTGTTTTAACATTTTCAAATAATTGGAGCAGATGCTGGAGACATTACACTGTGTAATACCTGATGCATTCTTCAATCAGCCTGGTGATACCTAGAAAAAATTTAAATATATGTATATATAAGAGGGATCCAAGAAAGGAAAACAAATACCTTTTAACAGGTGCTACTCAGTAACAGTAAGAGTGATTGTAGTCTGATTGCCATACCTGACTTGTAGGCTGCTAAGAAGTGTCTAGGCTGCTGCTGACAGCATTAAAAACAATTACAATTGCCCTAGTTAGTAATATATTATTTTGCAGATATTAATAAATCGCTTTTGCAGCTTCAGAATGTGTACAGGTGTTTGTTTATAAAGTTTTAGATACTCCTTGCAAAATGAGGAGTCTGGTATGAGTTTATTGCAACTTAGTAAAGTTCAAAGTTTAACATAAAAAACGGTATTAGTGTGCTTTCAAAAACCTTTGGGTTCAACAGTGAGGTTTATGCAGTGAAATCATTGCTCATAGGTGGAAAAACTGACTTATAAAATATTTGCAAAGCTGATGCATTCAAATTAGCCCAATTAGCCCAACTATCATAGAATCAGTGACTTTTTTTGATTGCTTCCCGTAACATTGCTGTAAAAATTCATCTGTTTTATCAGGGTTAACTATTTTAATAGTCTTGATAAAGTTTATATTTATGAATGGTAAGGTCTTACAGGCAAATTATTTGCAGATTCTGAAACACGCTTGCCTTCTTTGGATTAAAAGACCTATTCTTTTGTTAGATTTTGCCACTGCTGACTGTAAAATAAAGCGATGCTTTTATTGTCCTCTATTACTCTCTCAGTACCTGATCTGGGACAGTTTTTAAAATTTTAGGTGTACAAGAGTATGCTTTTAGTATATTTTCTGCTGAATTGGGCTTGTATTTTGAGCTCATTTTTCTCATACAGTGCAGTTGGTGCAATTTATATTGCTGAGTTTGAAGTCTGCAAAATGGTTTTTCAGTTTCCTGGCTACTTTTGAGCTCCTGTTGGCAGAATGTATTTTCTAAAATGGAGGCACTAGATTTGTTAAGATATGGGTGCTCTTTAGGTTGATTTAAGATATACTTGATCCATAGCATTCTAAAAACTTCAACAAAAGTAGTGAGAGAGGTTTCATAAGGCGTGTATGGCCCTGTTTTAGTAATTAGAATGATTATTGTATTGAAAAGTTACTTGCCTTTCCGCACTCAGACTCTTCAAACTGATTTTGTAGATGATTGTTGGGTTTGGACACCATAAAAATAACTCCTAGTAACTGAAGATTTTCCTTTCCTCCTATCTAGTGAAATTTGACCAGTGCCATTGCTCCGCTGTAAAGAAAATAGACTTGTAAAGTTATATGTCATCCAACCTTACTGCAGTGACATCATAATTGTGTTGTAATTCCATATATAAAATCACTGATGCTAGGCTAATAAATTTGCATCTGATACGGAAACTACCCAAGCTTGTTCTTTTTTTAAAAGGATCACTCTTAAAATCTTGATTTGTTAAGAGTGTTTAATAGAATGTTTTGTTGTGATCAGAAGAACTGGAGGTTTTGTCATGCATCTTAAGTCACAAACATAACCTTTTTCTTTTTTTAATTCACCTAACAAATGCTTAGCTGCTTTTATGATGTGTGTATATGTTTTTTAATAAGCTAAATACTAAACTAACTTTTAAAAATTGCTTCTAATTTTTGAGTTGTTTAAAAGAAATTCTGGATAAGTCATGCATGTTCTGGAGGAGTTGCTGATTACATCAAGTAGAAGGTTTTGTATCACCTGAAGTTTCCATGAAACCCTTAGCCTCCCTAAGTGCTTAGCACAGGCTGCACTTGCCCAGACTAAAGCAATGCAATTTGCAGTAATATGTGGAAGACTTTTCACTTACTGAATAGCTTTTTTACTTGCATCGTTCAGTTTCCTGTTCCAGTGCTGTGCTGTTGCCTAAGTATTAATACCGTCTTGACATACTTTACCTTATCTTTTTAAAATGACTGACAAGAACAGAATCATAATTCAACGTGCAACCCGAGCAGGAATCATAACACAGATTTAGTTTGTGGTTTAAATCTGACACTGCTGGCAGGGTTTTTAGTCAATAGAGCACCTATTTCTTTAACATGAAATGATCAGGAAATTATAAATGTTCTACATGACTTCCTCAGTATGAAAATTTACTCAGTAAATAATAAAATTAGCAAGTCTTGAAATGACAGTGAATTTCAGGCATCTGCTTTTTCCATATCTGGCTTTAATTTAGGTTCTATGGAACATTTTTTGTTTTTTAATACAAGTTGGATATTTATGTACAGCTTCAGCAAAAGACTCTGATGACATGCTTAGCTTTGAAGGCCAATAGGAGCTGTGGGAAACTCCCACATGAGCACTTAAACCTTGTTTCCACTGGATACGGTTCACTTTGGGAGCTGCCCAAGCTCATGTAAAAAATTGCACTTCTGTTTTCCAGAAAATTTACTCCTAACCTAAACTTCTTAAATTGACACTTGTTCAATGTGTAGTTCAGTTTAATAGCTGGGCTTAAAATAGAGAAAGTCTATGCATTTCTTGAATTAGTAATCAGAAACCGGAGGCGTTGATTTGGAGACACAACAACAACCAGTGACTTCCAGTTCAGAAATTGTCTGTGCTGCCCAGTGATGGTTACGTGTCACAGTGCATCTCTAAAAGCAGTTGGTTTGCTTGCCACGTATGCCACGCTTAACCCTGCGAAGTGTGTTGGGCTTTGCGGGTGTGGAGAGCTTATAGCTTTCCTGATATGCAATCAGCTGTGTGTTAAAGATGAGTTTTTACTGATGCGGCACACTTGGGAGGTGCAAACTGACACATTAGTAAAACCCAGAGTCAAGATTATTCCATAGTTGTGGAAGAACCATTCCCATTGGTAAGATTTTCTAAGAAGTTTACTTTTTTTAAGGGTACTCATTTTATTGTTGCCCTTTTTCTTCAGAAAGAGCTGCCACTGTTCTTCAAGGCCCAATTAAGCAAAGTAACCAGGCTTACCCTCACTTAACATGTGTCGGTGCTCTTCAAATCCCTGAGAGCGAAGCCTCTAGTGAACGGTATTGATCGAAGGAGTGGCCATAGTGGTGAAGTGAAATTTTTGCATGAATTCACTGTAGTACGTGTAGTTGAATTCCTATACAAGATTTCTTCAGCTCTATCCATTTTCAGAAGTACAGAAACTGAATTTCTCTGTGTTCTTTTAAGACCCAAGTATAAATATACTTTCTTACTTTGGGTTTTAATTCCTTAATTACCCGGATGCTTTAGGAAGCTTTATTAGACTTTTCTGCTTTCATCAGGATGAAAGAAAATGATAAAATACATAAAAGAAATGCATTTTTTACTTTTATGACTGTTTAAGACACAAGAAGTGGTAGAACTCTCAGTCTAAGAAGATCACAGAGAGAATGTTGCAAAAATTCAAATCCCGGCCAGAGTTCATATTTCTGAATATGATTCTGCAGGTGAGATGCTGGTGCCAGCAGAGGAATTTTACTTCAGTAATTTTGTACTTCAAGGGGTTTTTGTCTCTTAGGATGTGATCCAGAGTATCTGTAGTTTCTGTCAGTTCTTGTAGTCAGTGAATGAACCCTGTTTGGTATTTGCAAAATCCCCTTGTTGTGCTGGTTTACTGTATCTCAGATAATGGTGATTAGAACTCTTATCCTATAGAAGGGTAGGATTAATGAAAAAAAAAAAAAAAGAAAAGTTATGCTAGTAAAATACTTAGAGCTTTTTGAATAGGAGAAAATGTAGAAAACCCTTTCTTATTCTGATTCTGCACTTAATTTGCAGTTTGTGCCTGACCATATTTTTCAGCCTTTTCTTGGGGAGCAGGGCTTAGTTGTATAATAGGCAGCTAGTATTAAAGTGATCTTTGTGCTTATCCAAATTTGGAAGAAAATCCTGAATTTGCAGTGTGCTTTGCTATTAAAAATATCCTGCTTGTTTCTGATTCTGCATTATATTATGCAACGTATTTGATGCTGAAACAATAACATATAAATCACAAAAAAAACCCCAACAAAACAGAAAAACCCGATTTTATAATAGTAATTTCTGTAATTTAACAATTTTTTTCTGTTAGCCAAGCAGTATTCAGAGTTGAATTTTACATGATGTTACAAAAATTTCCTACAGAAAACACTACTAATGGGTAGACCAGAATTAATATTTGAGACTTTTCTGTGTCTGTGAGCTTTTTTGTTTTCCTTCATGTTTTTAATCTGGTGCGTTTCAGGAGAAATTTACTTTGACAGATTCAGGCCTGCCCTGGGATCTCTTTCTTAAGAGATTAAGAGATTAATCTGTTTTCTTTCAGGAGGTGGGCTGTTTTTTTCATTTTGAGTTTTCTCATGATGTCAATTAGTGTCATCATTTTTCTTCATTCATCAAACAATATTTCCCAGATCTTCTAATAATAGTAATTTTTTTCTGAAAAAAAAATATCTGTTGAACACAGTCCAGATGAGAAACAAAGTCTCAGTTATGGTAGATTTGAAAATGTATGTACATTTCCAATGCATGTTTGTTGTTATGCTTTGCTATTTTGTGCTTTACATAGACTTAGTAAGTTCAAAATAAATTAAGAATAAATTCAGTAAATTTACATAATGCTCTGCTGAATCTATGGTATTTCTGCTGTTGAAATTTTGCCAAGGAGAAGTAATTGTTACATTAACACAAAATGGTTCAAACTGACTTATATAGCCTTTGAACAAACCCAGGGTTGGTCTTTATGCTGATAACTTATGCTACTCTTTGAAGAATTCAGAAATACATGAAGTGTTTCCTCTATTTGGTACCAAAACATAATCTCCTTGTCTTTCCCCAGATAACTTTACTAATAGTTTCAATTATTATTACTAACCATAATACTAATCAAATGCGCTTCCTAGGACTCACATCAGCAACCCATGTGCACAAACACTCAGGTTTCGTGATATATTTGGGTAAGGATGGATTTGTCTCTTCAGGACGGGGAGGGCCCTGTGCAGTCACTTTACGTGGTGAAGCCAAGGGAAAGGACAAGTGATTGTAGGCTGGTGCAGAATGGAAAGATTTCTTTGCGCGTACAGTGCCACGGGAGTGCTTCAAGGAAGATCTCAAGGCTGAGAGCCTGCCAGTCTTCTGAGCTGGGAGTCTTGCAAGACCAGAGCTTGGAGTGTTATAGTTACAAATCTATTTTCATCAGTCAGTGCTCGTTAATGTGTGAATTCCTAAGAGAGATTTTAAAATTGAGGGCAACTACAGAAACAGTACCCATATCACTTCAAATGTATAAATCTATGTTGTCATGAACTTCGCATGTGACCTTGTCCGAAGTACATGAAACAACTTGTAAGTGCTGGCATCCTTCAGTAAAAGGTGCTACTGATTAGCTGCATAGATTGATAGATTTATTAAAATTGTATAGTTACTAGTTAAATAAGCTCTGCCAGTTCAATTGTAAGAATTAATACTTCAGGGCAGACATAGAGGAAATGGTGACAATTCAGTGTAAAGAACTTTTATTTTAATTTAAGTTGCTGTGATATCAAGCCATCTTTTTTGTCTGAAATTTATAAAATTTAGAGAAAATTTAGACTAAACTCACTGAAAGGAATGGACTAATGGCATTTGGGTTAAGAACTGGTGGTTGGGTTTTTTTTCATTTTTTCATGAATTAAACTGTGAATTGCTGTCATAGTACCAAAACATTGATAAAAGTTTAAATCTATCTCTATATAAAATTTCACAGTAAATCTTGTGTAGCTATAAAATGGAAAGTACTGCTATGAATAAACTTACAACCTCATCAGTTTTTACACGAGGGTAAAAGCTATGCAACAAATAGCTGTAAAAAAAATTAGCCTTAGTACTATAGCACCTTTCCAGGTGCTATGAATCTGCAGTGGTATTAATATTTAGTCTGTGTTCTTCATAACACTTGGGCAGCTTTTGTGTGTTGGCTTGTGTACATAATAATACAGGATGGTTTGTGTGTTGGAAGAAGGGTTCGCCGGAGTCAAGAAGACGCTCAATATGAGTTATGCATCTTGCTCAACTTTAGTTTCTAACACTACTTATATAGAACCGATACACATGCACATTCGTAAAGCAGAAATAGAATTGGTTAGTAGTCTCTAAACACACGCGGTTCTCACGCCCCTAATTATCATGACTAAAATAAGCATTCTATCCATGTAGCTAGTTGTGTTGCTGTGCTTCAGCCTTGTAGTTTGTTACTCCCTATTTTCCCGTACCGGTCCCTATCTTTCTTGGCCCTGCACCTGCTTTCCCAGCAGCTGTAGCTTGTTACAGCCACGGCCTGTTGGCACAACGTAATTACTTGGTCTCGGGATTCAAGAATAGCTCAAGGCTACCTTTCTTGTTACCTTCAGCACAGCAACTTCAGTACAATTCTGATTACAGGCCTGTTCTGATACCAGGCCTGGATTGTGCAGATCTTCAGAGATTCTAAGGCCGTGCTTCTGCAGCCATTCTTCTACAATTTGTGCTCTTTATTAGCAGTATTGATCAGCGGAGGTTAGTACTGTTCAATATCAGACATTCTCTACCAAGAGGGTTCGAAGTGTCTGTGCCTTCTGACATGTCCTCTTCTAGCAATAACGGCGCCTTAAGTACACTTGCAGAGGTACGCTAGTTTTCTTTTTTTATGAATTATTTTAATTGTCCTTACTAGATCAGGGGTATCTGGACTGATGAAATAATGTTTCCATTTATGCCATGACAATAGATGATATTAAATGGTACTTTAATTAAGATTTTAGAATATTTTAGTTGGTGATGAACAATTTTAAAGTGGACTGCTATGCTGATGCTATAAACTCTGGAAAACTGATTTCTTGATGTCTTTAGAAATGAGTCATGCCTCTAAGAGACTTAGTACATTTCATTACATTTTTCACTGTTGTCTTCCATAAGGCAGAAGCCGTACCCCCCAGTTTTCACATGATCCATCACAATGAGTTAACATTAATATGATGGAACAGGTTCAATATTCTGACATAATTTTTTTGCCAGTGTTTGACATTACAAGGTGAAGAAGTTACAAATGACTTCTGTAACTGAAATGGCTAATCTAGCAAATAGTAACTTGATACTTCTAACACATCTCGACAATCTAGGCATACCCTGCTATGCCACTGAGGACTTCAGGGATTTGAAGTTGGTGAAGGTTTCATAAAAATTATTAACGACACTTAAGCAGTTAGTGAGAAAGCAGGGATGACCCAAATATCAGATGGGGTAGGGGAGGACTGAAAAAGACTGGTTTCTTGGAGCAGGAGATAGGGCCTGAAGCATGTGCAAATGCAGCACAACACTATCACCATGTAAAATGTTCCCTATCCCTCCTGGGTTTTTTGCTGCTTTGAACAGTAAGCGTATTCTTCCCTGTGTAACAGAGGTGAAACTGTTTCTCCAGGAGCATTCCCACACTTCTGATACGTGACTGAGGCAGAAGGGCTGCACATCTCTATCACATAATACCTTGGTGTAATTTTGCGTGTTTCTGTTTCACTTGCCTTGTATATAGGTAAGGAAGTACTGTCTTGAGTGGTTTGGCATCTCCATCAGCAGGCCTAAACACAAGATCTACTAATCCAGGCACAAAATGTGTAATCCTATATAGTCTAAAGGTAAAGTGATCAAAGGAGTTAAAAAAAATCAACTAGGTTGCCTGTGGAGATAGAATTTTGCAAAGTGCTTTTCCTCCTTCTCCTTAATCATTATCCAGAGTTTTAAGGTAAGGGAATGCTGAACAACCATGCCTGAAAACTGTTACGGAATCACTGGTTATGAACATGAATTTCCTATAAATTCTGGCTTAATTTTCTAGGAGGCTCGCACCTTGAAATTCATGGGGAGTTACATACTGAGATCCTAAAATCTTTCTTCATAATTGGATCCAAATGTTTTTGGCTTGTAGTCTGTTCTCTCCTTGTAGTCTATTTCCACTTCTCTCTGTCTAGAAGAGGACTAGTACTTTAAACACCATGTGTTTGAGAGAGGTATTTGTTACTTAGCTAGTAAGAGCCACTGATAATTTGTAATATATTTAATACTCAATCTTCTGATCTGAGTTAAAAAGGTAAAATTACTTCTTCATGTTTTCAGCTATGTACTTCAGCAGTCATATTGCAGCAGTCTGTTGCTAAGAAGTTAAAATGAGTGCTGCTCATGACTTATATTTAATACAGGATCAAAATTTATAGTAGGGGAAAAAGTATAAAAATGTGGTAACAGACAGTAACAGTAAGAATAATAGTATGCAGATCTACCTCTTAGAGTCTCACTCTTTCATTACTACTTGTATACAGAAGATATATGTAGAAGTGGTCATAAATACATATTGTTATTTGTTATTTCTCAGTAGTATTCTACAGATTTTGCATTTATACTATCCTAATGTTGAGCTGTCCAGCTGCCTTGATATAGGAAATGCTTTACACATTTTAGTTTTGTTCTATTTAGATGTTCACTCAAACCTACCTTCCCATTACCTGCCTTTGTTACCCCTCTGCATCTGTCTGAAAGGGATGGGTGGAATGACCTTTGAACAGTGTTGCTGGCAAATCCTCATATCCTTGTCATGTTAAGTCAAGATACCATATATTTCTCTTTCACATACCCTGAGAATATGCTATTTTTTATGGATTCAGGATTTCCATTGCTCCAAGGCTTTGGGCACCAGGAAGCTGCTGGAAGTGTGCAGAAGGTACTGAACCTAGTCCTTCCATGTCCTGTTTGCAGATTCAGGTAGTCACCAATTCCTGACAGTGCCTGCTTTGCAGGGTGAATAAGCAAGACCTGAATGTAATCCTGATAAGGCTTATCAAAATTAAATGCCACTGAAGTCACATTGTTTAGTGAAGACAGTAAGGATAACATATAGATAAAAATAAAATCCCTTTCAGAGTACTCCGTGTCTCATGGTAATTAGGTTAAAAAAATCCCTGGAGTAAACTTTTGGGAAATAACTTTCTGCAATTTTGGTAATCTGCACTGATTAGAGGTTCATTTTATGTTTCTGTCATAAAAAAGTAGTTGTTTAACTGTGATGTGGATCTGATTTTCTCTGTAACTGCAGTGCTAACTATTGGTATGTGATAAAACAAAAGGAGAAATATCAAGTGATTATGATCTTGGTTTTGTAGAATGGATGTTTTAATGTATCCTTCTGCTTTCAGCTTCTATGTCTGATGCTCCAAATACTGGTGTTACTGAAACAGAGCATTTTTATGCCCACAAATAAAAAAGTAATGAGACATAAGCTTCTTAAAATTCCAGTTGTTTAAAGGGCAGGGAAAGTTAAGGCAGA
This sequence comes from Falco naumanni, assembly GCF_017639655.2. Lineage (NCBI taxonomy): Eukaryota > Metazoa > Chordata > Aves > Falconiformes > Falconidae > Falco > Falco naumanni. Next base: position 110,325,295 of record NC_054057.1, on the reverse strand, counting down.
TTAATGGTGAACCTTTCTGCCCCCAGAATTCAAGTTTTCTGAATCTTCTTGCACTTCCCCTTGGTGGGAATAGAGTTATGAAATTGCTGTCCCTGTCCCTTTTTACACAAGGTGTACCAAAAAGTTCCCAGCTCTGCTTTGCATTTGAGACCCAGCCAAATGCTGTGTCTATATGCGGAACACCTTAAAATGACCAAGTCATGTTAAAAATTACTGTGTCTTGGAACTCTTTTTTTCTGCTAACCTAACTCTTGACACCTTGACATAAGGAAGCCCAGAAGAACTGTATCAGTTTGAGTAGGTACGGGAAAAACAAATGTTCATAATTCCTGAAGTAACCTCAGAAAACTGTATGTATCTTAAGAATGCAGTCTCTCTACCGGAATTCTGGTGAAGACAGGATAGTCAGTGAGCAAGAAACTGGTTTGTGAATTAACACTTAAAATACTGAGATGGAGCAAGTGCATTTGTGGAGACAAAACGATGATACTCTTGGAGCAGGGCTTTCAGCATCCTTTCGTTCCCTTCCCAGGACGCTTTTTCTTTGCTCTTGCTGTAATCAGTTTTCCTTCCTTGTGGGATTTGGGATTAGATAGGTGGTGAAGCCAACAGTTTAATTTTCCAAAACAGGTAGCTAGTTTTGCAGAGGCTTTATGAAAACAAAACAGTTTTTTGGGTTAGGCCACAATTTCAAACAAGGTGTATCATTACTAAACAATTGTTTGGTAAATTAGGATTAATCTGCATTCCTTTTTTTTTTTTTTTTGGGGGGGGGGGGAGGGGAGTGATTATCTTCTAGAATTTCGAACTATATTGACTCCTTCTCTAAAGGACAAATCTCCAGTAAAGAAGGGAGAAGTGAAATAATTTAGGAATTAAATCTCTTCCATTCCAATATATTTTGTTACAGTGAATAATGAATAGACTGTTCAAGATGCATTCTATTATTCTCATGTGAAGAATAAGAAATTACACAACACAGACAAACATGCTGATAAACTTTGTTTTATAATTAAGAACATAAATAAATATGCATCTTAGTGCAAGCGAACAGTTGGGGAGTATATGGGCCCCTGTAGATCATTCAAGTAAAAAGAGAAAAAACGTTTGCTGCTGGACAAATTACTACCAGATGCAGATTTCAATAAACACATACTGTTGTAGCCTTGCCCAAAGGTGCTATGAATTTCTTGAGGCAAGTCTGCCTCTGCATTTACTGAACTGTTGAACATTTGGATGTTAATTGGGTTACTGTATTATGTATGAGTGCATGCCATCCCCCCAGTTTTTAGTGTACTCTGTTCATCTTGTAGACCATTAAATGTTGTCTGCAGGACTATTTAATTGTTAACCATGTTTGCATTCTTCTGATAATGTGTATTTCCGCTGAAAATGCCTCTCAAACTTCTCTTAAGGCATTCCTGTTAGTTGTGTAGGGGAGCTTGTGCTGTCAATTGTCACATATACCAAGTGCATTCGTATTTTATTACTGTCAACATGTAATTTTGACTACAAGACCTTTCTGTACAAACAGTAGTAGCTTTTTTTCCAACTTTGTAAACTACTGATTTTCCTGTAAATATAGGTGGAGTAAGTGGTAATAAATGAAGTGGGTCACAATGGGATGAGTTGTTGAAAGAACATGCATACTTAACACAGCTTCTCTTTAATGCCAGTGATTGCTGATTCACATTCACATAACAATCAGAGAAAATTAAGCATTCACTAATTTTAATAACAAAACATCAATACTCCTGTGTGGAACTCTGATATAGAAAACCCTTTGTAAACTACTTCTCAACTTACATTTCTTTATGTACTATGGAATAATTTTACCAGCATAATTGTTTACAGATTTACATCCATATTGCTACTAAAATGCAAATATTGTTGACTAAAGTTGACACTAATTTTGCAGAGACTTATAAAACAGGCAAATTTCAATAGGTTTTAAAATTAGAACTAACCTACTTCGTATGGCCTGAATTTTCTGTTTGAGTCTGAGTATTTTCCTGGTGTTTAGACTTTAACGAACATCTCTACAAAGTTCTGATCTTTCCTTTGCCTTGCTCTAGTTCAGGTTCTCCTGAAGTTTCCTTTTTACAGCATCTTTTCTTGAACACATTATAACTTGGCTTCTGGCTGAAATCTGCTATGCACCATACTTGTTTTTATGGAATTGGCTGGACTCCTGGAGAGACCACCTGATAGCTTGAGAGTGATAAAAATTAATGACCAATTTCATAGTTAAAACCCAGATTTGGTTCCAAGATTAGCCAGCCTATTTGTGCCTGGAAAGATAAGGACTGGTTATCTTGTCACTTCAGTGACTACTCTTAGTTGATTTAAGGGCAAACGGGTAGAAAGTCATCTCTTTGTAAATGAATATTGCATCTGACCTCATGAAGAGACATCAAAAAAAGTCTATAGTGTTACGCATACAAAAAAAAAATTCGCCCAAAGAAAAAAAGGTTTTATTTTTAAGTTTGAAGAACAAAAAATTAAAAAAAAAAAAAGGTTTACCAAGAGTTTCTGTTTTCTTGGTCTCTCAACCTTTAAAAACCTTATTTTAGGTATTAATTAACGTGCTTCAGGTTACTGATGAGTTGTTGCATTCTCTGGGTGTTGAGACTAGACATCTCTAGGTCCTGAAACTATACTTCACATGTAATACTTAATGAAGCAAGAGCAGCTTGTGAGTTGCTGAGTTTATTTCATTTTCATGTACAGAAAAACTTTTGTCATCCTACAGGTGTGATGATGATTTTGAAACTCCTTTAACTGCTACACTGCAATCTTAAAATAATGCAGTTTTACTGGATAAATATGAATGGCTTTGATAAAGGGAAAATAGTAGACTTTGAAATCTAACAACATACTTTAAAAAAAGTTAGGTTGAGTCGCAAGCCTTGTTACGAAGTGAAAATATGGCTAAAACGTGAGTAATAATATATATGAAGCAAATATTACTAGTTTTGTCTTTAACTTTCTCAACTCATTCATATTTTGTCACTAACAAATACAAGTCATTAGAGCTGGTTGGTAATTTTTATGCTTTTTGAGAGCATGAAAAATGAAAATCAGATTTTGCATGTAGTCATTGGGTTTTAACAGAAAATGGTTACCTGTATGAGACTTCAGATTTGATGAACAAGTAGCCCAGAGGGGTTGTGAACTCTCCATCCTTACAGATATTCAGATGCAGTCTGGATGTGGTCCAGTGTGCTGTAGGTGACCCTGCTCGAGTAGGGGGGGTGGACAAGGTGCCCTTCGGAGGTCCCTTCTAACTCAGTCAGTCTGTGATGCTGCGAGTTGCCTGTCTTTAGTTTCACAGAGCCAAGTGTCTGCTCTTTAAATAAATACAGCAATCAAAATAAGCAGGTATGCCAGGTTCCAGAGATTTGCAAGGAACGATTGTGATTAACTCTGAAGAATGGAACTGGAGAAATCACTTCTGAAGTCACAGGGAGAGGGCGAGCACACTGGTCTGGTCCAGCAGCGGGTGTGTATGTGCCCAGTTAAGGAAAGCCTGAGAACAAGTCGGGGGATCTGAGAGATTCTTACAAGGTAAAAGAAATAAAACTGTGATTCTGTAATGCATGAAAAGAAAACTAAATCAGACTCAGATAATTTTCATAAAATAAGTTTATTAAAAACAGTCCTTAACTTAGCTATGAAAGACCTTTTCCAAATACTCAGCTCTCCCTGTCAGCACTGTGCTTGGTTGACGCACTGTGTACCAGTGTTACACTGAAATCTCTGGGTGTGAAGGTATACGTGCAGATGTTATATCATTATTGGAGTGTAAAATGTTGCAAAATGATTGTTTAATGGCACATGAGTCTTTTATAGCAAATTAAGACAAGAAGTTAATTGACTCTATTCTAGTTAAAACACAGAAGTAAACACGATAAACCTAGTCCATTTGGCTTGAACTTAAAACATTAACATTATAGAAGTAAATTTGGAGAAATTTTCTGTATGTGCAAGCGCATTAGTACTTTGTCATCTTAAAAGATGGATTCTGTTTAAGTACTTGCCATATGTGAAATAAATTCCTCTAATTTTGAAGTACTGACTCAGGTCCACCTGACAATGAATTTGATCCCCTGCAAGTTAAGTGTGAAATTACGTAGGTTAATCGATAAATAAAAATACATAGTTAAGGAAAAGATACAAACAGTGGTTTAGATGGAGATAACTACTAATGCTTATTTATTTCGTTATACCTAAAGTAGGATGGAAAGTCACAGAAATAGAGAAGGGATGCAAGTAAACCTGTAAAGAATTAGGTAACTACTTTGCAACTTCTCAAGGGGATAGGGGTTAAGAGATAGGGTTTTAAAAGTGTTTATGTTGTTGAAAAGTTTATTTATCTAGTGTCTGCTGAGACAGTGTGCCAACAACAGCAAACCCAAAATGCAAGTTAAAAAGAAAAAGAGAAAATTACTACTGGAAGAGAATATGAAGGCATAATAAAGCTATTTAAAATTATTACAGTGCAACAGCTGGTTTTGCTAATGTTTCTTGCTTATTTTAAAAAAAAATCATCTAAGTTCTAATTCCCTTTGTCTTTTCACTTTGAGTAACTGTAGTAATGTGAAGTTTGCTATCCTATGACTCATTCTTCCCACAAATACTATTTCTTTGAATAGCCCTTGTAAAAACATGCACTTCATATTAGTTGTCTTAGTTGGCAATTGTGTAGACTTTTTTCTTCCTGGGTGAGTGATTTATGTGTGCTAATCTCTGATGTGCCTCTGCCACACATGCTGCATACCAAAATACTGCCCTGTACTGCCCTGTACTGCTGTACCTGTGATTACTGTGCTCGCATTTTTGAAAGAATGAAGAGTTGGATGGTAGAGTATATCAATCACTGAAACTAGTTTAATCTCTTTTTCCACAGACAGTAGTCTTATATCTAATAAATTCTGATTTACGTGTTTTCAGGGACAGACAGTCGTGAAATTGAGGCTTGATTTTAATTCTTAGTAGAATTGAAAAAAGGTAATGGACAAAGAAGAGCAAATGCAAAATAAGACATTATTTCCAGCCTCCAAAAGAAGCCTCTTTGCATGAGTTTGGCTCACTAGAAGAAATACTAAAAAGAATTGTGGAAGCTGAGTGACTGAGCTTCATTCAGCTCAAGAGCATCTGTTGTTGCTTTCATATGTGAATGACTGCTGGGCGGTCTATTTTAACTTCGACATTATAGGCAGCCATGGCAGTATTCTAAAGAACAGCCATGGCTGTAGGCTTTCTTGCTCCCTTCACAATACTTCACATTTTCTCCGATGGCACAATGGAACAGGCAAGCTCCTATGAGGGAATTCTATACTGAATTATATATACTCTGTGAGTTTGTCCAACTGTGCTAGCATGCATTCATGACAGCAGCACGCGTGGATATTGATATGGTCATCATCCTCTCAGCTGTCTTTGGTTCCCCAAAGAGAAGGGGGGATTAGCTGGGGGACAGCCTTTGGATTGAGTCCAAACTGTAAAACACAAGCTTGTGTTTTCAGATGGGTAGTGAAATGCTTTAAACACTGCTTTTCTTGGAATTACGGGGTTTGTGTTGGTTGGGGCTACTTTTTGGCTATTTCTGCTTTCTGGATTTCATCTAGAGTTTAAGAATTTGGATCAAATTGTTTAATGTATTTAATATGCAATTTAATCTTGTTTAATGTGTGTTTAATATGTAGGTTTATGCTTGTAAATTACATTTAGATTACTCAACAAAGTAAAATCTTGGTTGTAGCTGAGCTGTGTTGATCAAGGAGTTGATTGTGAATTTTCATTTTATACAGTGGAAATTGAAATGGTTTTGGGAGGTATGGGAAAAAGAGGTAAGACTTGCTGATAAATATATTTTTAGTTAAATGGAGGCATAAAGGTTGTAAACAATTTTTCTCCTAAGTGAGGTTAAACTCAAGCAAGATGGGTCATAACATAACTACTTTTTATAGTGTAGCATTAGTGACATCCTTATCTCATAAGTAATAGCTAGTGGAGGGTGCTGCATTAATTTTCAGGAAAGTACTAGAAAAAGGCTAGTGTATTTGGAAAACTGCTAGGATCTCTCACTTGTGAAAGAAAAAAAAATGTTTTCATAAATAAATTTCTAAATTGTGAATTGTGATCTCTCAGTCTTTGGCTTTCAAAGGAGAATGATGTTCCCAGCTCTAGCATAAAATCTGCTATCCTTCATTCTGATTGTAAGGTCGGATTTTCTTTACTCTCTTCTGTTTAAAAGCAAAAGGAAGGGACTCGTGGCAGAGAAAATTGCTAATAGGATAGAATGCCTGGTTGGAAAGGTTATTTTATTGTGAAGAGCTGAGGTAATAAAGCCAATAATCGGAAATGTTTGATTCCAGTATCAAAACCAGCTTTACAGTCTTGATCTTTGATGTGCTTTTTAAAAATTTGGGGGGAGGGGGGCTCTGATTAGCGTATCTGTTTCAGGAAGGGTATCAAGAGAACTCATTTCCTGTGTAAATATGGCATCTGATTAATACTTCAGGCATGCAAGAGAGCTATACTATTAAGTCTGTTGTTACTATAGTGAGATGCTATTACAGACATCACAAGACTTGTTATACAAGGAAACATGATGACTTTGGATTAAAGAAGTTGCCAAAGGCTTGAAGGATTTATAGGTGCTGCTGCTTTGAGTTACACCTAACTTCATTATTTTGTTGAAAACATTTAGATCTAGAATTAATGAAGCATAATAAATGCTGATGAAATGAATCAGCAGGTTTGACAGCTTTTAACTGACACTGAGCGAATGATTGATTTTATTGTAGTGGTATTTGTCTCAAAATTGCTAGATAATTTACAGAAAGTATTCAATTGCGCATTTGCACAGAGAAATGAAACTAATGTTCTTTATAACTGGAGTGACATGCATGAGAATTGACATGATCAAGACATCAATTTAAGCATATTTCTGAAGTGACTTATTGTTTGTATGCAAGTGAGAGAGGGAGTGGTCTGTTGTGTTTGTGGAGGAGGTGTCTATGGTCTGGGTCTTGGAGAGACAAAAAGGGTGAGAGCGGTCAGTATCTCCAAAGATGTGAGGAAGCACAAGGATGAATGAGAGCAGTGGCAGCGCAGTGGTCCTGTGTGTCTGAGCAAGACAAGAATTAACATCCGAAGTCTAAGCTGTGCTGCCCTGGAGGCAAGGGGGTTGACAACTGTTGGCAGTTTGAAAGGGGTTTGGAGCTTGTTGAAATGCTAGGTAGGCTGAGCACGTTAGTTGTAAGTGTTCTGAGTTTGAGAGGGGCATAGAGGGTTTGGAAGAACCAAGATTGCTAGCTGCAGGCAAAGAGGAAGCGGGGGAGTGGGGAATGGGGCTTTGAAACAAAGGACTTGAATTTGGCTTTTTTCTGCAGCATCTCCAAAATTTAGTCACAGTTAGTGTAATTAGATGGGATGATGAAATACAAATCCGTAACAGTGCTGTGGTGTGCTGGGCTATTGGAAGGTCTCTTCTTTATGTGAATTAAAAGTTCAGTGAATGCATATCATGTCAATGTGATCATTCCATTAATCTCAGCTGTATAAAATTGGCTACATTTTAACATTGCTTCATTAACCCAGCTCAGAGACTAGTGTGACATCCAGTAACTTTTTCTAGACAGCTGCATTCTCTTCCATTATAAGAAGTCTGTAGTACTACAAAAATATTTCAGGATTATTATTATTATTTTAGCAGCTGGTTAATTACAAATTTATTTATTGGGTTGTTAGAGTTGGCTGAGCAGTCTTGCTCTTCTTACCACGATGTAGAATTAGTGTTATATGAGTGTTAGTAAATCTGAATGAGAAATTAGCAATAACCAATGATGAAAGGCTTTGAAGTTTTGAATTAGTCTTAGAACATTTATTTCTTACAAGCAATACTATTAAAAAAAATACATAATGGCAGAAATTGTTCTTGAGTTTCATTTGACTCTCCCTCTGTAACGTGACTCAGGCGACTCCATCCCTTTTGCCTTTGACGTATAGCAATCCAGTGTGGGTGAAATCTAGTGTGAGATTGGATTTCAGTAAATTGGAGAAGTTCTTTCCCAGTCTTTTTAACTTTGAATTTGGGACCAAATGACATCAAAAGCTGGAATAGGGTCCTCAACTAACTATCCCATGGTCAGGTGTTGCAGGTTTTTTTCTCTTCAGTTAGCATCTGATTACTGAATTAAGCTCTCAACACTAATAAATCATTCCCCTGCAGAATAAAACCTACAGTTTTTTCATACATGTTGTCTTTTGTACCTTTTGAAGTATAGCTGTTACAGCTGTGGAGTGAATCCCTGGGTAGATACAGCAGAGAGGGAGTGAAAAAAGAATCCAGGTGCATATTGTATAGTTTCTTAGGGTGACATGCTTAACATATGCCAGAATATTTGAAAATGATGTATTAACTCCTGTTAACAGTATGCTATTTGGGTTATTTTTTTAGTGTAATGAAAGGTCGAGTGTGGTTTCTGTCAGAACCTGCCCAAATGCCTGGTTTTTTCAGAAGTCTAATAGACTATGCGGTGTAATACATTTGAGATGTACCAGTGCAGAGTGTGTATTTATACTCCCAGTAACTGTGAGTAGGTAGGGAAGCGTAGAGGAGGATCGTTCAGAACTGCATGAGCGCTGGTTGAAAAACAAAGCAACCCACCTGACAAGCTTGAACACTTTGTGTTGGAATTGCATGTGCCTTACCATTTAGAGGGTGAAGGAGTGCCTGCAAAGCCAGCTGTGTGGAAAGTGTTTTCTGGTCTGAAGTGTTGCACACTGACTTGCAAAACCTGCGTTCCAAATTGCATCGGTGTATATTAACTTCTAATTTCTTGTTCCATGCTATATGGGACCTCATAGAATCAAAAACTTAACATGCTAGCAGTCCGTTCATTCTGTGTGTCTTCAGCAGTGATGGAGGACAGCACAGAAGAATTGAAATGATCTCCTTACCAGTATTATATGTTAGTGGCAACTAGGAAAAATCTGTTAGTCCACAAAAAAACCAACAGCTGGAATTTATCTTGTCATATAAGCTTTCAGCTAATTTTTCTCACTGTATCCCACCCAAAGGTATTTTAAAAACTGTTTGGATGAAGACAGCTCTTATTCTCTCCCTTTTGCTTATATTGACATAGTCACAGATGTTGTTACTATGCAAACCACTATTATTATTTTTTTCTCTTAAATACTTCCCTGGTTTCCCTTTTGCTGTGACAATTTATTCATTGTTGGGAGATGGAACGATTTCATTCATGGGCCACAAATGTTTTCTTTTAAGTATTCAAAATGTCTCATCCTTCTATTGTGTTTTTCCAGTTTACTATAAAATGCCTCAGTCCTATTCCAATATAGTTTTGTTTAAACCTTCCGTTCCCAGTATTTTTAAAATTTTCCTCAGTATTGCTTTAGTTTTCCAACATGTATCATCACTGTCATTTTAGTGATGAAATTCTGCTGGCTCATTTGCTTACTGCAGTCCGATCTGTAGTTTACTTTGTGTTCAGCTGTAATGTAACAGTTTTTCTCTAATTTCCTATCATCCCTCATTTCTCTATTTGATTCACACCTGCTTGCATTAGCTTTGAATATCTACTTTGTATCATCTGTTATGTTTGATTTCAAGTGTGCGTCTGCATGATTTGAAATAAAAATATTAATCTTGTCAACTTCCAGATTTACAAACTTACTTCATGTTATTTAATTGTAAACTCTCTGAACAAACAGTTCTAGATTCCTGTTATATTATTTTATTATAGTAAGTTGACACAGAAATGCTTCTAAATAATTGCCGTTTCTATCAGAATGCCATAGAAAAATGCTGTTCATAAATGGTTTTCTTGCACTTCTCCTCAGCAGATTGTCATGTTAAAAAAAAATCTAGACTTTCTTCCATCTTTTTCACAATAATCCAAGTAAATAATTAATGTGACGTTTATTCTATTTATGCTTGCAAATGCTTTCATTTTCAACAACTACTTGACAAATTAATTGAATTACATTAGTAGTTACTGTGAAGCTGTTAACTGGTTTGTATTTAAATTTATTTTGGTTTCTATTGAAATACTTAAATTTGTTCTTCACAAAGACCGGTACTTAACATTAGGATCAAGTACTGCATTGGTACTTGGTTTGTTTTCTTTAGTGACTTTCTGTGCGAGATGGCATGGATGCTCTTTTCTGGATTCATCGCACAGTTGCCCTGCCCCAGTGTTTATCTTTTTTTACCTATGAAGTCAGTTTAGCAGTCTGGTTGATTTCCCATTCTTCTTGTACAAACATGCAGCTTCCAATAGCTTTACTCCCCTCAAGCAATAAGAAATTCCCAGTACCTGTTTTTCCTGACTGGTTAGTATCAGGAGTAATTTAACAGTCATTTGGGGGCAATATTCTTCCAGCCCCTTGCCCCTTGTCACAACCGTCCTCACCTGTGGGACAGTTTGTGCCTAGAGTATCGGTCTAACATACATCTGTTGCCAAGTCCTGTTACTTCCTAGATCTCACAATTAAACATCAAAAGTTACTTTTGAAAAACCTAACAGGTATTTAGAGAAAGCTTTCTCACTTTTTTTTTTTTCTCTCTCCTTACCTTCTTCCGGCCCAAGGCTAGTAGTAATATTTGATCTAATGTCATTCCGTGGGTTCCCGAGGAGAGTGAAGGCTATCCACAGAATTATACTTTCTGACTTGGTGCAGAACAACCTCTTGTCTTATTTTTAATGTTCTGTAAGCGTTGTCAGAATTCAATGTCTGCGCCCACTAGCAGTGGGTTCACACATGAGTGGGTCCATCCATTTCTGGGCCATACAGTTTCTGTCAAGGTTTTACATTAATGCTTTCTATACTATTTATTGAAGGTGTTTGGTGTGTTTTCTCTTTTTTTTTTTTTTTTTAAATATTATATGTGTGTTTCCTAAATAATGCTATTATTTCAGCAGGATACCATTAAAAGAGTGGAGGGCAGTTATGGAGTCTTTTTTATTAAAGCTGTTGTCAGCTTCTTAGGTCATATGTTTAGTTCTTTTGTTCCAGGCTGGAGCGTGTTGGCGTTACTAACAATTCCCATGTCCCTTTTCACACACACACACCCAGCCAGAAAGGAGGGAGCCCCTTATCTGACTGACTGTTCATGTGTTCTGCTCAGATCGCTCTACATCTTTGTACATTGACCAGAATCACCGAGTAAGTGAAATACCAGAGAGAAGTTTGTCATTATTGTTCTCACCATTGCCTTCAGCAAATTTTAAGTCTAGTTTTTAATCCCTGGCAATTGAGTATCTCTTCACAGAAAAATACTGAAAGTTCTTGGAATTACAAACATATCAAATCACTCGCCAAATTTTCCCTGGCTGAGCAGTGACAAAAGCTGCCAGTTGATCCGAGTTTTATGTGGTGGGTTTTTTTCTGATGAGAACTACTGTTTGCTCTGAGATCATCAAAACTTACTTCAACTAGTATTCAACATTAGATTTTAATTGTTGTTTCCAGAGTTAGAATGTGAATTCTCAGTTATGGAATGGGGATCAGTTCATAGCTGAAGTTGTTCATCTTGAAATTTTGCAATTAAATTAAATTAAGTCCCAGTATATTAGTAAATTTAGCAGAATGTTCTAATCCTAAATGAAAGTCAGATGTTCTACATGGAAATCGGGAAGTCCAGACAATGGGTATTGTATTTAGGTTACAAGACTTGTGTTCTTTATTTATTATTTTTATTTCCTTTGTTTACATTGCAGGCAAGTCTTTGCTCATTTTAAGGAATAAAACTATTAATATAAAAACATTTTTTTAAAATTTGTATCCAAAAATACTACTTTAAAGTTGTATAAAAAATCAGGTCCTCTGGAAATTCATTGCCCTCATGAATGGACTCCTGGTGAGTGAGGAATTTTTATGACTCCCTTAAAAAACAATTGCAAGCATTCCACAAATAAACAACATATTGATGGGGGGGGGAACGAACATTTTTATGAGTATTTTATAATAATTTGTTCTTCAGTATTTATTTCAGTATGGTATTTTGTAATTTTTAACTTAATTATACTAAGAATTCTCTTGTAGTAGCAGAGAGAGTAGAGCTTTGGAGCATGAGTCAATGCTGTTCCATCTGCTGTGCAGATACAGGACCAAGTATGATATTATTTCATTAATTTCCCTGGATTCTGGAAAAAAGAGCCAGAGTAGTTCAGTTATGTAGGCTAGCTGCTGTCTTTTGACTTCTTTTTGCATTTTGCAATTATTTTGGCAATTTTGATCTTTTTTCCTCAACCAGTTTTTCCTTCTGTATTTTTCATTAATGAATTTCATATGTGATTTTGCTTTGGTTTGTTTTTCTTGCTGCTTTCAGGGCTGTTTGTGACGAATAGTCAACCGTAATAATAGTTAGGTTGGTATTGGCTTTCCCTGCCCTGTGTGTAAACCATTGCAAGCACCAGTGCATACTTTACTGGCATAACAAACCAGTGCACCATTAATGTGACAGCAGCAGCTCTTGTGCAGCAGAAACCTTGATGTGATTGATATAGCAGAAGAGTTTTGTTTGAAAAATTAGGGTTGAGGGGGCATTAACATCATTGGATTGGTCATTGCCCCAAGGAGGTATCAGTTGCATGCCCGTCAAAGCTCTCATTGTTGCTTTTGGGCAAGATTTACTTTCTACTGCTCCATCTGCAAATAATCCAGGAGATCCTGTTATCACCAGAAGTACATATTTTAATTCAGATCATGTTCAGGTGCTGCAATATTTTTGCTGATTTTGATATATGTCAATAATGTTTTGTTAACCCTGAGTGAGCTCACAGGGAAAATTATAACATTTAGAAATGGCAAAACGTTACACAGCGAGTATGAACCTGTTGCCTGGGGTTTCAGACAAACATCTCAGCCTTAGTTTCCACTCTTCTGTCAAACTTGTCTACACCACTGATGTTCTCACAAGTTCTCAACTCCTTCAATCTGTTAGGCAGAACTGAGAACTCCAGAAACACGGCAGTGCTGTGCTGCCCCGGGCGTGCAAGTAGACCTTGTTCTGTGGCTGGGAGCAGGAGCTGCGTTAACAGAGATAACTGAAGTTGCTTTCTGTATCTGCACACGAATAGCAGGAGTATAAAGCGTAAATACGGACAGCAGTGCAGAGCCAAACAGATCAGATTTTGCAGGTTCTTTTTCATTTAAGGAAGACTGGCAGGCTTTCAAAGGTTACTGCTGTCAGAAAACTATAAAATGGAAAAATACAAACCAAAGATACGGTGAGCCTTCTTCCAATTAAAACTATCTTAAGCAAGAGCAAAAAGTCAATCTATGAAAAACCAGATCACTTCTCAGTTCTCCAGAGCAACACAGGGATAGCACCAAGAGTGCAGGAATGACAGGGTATGCTCTGATGCTCCCGGGGCTGAGGAACGGAACAAGGCGGTGTGAGGCAATACTAGACACTGGGATTTGCCCGCTGTCTGTGTTACAAAGATCTTCACAAGGATTCCTTATGTTTTGGTCTGAATCGGTGTTCCTGACTCCTGTCTGTGACAGAGCGATTTGTGTCCTGATTCAGCACTGGTTTGGCCTCCACAGAACGAAAAATGAGCGTAAATGTCAGAGTAAGAATAGGTCGGCGTACAAAGTGGGTTCTTCTTAGGTGTTTTTAGGAGAGTGAAATGTTGCTGGTTTTGTGGAAGTTCAGGCTTGACTCGGCTCTGTGATTTCTTATTCATTAATGGATATTACAGGGGTTTTATTTCATGAGCGTAAAAAGACCTGCAGAAGATAAGAATTTTTTTATTATAGAGGAGCTGAGAAATCCTCTCCTATGCGAATTTTCGCCCTGGTGTTTGTATAAACCTCACAGAAGCAGAAAAAGGGTCATTAAAAACCAAAATCTCTTACTGCTATATTGCTCTATTTAACCACCCCCCCACCCCCACCCCCCCCCCCACCCCCACCCCCCCCGTATTTTTACTTTTTAAGGGATTTAGAAATATGCAACAGTTTACTGGCTATAAATACCCTCGATACCAGATGATACGATCCCAGCTCATCGAGGGTGACGCTGTCAGGAGCCATACAGTGAGCGACCTGTTCGCACCCATCTGGTGACAAATCTGTGACGATGAGCAGGACCTTCACAGTGGGGCTTATGCGAAATAGGAAATCCCACATCCTCTGTTGCTGACTGGGAGATGAGTTGGGGAAAGCCAATATTACAAAGTCACATGTCAGCAGTTCCAAGTGAATTTAAAGGAGAAGACAGCAAACTGAAACTTGGATGTCGTCCGTATTAATAACTCAATACTGAAACTAAGGACCTTTTCAAGTTTCTGTTGCAGCACCTGTAGTTTACTCAGCTGTATCTTAAAACTATGTGTATAATAATCTGAAAAAAATTGTCATTAATTTTGCAAACTCCTTTAAAATTTTATTATTTAACTGTCCAAATATTTCCCCACATAAATGACGTGAAAACAGATTTCTTGCTGCTAAAGTGGTCCGTACTTTTGTCATAACGTGAGTAGATATCACAGAGAAAGGAGCACATTCATATTGTATTTTCCTCAAAGTTCTTCACTATACAAAATGAACATGCAACCTCTGTTTGAAATAATTAGCAGTGGTTTACTGGGGGAATTTTGGTACTTTCATGTTGTACTAGCTTTTGATCAAAATTTCCCTGCATTGCCTTGTTTAATTCTGGCCATCTGGATTAAAAGGTTCTCTTAATCTTAAATACAGATTGTAACTCTTTCTTTTGGAGTGCACTGCCATAAAATTCTGGCAAGTTTCCAGCTTTCTTCATTAAAGCTTTCTTTATTATGGTTTTTTGGCCATTAAATGATTGTTATGCGCAATGGGTACTTGATTATAATTTGCTGAAACTGGGAATCAGTCACAGCAGTTAAAATTAAAAGAGAGCATGTTTATACCTGCTAGGATCTTCTGAGAGCTACTAAGAGTGAGGAAAAACAGTTGAAATACAACAATTTCTGCTAATAAGACATTTAAACACTCTAATCTGACAGTATTTTGCGCTATGTTGTGGAAGTGTGACTTTCTGCATAACTACGTTTCAACCAAAATTTGTGGTTGTGATGGGGATAAAAGGACAGCTTCACTTGTCATAAATCTTCTCACATCTTTTATTTTTGTTTTGGGTTTAGAAAGGAATGTGCATTTCAAGCAGAAAAGGAACAATCGGGGATCCTTGAATCCTATCCAGGTTTTGTTTCTGCCCTTGTATGGTTTTTGTCAGGGAGTTCAATCTCACTGTCATTGTTTTTTCACCTGTTAAAGCTTTGAAAAATTTTCAGAACGTTACTGGCTTTAAAATTATTTTAGAAACTAGTATTTCATAGGTGTGTGTTTCATTTACTTTTGTGTTTAGGCTGTTGCAGAGTTGAAAGAAATGTAAACTTAGCTGCATAGTTGAAATGTTATGAACAAGGAATAGCATGAAATAGCTGATGGTATAATTTAATCTGATTCTTATAGTGGTATGTTACTGATAATTTAAAGCATATACTGATAACTATAGTAAACTTTATAAAATCTTTCTTTAGAACAGTGAAGTTATGTAGCATCTTTGCAATACTTTTTTCTCCTAACTTGTGTCTGCCCTATCTGCTAACGGTCCATCTTTGAGATTCCGTTTAGAAAATCTGCACCTAGAAGACTTTTCTGGGAACTGAATCTGTGCAGTTTGGTGAGATGAAGCTGCTTAATGAAATAATTTCATTTAAAATTTTACAAGTCTGTGTTTGGCTGAAAACAATTTTCTATCACAGCTGAGAACTAGAGGGATGCAAACACTGCGTGTGCAACCAGTTCCTGCCTGGAAATTGACCCTTAGTCTGCAGTCAATTATACATACAGTGTATGTATATACCAGAACTTTGCTTTTTAATATATTCTTTCTCTTGATCTCTCAAATTAAGGAAACACAATGTGCCTTATGGACTGAAATAGATTATGTTTAAGGCTATGGACTGAGCAAGATGGAATAAAAATTAATGAAAGCTGCAGAATTTAAGTGCTGTTTTCACAAAATCTAATTGGAATTGATGATGTAATCAGAGTTTTCAGTCTTGCTAAACACGTGGGGAACATGGACTTGAATAAAACCGGTGCTTAATAATTTTCTGCTTTACTCGGTGTCGTGAGCCTTAGTGTTCTAGTGAACATACTATTGAAACATGCAAGTCTTTTGAGGTTAATTTAAGTAACCTGGAAATTCAGAGTTACCTGAAAAATTCCTTCTCTTTTTATAAAGATCTTTGCTTTTTCTTTTTACTAGTTGGTTTGTTGGTTTTTTTAATGTGCGTGTTGATTTTGGAAAAAGTAAAAGGCGTTTCTTGTGAATCTAATCTTCTCAATGGCAAGCCCTTGCACTTCCTTTGCCAATGGTTTATTTCATATGTATTCAGTCCAGCTTTCTTTTCACATATGTGAAATAACAGTTTGGCAAGTGGTAAACAAAATATATACAGTGCAGAAAAAAAAGACTTGTACTTTTTAAAGTGAAAAGATTCATTTTATGAAATAATCCTTTCATTGAAGTGAATAATTAAAACTAAAATAAATAAGATCTTATAAGAGATTGCAGAGTAATTATGTAACTTTTAAGAAACAAGAGTTCATGGTAATGAAGTATTTTCATTTTACTAGGTTTTTCTTGGAAAAGTACAGTGTCATGTGGTGATATACCACAGTGTGTGAGAGTAGTTTGCTGGTAGAAAATCCAAACATCACAAAGTAATTTCCAAAGACCAGATGTTTATCAGTTCCCTCTTACGGAGGAGAGTAGAAAGGTTCTTATTTAAAGTTAGTCGGCTGGAACTCCAGTGTAACTTCACAGTAGGCTTTCATCCCAAGTGGCTGAGCGCACATGTCAGACCCGTAAAGGATTTAGATTTGAAGAAGGGAAGTTGCCTATATGACACCTTAGTCAATAACCAGAGCATTACCCGTTACAACTGTGAGAAAAACTGGCTACAAGTAGTTCTGTTTCAGTTAAAATTGGCATGGCTTTGCTTCACTGTGGCCCACGCAAGGCTGCTGGGACTCTTGTAAACTGAGAATTAGCGTGCCTTTGGTATTTGAAGTAACGGTGGCAAGACCTCCTCTCTCCTCTTTCCTAACCCTCTTCACTTAGTGGTAGTTTTAAGGGGTATTAGTGGAGGGCAGGGGGAGGTTCCTTTTGTTTACAGCAGTACTTAAAATACACAGTAAAGACATGTGAGTTAACTTTTTCCAAGAGAAAAGTGTAGGCAGTGGGCTCAGTGGTAAAGTCTGTGCTACAGCACTGGGCAAATTACCTGTTTTTCATGTCTTCCTAATTTTTGTCTATATGTCTCTTAGCAAAGCTCTTTGGACCAGACGTTCGATTTCAGTTCATTAATGTTCTGTACAGGGTGGACTGGGATTCTGGATTTCTGAAACAAGACTTAGGATGCAACCAAACTGATAAAGACGAAACCCCAAAACCTCTTCTCCGTACATATTCCATAGAGTTAAGCCTCCTAAGAGAAAGAGTTCAGAGGATGACAAGTCTCTTGCTAGACGTATGTTAGAAGGGAGGGTGTTGGGGAAAGAAACCAGGTTGTGACAGGCCCCTCAGCTAGCCAGCTCTGAAAGCACACCCCTGCGAAGTGTGGGGGCTCTTGAGCTCACGTTATGGGGAGAGCATTTAATGAGAGCACTTTGTTCCACGCACAGGCCGTTTAAAACGGGTAGGTATCAATTAAATTGGAGTGACAGTCTACCTCAGCACAGGTTGGGAAAATTCCTTTCGTAATGCTTTCAGTTTTTAAATTTTGACTAACAGACAACACAGTTGGGAGTGAAATGGAAAACGGCAATTCCCAGGGTGAGATGAAGACGTTAGAAACAGGTGAGGCATCTTACGGTGTTATGCTGAATTTTTCCAAATATTCTAGTCATACACAATCACTCCTGGCTAACAGGGAGGTTAACAGGAAGGCACTAAAGCTCAGCCATCACATCTTGATATGCTTAACCAGTTAGAATATTTAATAATACTAACATGTATTTTATGTTACCAATTTTTGTAATTTTTGTGAATTATATAAAAAATTAAATTTAGTTCGCTTTCATTTTTTCTTGGTTTATGTGTGTAAAGATTATTACATAGGAACTACTTGTAGGCAATAAAGCAAACAGAAATGGTTTAAATCAGTGCCTTTGCTTTTCCTTGAAGATTATTTTCTACAAGGTGATTTATTTCATCATTTGCATTTACCTTGCTGGTGGGTTGTTGTGCTCTTAGTATATACGTCTTTTTATACTTCTCAGCTTTTCTTCAGTAGATTATGATTTGAAAAATAAAATATTTTCCTTGTCTTACATAGTTGACCTAGTGTGATTGAAGACTGGGCTCTTTAATCTTTTTGAACCTCATTAAGAATTTGACCCCACGCTGAAAATTTGTGATTATTTTGAGTACAAACTGAATCAAATCATAAATGACTCAGAGTATGTATCTGACACCCAGCAACTTTCTCAGGGAAAGGATGTTATGGTAGGTATGGGTATAATGATGTACTGTTGACCGGCAGTATGGTAACTTGCCATTGGTTTAAATGCAGCTGCCTTGCTCTTCTGTGCTGACTTTCATTAAGGCTGCATCAATATTCTCAGTGCCATGTCTGTGAGTGGATTTTTGCATTACAAGTGATTTTAATATAGCATATACCAAAACTGTGTTCTTACAGTTTTTATATTTTTTTATTTATTATCTTTTTATATATATAAAGCTAGATGTAATTATATATATTTAATTTATTATAGTCTTAATTATAGTAGATCTGTTATGACATAATTGCAGGGCAATTTGAAGTGAAAAAGTGAACTACAGCTCTTACCTCTTCGGCCTGTGTGCATGTTGTTTATCTGATTCTTTGCTGTCATGTGGAGTGTTCTTTGATGCTGCACTATGGTTTCCAAGGATACTGCTGCACTGTTGCAACGCTGAAATCAACTATTTTTTTTTTTCCCCCGACTATTATAACTTGAGGATACAGTTGAAGATATTTTTGTCATGTATTTGCCTGACTGCTTTCACAGAATAACTTAAGACACTCAAGTTGTTTCAGATATCGAACGTTACCACATAACGTGCTAATGGCACGGGGGAAAGGGGAAGGCAAGAAATAAAGCAAAACCTTGTTTAAAAAAAAAAAAAAAGTGAAGCAAAACTGAATGTAGATTTTTATTTCCTCTGTGATAGTTTCAGTTACCAAACAAAAAATGTCTGACATCGAAACTGTGTATTGTTAGCTGGGCATGCATTCTTTTACAATTTATTTCTATAGTCCAGCAAAAAGAGATGTATTATTCCAATGAGTTTATTTGCATCATCGCCCTGTTTCTGTGCCTGATTATAAATGCATACATACTTCATTTGACATGGGCAGTTACATTCTGACAATAACATAACAAAAAATCATGGTGAATTAAATAATACTTTGGTTCATTTTAGTTCTGAAATCTGTATGTCAATCTATAATTTTAGCAAATAGCAGGAATGTTTTCATACTAACATATGGGATCTTGTTGTTAATCAAATCATGTTCAGGTCACTCCTATGCAAATATTGTGTTGTTTTGGAGGGTCTTTTGCACAAAGCCTTTTACCACAAGCCCTTTTCTCTTAGAAGGAATTGCTGAGGGACTATGGCTATCTGAAGAGTGTTCATTCAAGCTTTACTGTTGTGGTGCATTGATAATAAAGGCAGGTTTTTAGGCACAGTCTTTTCGTGGCTCTAACTGTAGTGCTAATTTATTCCTGCAGTTCTTTCGATAGTGCAGACAGGTTTCCCTGTTCCTGTTATTTCTATTTAATTTAGGTATTTGTATTAAAATTCCAATGTTTAAATTAGAATTTAACAGTATTTAGTGGTATTCCTCTTTTATGTCATTAAGTTACAGTTAGTGTAGTTACTGTGAGGTCACTGTCCCATTTTAAGGGCTGTGTTTTCAATAATTTAAAACTATACAAATTTTTTTCTGCATATCTTTAAAAAATACAGCGCCATATGATCTTCTCTGTTGAAATGGGAAGGGAATTAGAATAGATTACATCTGAAGTATTTATATAATGCTTACAGTACTATTGTGTATTCTGGGAGATGAAGGATTAATTTGAGAAGCGAAGCCTCTGGCGTATTTCTCAATATCTCTCAGAATTCTCACATGCAGTGATCATCTCTGAGATCTTAAACTCCTTAAAGTTACTCAGTGCCAGTCAACAACTTTGGATTATAAATTAGTTTATAATTAATGTAATTGGATTTTGACAGAAACTCACATATTCACTTCTTGAAAGCTCTTGCTGGTGTAGGAGAATTTTCCCAGCTATCCTCAGTAGCTTCTCTTGGGAAAATAAGATAAATTCTGTCTTAACAAACAAGTACACAGGTATGACAAAATTTGATTCCTGATTACGTTGTCTTATTCTTGGCACTTCATCAGTTATCATGTCTCAAGTGTAATTGGTTTCATGGTGTTCTCACATTCCCCTCTTCACAGAGAGAGGGAAAATAAATAAAAACAATTACACCTTCAGCAAATGGGACCCCTGTATTGCCCCTTCTCCTTTAGGCCACTGACTAATAATGTTTCTTCTGGAGCTCTGTCACGTTTAGCTGACAGAGAAAAGAAGAAACTTAGGCAATGAAGATGTAGGTAATAAATTAACTTTGTATTTATGTTTTTTTGCTAAGGAAGGGATTTAAAAGATCAAAAATATAAAAGTTGTATTGGAAGTGGCTTAAATCTATTTTTCTCTGTTCAACAGTCAAATTTCATTCCAATGTATTAAAATGGTCATCTTCAGATATTTTGAACTGTGGGTTAAAAATAACACTAAGTACAAATTGGGACAGTGGCTTTTCTATGCACTTAGCTCCTAAACTATGCTAATACGTAGGGCTGCTGTTATTTGAAGGGAGAGTTTGTTGTTAATACTTCAGCCAAACTGATAGGGCCTCATGTTTGTAGAGCGTTGTATCATGATTTAAACAATGTATTCTGAGTCTTTAGAAATGTTAGGCAAATAAACTAAGCCTGAAAGCAGCAGGTTATCTTGCCCTCTGAGTGGTTGGTTGATATAAGGGACTTAGCATTTTCTGAGTGCTGATGTTATTATTCATCAAATACTTGAATAAGAGAGAAAAGAGGAGGGATTTGGCTTGCCTTCACAGATGTCTTCCAGCTCTCCGATGAAACGGTAGCGCTTGCTTGTCTTCGTTTTCATGGGCGCATAAGAGTCATAAGAAAGCAATTTAAAAAAATGAACCATGTAAGGACATACAACTGGAAAGTAAACTTATTTGCAAGACTTGCCATTAAGTTATGAAAAATGTTCATAGATGTTTCTGGGTGGTGTTCCCAGAGAAGCCATGGTGTTAGATCGGCATCCAAGCAAATTTTAAAGCTAATGCTTCCCTCCCTCCTCCGCTTTCTTTTCCACCATGTGTTTCTAGGTGTGCGATGCTAGATGGCCAGGACGTGATCAAGGCTTGTTCTGGTTTGTTTTGGCTTTTTAGTTAATTAGCTAATTGCCTGTGAATCAGAATTGTAGCAGGGGTAGTATGGTCCTTGTGAACGTGGTATAAAAATGGAATTCTTTGTTGAAGAGGTGGTTTTTATTTTGCATCCAGACAGCTGCAGAGATACTTCTCTGGCTGCGTGCAAATACAAACCTTGGAATTATATAAGATGCTGACCAAAGTCTAGTATATTGGAATATATTTGCACATGGAAACTCAAACCTCTGTTGTATGTGGTGTTTTGAAAATTAAGAGATAAAAACTTCTTTGAAAAGGCTTAGTAATTGCTGGATTTTGGAAGTATTTATGCTTTCATGCTGTCTTTGTTTTAGTTGTCTTAAATAGAAAGTTATTTAGCAATCAGGAAATAGGTCTTTACTGTGTGCAGGTTGTCTTTTCAGGGATATTCCTGATAAATGTGTTGGATATTTTAATATTTGGAGCAAAACAATCCATCAAATGTCATTTGGCTTTAAAGATACTGTTGTTTTCCTGCTTGGAGGAAAATAATCTTAAATTGAGAGTGTGTCTTCCCTTGTTTGGAATTGTTAGTCTTAACTAAATAAAACAAACTCTTAACTCTTTGTTTTGACTGCATTTTTCCTCCTAGTCAAAATGTAAGATTACACCTGTCCATTGTTTCATTTACTATAGTGTTCGCTATGGTGTTGTTTATAGGGAAGTCACATCTTTGAATAGGTATTGAAACCTGGTTTCTAATTAAGATCAAGGTTAACTTAAAGAAAAGGGACACTTTGCAAAACAGCTCTGATTTTAAGTGATACAGGCTTCCTTTGAGTGGAGCTGAACAAAAATTATTCTGCTGTTGTGAAGAAAAAAAACCTTTAGCTGTAAACATCTGTAATTTTACAGAGCAGTAGTCTTGACTGTGGTCTGTTCTACAGGAATGTGGAGAAGTGGCAAGATTTTTACTTTAAATTACCAGTGCAGAGAGCTCTTCATTCTGAGAGAACTTGCCGTAGAATCCTGATGAATAGGTTTGGTTTTAAAAGTGATCACATTCCACATTTTCACACTTGTGTCTGTTTTAATGTTTTTTTTTAAAAATAAACCCCCAAACCTGTTAGGGGGTGCTGCATTTGCAGCACAGTATTTCTGTCTTTCTAAGCATGCAACAGTGTCAAATGTGGGGAAGCAAAAGGGTGAATTTAAACAGGAGGACACAAAGTCATTAGTTATTTACTGTTAGTTTACACGTACAGTATTTAATTTCACAGTAGTCAAGTAGACAACTGACAGGCCTCCCCAGGGTGCGTGGTGTTACAGCTAACATCTGGGTATTTATATGCAAGGGGTAAATGTTCATGCTTTTAGCCTTGATTTGTTTCTTGATGTGTCAAAAGGAGTTGCAGAGCTTGCCACCGGTTCTTTATAAGTGGGAATAGTTCATTGGAGAGCGAAGACGGTGACAGTGGTCCGGAGCTGAGGAGATACTTTAAAATGACGTGCATTCCCTTTACAGCTGCGTGCAAATTGTTTTAGTGATACTTGAGTAAATGAGACCCTAAGAGAGATTCTGTTATTTCACAGATGCCAATAGACTGCTCAGGAGCCTGGGAGCTGTGTGGGATTGACTGGAGGAGAGCCAGTTCTGCCTGCTCTGCTGCTCCAGCAGGTCTGCCTGCCTGACAGCAGTGCTCTTCCTTTGGGGGGGGTGGGGGGGGTGTTAACAGCTTCTTGCTCTCTTCAAGGACCCGGGGGCAGTGCACAGGGAAAACGGAGCCGGATTGTTCCAGAAAGCACATGGGGACAGCACAGCTGGAGCATGGGAGGTTCTGATTTGGTGAAGAAAAAAGACTGTGTGCTTTTTCAGTGGGTTTTTTGAGCAGGTTTTTGTTGGTGTTTTTTTGGTTGTCTTTTTTTTTTTTTTTTTTTTTTTTATCCTGAGGGTGGTCAGATACTGGACCAGGGACAGGAAGAGGTTGAGGGATCTTTGTTCTTGGAGATCCTCAGATTTTAACTGGGCAAGGCCTGAGCCTGCTTGCCTTGACCCTGCTTGGTGTGGGGGTCACAGTAAATGACCTCCAGGTGTCCCTAACTTAATTTTTTCTATAATTCTAAGCAAAAGTGTAGTAATTCTTGGAGACAAACACATACCAGGCGTAAATCCCTCATTGTGCTCAGTTCTTGTATTTTACTAAGCTTGCACTTCTGAAAGTTTTAATCACAAGACTTGAACTACACCAAAATCTCATATTGAGCTTAAGCATTTAGGCGTACTTTTTAGTTAGCAGAAATATGAGTTGCCCTTGATTGTATTGCTTAATGATTTTTTTAATACTTTTCTTACAAAAATAATCTGAAAACTTTAAATCATGGTTTTGAATGGAGTTGATGGCAGGGAAAGGTAAATGATTTTGCTACAGTAGAAACAAGACCTAATTTTGCAGATGGCTAAACATTCAGAAACTTTCTAACTTGCTTGTTTTTAAATACAGGTCATTATGTTAGAAGACAAATATTGTCACCTGCATCAATTATTCATGAATACTCTTGAAATTGGGGATTGTGTTGACACATGCAGAAAAACCCCAACTTACTTTTTTGCTAAACTTCAGCTTGATAATTATTAGAGCTATCTCTGGTCTGACAGACACTTTTCACATGTAGCAAAGCTGCTGTTTCTGTTTTACCGAGACAAGCAGTTTTGGAAAATAATTGCTGTTCCAAATACAAAAATAAATAAATAAATAAAAATCCTACTGAGCAATGTTGTTCCCATCTCTGTCTTCCTCTCTGGTGAAGTAATTTATGGTCCCAATTCTAGTGGTTTCTACTGCTAGGAAGAGACCAGGAATTTTTATAATTCTTGCATTTACTCTTTAATAGAATATATTAAGCCTCAGTCCAATGCATGTTTGGGCATGATCAGACTGCCCAGTGCCTAAATTTTTGGAAGCAGAGCTGACCATAACCCTTCTTCTCACACTTGTCATCAATTTTTATTTAAGTTAATAACTATGTACCGTAAACCTAGGTTTTGCAACAATTTACCTTAAAAATAATTGTGCTAGGCCACATTATTGTTGGATTTAGAGGCCGTGTTCACAGGTTACTTTCTGCCTTTAGACGCAATGTAGCTTATAACAGTGTTGAACAAGTCTAAACTATGTTGAAAGCATGTTTAGTAATAAACATACGAAACCAGTTTTGAACAAGTTGAAAAATTTTACAAGGAAGCAAAAGGGAGTTTTGCTGTTGACTTACATATGGAGTAATGAGGTTCAAGCCTCCCTTGATCAGTTTGAAAACCACCTCAACTTCTGCGATTTTTAAGATAGACCAAGGAGAGTATCTTGACTGAATGGTAGCAGTTTGGTGAGCTCAGTAGTTGCATCATTTTGTGAGCTCCATTGTGATCTATATAACCTGTTTTTCATACAAATCATGTGCAAGAGAAGTCATACACTTTAAAACAAATAATTATTTTCTGTGTTGAGAAACTGATAAAAAGTTTGTAATGTAACGTCTACAGCTGCAGTAAAAACCTCAGGAGTTTATAACACACACTTCTGTTTTGAAAGTGGACTGTTCTAATGAATTAACTTTTGAATTAACGGTACTAGTTGGTGTACTGATTGAAAATGTGACAATTTACATTTATCTTCAAAGTGATTAATGTACAGCATTATTTGAAAGTTTAGTATGATCCTATGCAGTGTTGAACAATCAAATTTATGAATGATTTGGGAACATTTTTGAGTCTCACAACATAAGTAAATGAAAACTGTTCTAGCTCTGCCTGCTGATAATAGAATATTGATTAGCTTAGTTTTTCTAAATTAACTGAGAATGAAGCTTTAAAAAATACAATTAGTTGTAAACTATAGCAGGTCTTGTTTAAGCTGTAGGTTTTTAAATCATATACAAAAGAGTAAAAGAAAAGCACAGATAATGTGTTCTAGCACATTAGGTTTTTGTGTCTCAGTATGAAATGGCTTTCAGTTTATTTGGCAGGCTTGTATTTGATACCCGGTTTGTGTATCTAAATGCAGTACATATGCCTACATCAATTTAAGTATTGTAACTTTTTTATAATCAAGTAAAATAGTGAGAGAGTCTTAATTTTCCAAACTGATTTTCACAATGTCTTGCAGTATTGCATTGTGTACTCTTGAAATATGTAAATCATAAAACCGGTGTTAAAATCAGTTATTTATGTTTTCTGTGCTCTTGCTTAACCTAGCAATAGATACAGTATTTTGTAGAAACAAATATAATTGACTTCAGCTACTCTTAACTATCTGCCTTGGGCTACTAAATTAACTTTTCCATTCTCTGAATAGTTACCCTGACAAGAAGTCCCTCTGTTTCCTGATCTTAGTTCTTGCCTGTGTGGATTGAACTGTGCAACTTAACATTAAAATGAGGTGGTGTGTGTTCCTTCCCAGTCATAAGACATATTGCCCTATTCCAGGAAACACCACCCACTATTGTTTCCAAGACTTTGCAGAACTTATGTACATTAGGTAATTTAATTGTGATACAGTAATTAAAACCAGAAGTTCTTTTGCTCCCCACAAAAACAGCGTTATGTTTTTTATAATATATATGCAAATTTTACAACCAATTAAAATATTCATGTATTTAGCATTGTTAGAAGTAGACACAAAAATATGTTTCAAAATTATATAGAAATGTTAACATACCTATATTGTTGATATCTCAACATAGAATATTTGGTGGTTGTTGCTGTGTGACTGGCTGTTAACCAAGTTAAGTCTAAGTATTCTTAGACGGGATAAACACAGTTGTTATTTTAAGTTAGCAATTCCTTATTAACAGAGCCATCCCTGTAGCTTTTCAGAATGTTGAATATTATTCACTGATTTCTTGCTAACCATCAGTTTACAAATGTAAGTCCTTTTTTTTTCCTTCTTTTTTTTTTTTTACTTTATTTTCAGAGCAGTTTATACCTCTAACAACTTGATTTTAATCTAGCGTTTTAAGGAAAAAATTGGTTTTGCTTAGTTCTCAAATAAAAAGCCTTGTCATAATGGTAAGGAGATTTGAAGTTTAATTAAATATTAAGAGTAGAGAATTTGTGCTTGTCTTTGTGCCTGTAATGGAGACAGCAAGATGTGGAAATGGATATTTATAGTATACTTTCAGCTTTCAAAAGACTGTAGAAATTGAAATTCAGGAGACTTCATGCATGTAAATAATACCACAAAATATAAACAAGATTACAAGGAATGCTGGATTTTATTAATCTTTTAAAAACATGTCCATGCAAGATTTCTCAGAACTATGAAATGGTTGCACTAAGATTCTGCTTTCAGTTAATCTCTTCACCTATGCACCCTGCAAATGCATCGGATTGTATATATATAAGCAATGGTTGCTACCTTTTCTCTTCTTCCTTCCTGGAAGCCTTCAGGTATCCTTACACCTCAACTTCTAATTCTGTCTGTAATTCTAAGAAACTGAAAGTAGCAAATTATCGTAGTATATTGTGTACTGAAAATATAAGAACACGGGGATAACAAGCCACAGTGGAAAAAAGTCTTATTTTCCACTTTAGTTATTACTTAGTACTTTTGGAAAGTAGTGATAATAATACCCTTGACATTTTTTTTTTTTTTTTACCTTGTTTTTCATTGAAGCACTAGAATTAATTTTTGAAAACTAAATATTGTTGCTTATCTTGAAAAGGATTCTTTTCTCAAGGGGAAAACCTTGGTAAGTTCATGAACTTCTTCCAACAGTAGGATTAAAATCTTGATGTGCCAGATTTATCAAAGACATTATTCCATTAGTGAAGATGAGAGAAGATGTGAATAGTGTCTCAGTACTGCTAAGTCTTTACAAGCTTCTGATTCAAATGCTTGCATTAACAAGAATATTGTATAATGAAATCTGTAGAACATGTTGCAGCGCTGTATTACCTCTACCAAGGAGCACCATTGTGCATTTCAGCCAAAAAGTTATGCCAAATACTGAGATGAGTCTATGAGTCTGAAAATATTTTGATTGGCTATGTCTTTAAAATGTGTTTCAATTGATTTTATTAAGACTGGCATTCTTCCAAAACTGCTGAACAAACACTTTGGGATCTGATCCTTCATCGTTTAAATAAATGCCAAAATTCCAGTTAACTTCAAAGAGAATTAAGATCTAGTCACAAAAAGACACATTCTGATTTTATCTCATAAACAGGAGGGTCATGCGTGATTGTTTGAAAGACAGAAGTAAGGACCTGAAGGGCAGTGGCAGCTGGGTAAGCGAGTCTTCTTCATTCACATCGGCGCTGAGGGCATGTAGTTGTCGGCTTGGGGATGGCGGCCTCATGCTAGACGTTGTCTCTCACTGGGCATATTGTTAAGCCATAACGTACTAGCAGCTTGCATTCAACTAGCAAACTCCTTCGGTGTGTTCTGGTTGTCCAAATTATTGATTGCTTCTGTCTTTTTGAATTGTGTTGATTCTCAGTCTTGAGTTTGAGATGTGGAACTGTTAGCTAGTGATCATATAGCTGTGGCAGCCTAAGGAATAAGCAGAGCAAGGTCTGTAGAGAAGGTAGTGTCTTGTATTGGGTTTACTGACGTAGCTGGAAAAGCAAAGGAATCTTTTGACATAGAACATTTGCATGCAAAATTTAAGGTGGCTGAAGCTGAATCACTTACTTTGACACTGAATAGTTTCTCCTTGGCTTCACTGTCATCCAGTCATTACCATTTCCCTTTTTTTTTTTTTTCTGTTGGGAACTGGTTTTAGATTCTGATTGTTCTTCAAAGGTAGGTCACTTTCCTAAGTCATTTCACGCTGCAAATCCGTAAACGGTTACATTGGCCATCCCTAAGAGCCTGCTAATCCGCATCAGTAGGCAAGAGTGAGCAAGGAGAGAGCGCGTTGGGCTGATTGCTCTGCCAGAGTCTACATCTCACCCAAGCTGCAGCCGGAGTTTAAATTTATCAGATGATTGGAGAGAAGTAAGTGGTCAGGCCTAAATGAGGGATGTGAGCTCAGAGGTGGTTTGATTTGATGGAAAGAGATGGATGATTTTATGAAAACTGTTTTGTTGTTTGTACTTTGACGCTTATCGTATTCCAGACAGCTTTGGGTGCTTTTCATTTGCCTTAAGACTATTGGCTGTAATAAATTTTCTGGAGAATTTTGGATGAAAAAACCCTGCGTAAGTAGAGCTCTTTATTAACTTCCTCCTTCCAGATTCTCCACATCTCCTGTCCCCTCCTGTGTCTCACTTCCTCTTCTGAATAGGTGATGGCAGCTATAGCCATGTACAATTTTCTGGTGTAAACATAATTTTCCTGCATTACGCCAAGCCATGTACCTGGTTTTTTTTTTTCAGTTGCTCTGCTTTAGAAGATCATTATTCTTGCTTCTTCACGCTACTATTCACAACTTGGTTAATATATGGTATCTGTAAGAAATTAACCATATAAGAATCATGACTTGAAGAGACGATCACAGATAGCTGATGCTTTATTGGTTGGTACTCTACTCAAAATACTTCGAATGTAGAGGTGTATCAATGAATAGGCCAAAAGATTTTGTTTGCAGGAAGGTGGGTAGCCAAAAGGACAGCCAGTCCGGGGGAGGCTTTGTGAGGGCACCGGTTCCATCCGTAGGCAGCGCACAGGGCTTAGACTGCAGCGGGAACCCAAGGAACAGAGTCCTGGTGAGCTTAAAAATGTCTTCGCAAAGGATGACATCATGACAGGAGTCCCGGGGCACTACTATAACATAGCTATTTAATACCAATGAGCACTGAAGAAAATTAGTTACATATAACACCAATTTTAATGATTTTACTTTCTGCTGACAGTTCACGCGTAGTTATGTGATTGCTAGATGCAGTGCAGAAGAGGGGAGTAGGACAGTGTCTTTTGAAGACCGTCCAATATTTGCAGTGACATGTAACATGAGGCTGAGCCTGCCGTTTAGCTTTACGAGGTACTAACGAATTTAAACACTCCAAGTTAGCTACTGTGTCTCAGCTTACTGATGGCAACATCTTACTGTCATCAGCGGTAGTCAAGATGTAAGAACATCCCTGGGGTGGTGTTTTGGTTTTGCTTTTTTTGTTGTTGGTTTTGGGGTTATTTGGGGGTGTGTGTGTGGTTGTGGGTTTGTTTGGCGTTTCTGTTGTTTTGGGTTTGTTTTGGTGTGTTTTTTTTCCCCCCAGAAACCCTGCTATGGTTAATTGAAAGCTATTTGTGTAACAGAACTTAGCTCCAGTAATTACCTCTTTTTATTACACGATGTTTAGGAGAACAGCTAATGTTAGTAAAGATAGTTAAGACAGACTCAATAACCGGTGGTAGACAAGCTTGGTTTTTTGCATTTCAAAGTTGGAATATACAGGTATTTGTGGGGAGAATGTTCTTAGCATCTGAAGACCCAGGTTATAGGTAAGGGTTTCTGCTTTTTGAAGGCTAGCTTCTCTCTGGTTAAACAAACCAACAAAACAGAATGTTTTTTCTTGGAGCTAGAGAAGGGAATTTCATTCAGCTGGGAAGACAGCTGATTTGCCTTGGGGCAAAATGTGTGAAGAAACAGTTGTCCAAAAAAGGAGAAGCACTAGGGAATAAAGTAATTGAAATTGCCAAATAAGAGTTTATAAATAAAGTATATGAAAGCTTACTGTACATAAACTAAAGAAAATTTTAGATTACTGCATGCTATGTAATATCTTAAGGGGCTCATCAAGCTCACTTACTGGTTTTGCATTCACAGCCTTATTTCAGGCTTTGTACTATGTCAGAACATTTTTGCCATGTTCCATAAGTGTATGCACGTCATATAAATATAAAGGATCTAATTTTAAAATCAGTGTTATGTGGATTTTTCTTGAGTATATTTTGACTGTATTTGTTTGAGCATTTTCTGTTCATAAAAAAATTAATGACGGCATGAGTCAAAACACTTAAAAATTCAAATTGACGTTGCAGTATTGTGAACTCCCTTTGAATTTTGCAAATTGCTGAAGCATGCTCTCTACAGATCTGAACAATGTCTCCAATTACAAACGTTTCTTCTGAGGCAGTGGAATAAATCTTCAAGATGAAGTTACTGTTTAGACTTTCTGTTCTGGCTCTTGGTGAACACTTATGTGCATCTTTGTCAGGAGTTTATTATATTTGAAAAGTCTTATTCGGGTGTAATTTGGATGCTCTTAGGTACTGTGATAAGCCTCTACAGTCTGTCGGGCTTGCAGGTCTGTCTGTCCCCATTTCAAATTTATATGCTGTCAAAAACCAGTATTCTGCTTCTGAAACTGAACATCTGTTGACTCTAACTTTGTGGGAGAAAAAAATCTCCTTGCTTTATATGTGTAGGCCAGCATAAAGCGTAGCGTTTTGGTTTTGTCTCAAGAAATTGTCATCTTTTATTTCGTTGTTGGTTGTTTTTTTTCACTGTTTATGAAAAAAGAAAAGTGATTAAATAAGCATCGAATGTATATCAAAGAACATAGAATTGTTTCCAGGGACATTTCTTCATCTTTATGTTGGAGGAATAATTATAATGAATTTGATCTGTAATTGCTGCCAGAGCAACAATTCTAAGTCTAGTCAACATAGAGAGGGTAAAAAATACGGTGGGATAAGTCTGGGCTTCCACTGGAGAGAGAAATTCTGTTCTTACTTGCCTGGAGTTAGCTACAGAGCTTTCCCCATCGCACATACCATGCGCCCCCCAGTTTTGCTCCCCCCGCCTCCTATAGCCATAAGCACTTTGTCATGTTGACACTGGCAATCGAACTGTCTTGCTTTGAGTATGAAAGAACTACTTTTATCATTTCTAATATGCAGCCTAGGGCCAAAACAGACAAAGCAATTTTGAAGGACTAGGTTCAGAGGGAGGCTGGAATTCCCATTGTACAGCCCTTGGGAATATGACTTCAGTAACCAGCTCTGAAGCATTATTTATCATAATGACAACTCTTGGTCTGTCCATACTGAGTCAGCTGAGTTCCAGGCTGTTTGATGGTAACTAGCTTGTTGCCATCGATCCTTAAAAAACAAAAATGGTTTGTTATGATCAGAGCTGTCAGGAGACACCTATATTGTGTAATCTGGTTCTTAAACTTCAAAAATAATTTTATTCCATATTTCTTAAACAGGTTAGTCTGGATTGTTGCTTTGACACTTCCAAAGAAAAAAACTAATCTTCAGGCAAATGTAGCGTCAATACTGAAGCCTGCTTTCTATCAGGGCATATGTGTCACTGATACCTTTTCATGTCCGGGGTTTTCTCTTTTATTAAGTCCCATACAGCACTGTCTCTGCAGACCGTGTCTGCTTTGTCCATTGTTTTACCTGTGTTTCTTCTGAAGGAATTCTTTTATTCTAGCACCTCTTTGTTCTTTATATTGTTATTCACCCTAAGCTTTTTGATGTCTCCCCATCCATGCTTCTTGTGACCTAACTTTCAGCTTGTCTTAAAAATCATTTCACTTGTTATCTCTCTTCTTTTGAACTCTCACCACCACTGCTGTCAGCTTTCTGGCACCTTTCTTTTATGCTTCCAGTCTGTAGTGATATTAGAACCCCAGTTAATACTTTTTTCATCTTGGTTTCTATGAAACACTTCTCATAAATCTCCTTTAACTCATTTTTCATAGAGCCATCACCAATAATCAGACAGCCTAAATACATTTATTCTTCGGTCTCATTGCTGCTTGATTTCATCCATTTAGCTGCTGCCCTTTTTTGAGATGCATCTAGTCTGCCTTTTTGGTGTGGTTTATAAATCAAGGTGACACCACCATTTTCTCAAAGTAACAGCGGTTGCCTTTAGTAATACAAGCATGCCATGCTATATAAGTCAAGGAACATAACTGTATCACCTTTGCTACATTGTCCCACTCATCTAATGTTTTTTAAGTCCAGTTTACAAGCATGAAAAAATGCAATAATTATTCCATTCTCCATTGTCTTTTAATAAACCTTGACTCACTGCATAATTTTCTGCAAGTTTTTATGGTACTTCTAATCTTTGTGCGTGAACTTTTATAATTGGAATAACTTGGAACTTGTTCTGCCTTTTGAGTGATTTGTTGTTTTTTTCACTACTTCTTGTTAGCAGCAATACTATAATTAAAAAAAAAAAAATCCCCATAATGAAATAATGCAATGTGTCTGCCCAGCTGTGTACTTGGTCTCGATATGAATTTCATTTTATATTGGAGTAGGAAGAGTGCTAGTCTAGAGATAAATCCCTTTTTGATTGGCTGCTTTAAATAAAGCAAACAGAGTTGTTTCTAAGCTAATGTCACTGATGTTATCGCTGCCCCAGATTAAAACTTGACTGCAGCTTGGAGACATCAGTGGAGATACATAATTCCTTTTATTGAACCTGGTCTTACAAATTTTTTTACTTGTGAAGACCAAATCCTACTCAGTTATCTAATGAGACTTAAAGCCTAGGCATAATTTTCTGTTCTGAAAGGTTGGAATTTAAAATAATTTAAACTATTTACTAAATTTATTTGTATGTATTAGTTCAGATTTTGTTTAAGTATGTATAAATAATTTAAGCTGCCACTTGATGCTGTCTTTATCACCTGCAAGGCTGAAAATTCTCCAGAATGCAAAATTAAGCTGAAAGGAGTTTTTTTTCCATACAAATAAAACATTTCCTCATGGTTCCACACTGGCCCTTGTCTGTACGGAACAGAATCAATATACCTTTGGGTTCTGTGAGCCATACCATGCCCTAAATGAGACAGAGCGAGCCAAGCACAGTAAGATTTGTATGCTAATTTGTATATGGTTTAGTTTAATGTTTTGCTGGTTGTCTGGACCTTAGCACAGTCTTGTGGAGCAAGATTGACCCACATCATGAAGCTTCTCTTTACAAACTGGCATTTCACATGTTGTTTCCTAATCAGCCTATAGATACATCTTAAAACTCTTCCTTCCAATAATGCAATACAGCTAAAAGAGAGCGTGTGCGTTGAAAATTGAAGTAACACTGCCAAAGCAGGAAAGCAATGTTTGGGTCTTTGTAGAGCCCAAGACTGCCCTTACTTCTTGCACATCTGATTTACGTGAGGTCCACCTCAATGCTGTTTCTGAATATCTCTGTGTCTCATGCAACATGTTCTGTAGGTGAATAGCTTTTTGCTCTTCTGGAATATGGACTGAAAAAATTTACTAGAGTATCTGTCCTCTTATCTGCCACATCCTTTTATAAATGAAAAAGCAATGTGAATTCATTGACCAGTTTCAGCTGCTGCCTGTCCTGTTTGCCATGCTGTGGTTCCCTGTGTGTTTTAAATATATTATTGCTATCCTCAGTGGGCACTGACACTTTGAATGTGCTTGTTTTGAAATTTCACTGAGGCATACTTAGACTCTTACAAAATCCCTCCCAGACATTAGTGTGTGTTGGCACTGCATGCCTACTAGGACGCCGAGATTGTTTCTCTGATTGCTCATTTGTGAGCTTCTATTAAAAGATTACTTGTCCGTTAGCCAGGTGTATGGCCAACCTGTGCAGTGGTGTCTGTATGCGTGTGCTCTGGCTGGAGGAAGGGGGTTTGAAAACGAGCCTGGAGAACTGGTTGACCTATGTGGAAACAGACTGCGCAGATGTGTTGTAATATCCTCCCCTCTTCAGCAGACATGACTAAACAGACTTTGTCTGCTCAGAACAATTAAGATGTTTGCCAGTGTGTGCAGGGCCCCATGCAAGTTCCAGCTTGTTCCCAACTGGTAGAGGAGTTTTTCAATTTGTGCAAAAATATTTTAGCTGTTTGGGTTTTCTTCATTTTAGGGTTTACTCAAGAATTTTAACTTTTCGAGGAACACCTTAATCGCTGCATAAATGGAAACACTTCCAGTCTTTGGATTTTTCTAGTTTTTGTAATTCCCTGGAAGCAGTACTTAAAGCCAAAAAAGTAAACCTTGCTTTGTATGCAAACAAAAGTAAGAAAAGCCATCAATGTTTATTCATGACCACAACAGGTTTTGTGTCATCATGACTCACAAAAAGAATCTGAGAGTCTCTGCTCAGAATTTTGCTTTAATACGGAGGCTCATGAATGTATAGTTTAGAGCTCGAGTGATACCCCAGGATGCAGATGGAGCCGAGGACTGACGCTGTGTAACTGATGTCAGGGAGAGCTTTTTGCTATTGAATTAAATAAGACAAGGAATGGGGAAGTCACTAATAAAAGCTCTGAGAGAAATAAGATTAAGCTTATCATGCTGAAATAGGGTATTGGCCCAGTGGAAGTTGTTATCGGGGGGTGATTGGGCTGGGTGCTGCCCCTGAAGGTTGGCTTCCAGTGGGAACAACCTCTGCTGTCCTGAGAGCGGCGTCGGCGTCATTTATCTGCTGGGGTAGGCTGACGAACCAGATGCATAGAGTCTTTTCTCCGTGGCAGACCTCTTCCCTTTGGGCTTCCTACTCTCAGAGCAGTCTCGTGTCTTACTTGGTAATTACAGACATTTTCTGAAGCTCGTGAGTTTAAAGTATTGAACACTCTTCAAAGAAACCATCACAGAAAATGAAGCATACAGATCCAAACCTGAGATATGATTGTTAACGGGCTGGGTCTTTTTCAATCCCTTAGTGTTACTGGTTACAGTTATGGAACTTTTTGTGCTGTTAAATTTTTAATTGAGCTGTAGTACTACAAAGACAAAGGAATACAAAAGTTCCCATGAGCAGCCACATCCTTACATCACCAAAGTCACCCAGAGGAACAATATTTAGATACCAGGTTAGCAGGAAATGACCACATCTGACTGTGGCAGAAATCATTTAGTCTTTCAGAAACCTTTTGAACTAGAAAACAGTTCCATGACTTTTCAAAGAAGACTCATAAAGCATGTATTTGTAATAAGTATTGACTGTTTGTTCTGTATGAAAATAATTTGATTCTGTTTGGTTAAAACTTTGTTACCTGCATTTTTCAGCTGGAAATGGAACTTCCCCATGCTGAGCAGCACATGAAAAAGAAATGCCATCCCCTCTTTCCCTCGGTAACCCCCCCAAGTCCCACCAACAAATAAGTCTTTAAAGTAAATAAGATTCATTTAAGATGTTAAACCTGTTAGAGGCTGTAGTTGTCATAATGAATATTAAGTCATCTGAGTAACATAATAATGTTAATACAACTGAAATTATAATACCTAACTACCAGTTATTCAATAAATTACAGATTTGTAGAAAATTGTGACTGGAAGGGAGCTCTGGAGGTCGTCACATCCACCTTCCTCCTCAGTGCAGGGCTGAACCTGGGGGCGGCTTGTCCCAGTGCTTAACCACTGTCACTTGACAATTTTTCCTTAGGTCCAGGCAGAATGTCTCTTTTTACAACTTGTGCCCAATGCCTTTTATTCTTTCTGTATGTGCTACTCAGAGGAGTGTTGTTTTCTGATTCCACAGCTGATTACTTGCTGGAACAGAGAGAAAATACTTTACTAAGAAGTTACAGCAGTATCTAACATGGTGAAGTTTCTATGCTGTTTACTCCCTGAATTCCATGGTAAACCTTTATGTTCAATGCTAAAAGCTAGTTTAAATCAAAGTTGAGCAAAATAAACTTAAAAATATGGGGGTTTCTTCTGTTACTTTCTTGTTGGATAGAGTAACTGAAGGGAATTACTGAACTGATCTTCTGTCTTGTAGAAGGAAGGAATCGCTTTTTTAAAGAAAATCATTCATTTAGGTGAAATATATGTGACTAGGAAGATTCTTCCTATTTCTTCAAAGCTTGCCTTATCTGAAGAGCGCACTGATAGAGCGCTGATTCATAAAAATCACAATTCTAAACGAGCTTATTCTTTCAGTTATAGCTGTATATATCTGGGACAATTTATAAAGGTTGGCTATGCCAAGTTTTGTTGACTACATAGTCTTATCAGTGGAAGAAACAGCTCATGACTTTGAAGATGAAGGAAAACTTTGTTTCATCTTTACAACGGAACTAGGTCGTGGATCATTATATTAATGGTGCAGAGGGACAATGAAGAAAATAGTTCCTGCTTTTAATATCCTGTTTTAAGTCCCCTCCGAAATGAAATTGCTGTCTTTAGTAGTTTGGAGCTTACTCACAAATTCTACTTCAACAGCAAAAATTTTACTGTAGCCCATCACTTGTTTCTTTGATTCCTGAATGTGATTGATTTAGCTTTCAGAAATATCAAAGAGCAAGTTATCAACTTATCTATCATATGATTTTGGTTGAGAATTCATCCCCTGTAGATAGGTCGGTGTGGGAGAAAGCCCCATAGTGACTGATGAAATAGATGAGGGAACAACAGAAGCTTTCCTTAACGGCAGAATGACACGCAGTCTGGAACTCAAGACAGGAGTTGGCTCGAGCTATGCAGTTAAGTAACATACAGTTCAAGAGTTTGTGACAGGTGGGAGATGTGCTGCCAGCATACACACATGCACAGATTGGCAGTTGCAGTAACAGACATAGATGGTAGATCTGTGCTATGCATGGGACGTTTGCAGCCAGCAGAACTCTCAGGACAGTGAGGAGACATGGGGAACCTAAGGCATAAGGGATATGGGCTTGAACAGGGACTTCTGCACAAATAGGATTGTGTTTATTATACGGTTCAAAATCTTCTTAGATGTGTAGCTCAAAGAAAGGCAGACTGGAACATCCAGGATGGTTTGCGTTACCAAGAGGAGAAAAAAGGAGAGGATTTCAAAGGCAGAAGTGACTGGTGCTTGCTACCACTGCCTTGTGTACCGTTAGGGAGAAAACAAATGTGATTTATGTCTTTTCAAACTCCTTTTCTCTGAGGTTTTACTTTTGTAGTGTCTTAGACCACAACCTGGGTATGATGTGACTCTAATTCAGATTTAGCTCGTTAGAAAGTATTTTCTGTTACTCATAATAAAAATCAAAATGGGGAAAAACATCCATCCCTGATGTGGACAAACCCAAAATCTCAGTTCCTTGTTACAACAATTTATTTTATTTTTGTACTGTTATGAGGAAGAACAACTGTTTTGATAGGATAGTATTTAATTTATCACATGAGAAGAGAAATATTAGAATTACATAAGAGCTTTTAAATAAATTTTGTAATGAAGTAGCAGGTATTCAAAAGGGTTAATCCAAAAGAGGTGGTCAGCTTTACAGAAAACAGAAAAACTGCATCACTTTTCTGAGCTCCTAGTGAGGATGCTTTGGAATAATACTACTCCCAGGAAAAACATACATAGTGCTTAATGTTTTTTGTGGGGTTGTTCGTGTTTTTTTGTTTTGGGGTTTGTTTTTTGGTATGGGGTTTAGGTGTGGTTTTTGTTGTGTTCTTTTTTTTTTTAAGTCTTTGGCATTATACAATAGGTGAGTGCAGCACTGGCATTTTGTAACAATATTCCATCGAGCCAAAAAAGGTTATGAAAATTTGGTGTTAAGTCAGAACAGACAAGAATGAGGCGATTGCAATGGAGTTGCAAGCCAGAATGCAGCTTGTCAGTGAGCACGGCGCAGCAGGAGTATACCAGTTTACACAAGACAAGATCCATGTTTAAGGAGCAGATCATACATTGCCAAAGCAAAGATGTGATCAAAATAGTGCTTGTAAGGTGTTTATTTTGGATAAAATAATTTGTCTGTCTGAGCCCCACACTGTAACTCTTCAACGCAGTCTTACGTTTCTCAAATGTAGACCCAAGCATTTAAATTAACATTATTATGAGAGTGCTCCCCAGATACTTTTTTTCCTGTTTAAAAAGAGGAGTTGCAAACAATAGATTGTTTCAGTTATTTATAGAGTACCTCCTGTGTTTTGTTTTATGTCAAGTTTTCAGTTTTCCCCAATGCAATATATATATAATCACCTGTTCCTTTAAATTGCTGTTCATTATCAGTTCTGTAAGGGATTAGCTTTACAAACTGAGGAAAAGGAATCATTTTATGCACTACTGAAAAGAAACCCGTTTTTGCAGTGCAGTATGATCTTAAACATTTATAAATGAGTCCGACCTTGGTTTCGGATATTGCCTGAGGAGGTGTCACTGGCAGCGTGTTGTCAAACTGCTCCTGAGCCTGCGCCGCGTGGCGCGGGGGGCTGTGCACAGCGCTGCGTCCCGCGCACTTCCTTGCGCTGGGGGCATCTCTCTGTAGCCTGGCATCCCTTGGCTGGGGCCGCCTGCTGGGCATCGCAGCAGGAGGGGCTATCCCTGCAGGCCCTGCCGCATTTTACAGTTTTGTGTTTGAATTAAAACACTTCATTGTTCAAAATTAGGCAGAACAACCTCATAAGCGTATTCCACTTCTTTCTTTGGGGGGGAAGAGGAGGTGTTGAAGTGAAAAAAAATGGGGTAGTTAATGTAAATTTAGTGCCACAAAGAACTAAAGTGTGTTTTCATAGTGCACGAGATCTGATGCTTGTTTTAAGATGAATTTTGTGGAAAATCCATTGAACAGCCTTGCTTTCTATTCTCGTTCTGGAAACATACTGATTATATTTGCTGCCCTGCAATCAGACTTTTAAAAGTAGTTTCTCATTCTGCCTTTCACAGTTGGATTAACGTGCTCTTTCTGCGGTCCCCATTGATCCCAGAAACTCAGTGTAATTACAATCATATAATAGGCAAAAAGATCAAAGTAATCCCAGATGGGGTGGGGGTGGGGTGGTTGTTGTGTTCTGAGCCAAAACAAGCTGTTTGGCTGACAAGCGCTGGGAAGCCTTTACTGTAGCACATCTGCAAGGTACCCTGCGTTACAGGGATGCTGCTTGCTTGGTGTTGCTGTGGTACTGCCAAAGTGCTTTGCTAAGCTGGGCTAGACTGGATGGACGTGTAATAAAGAGATTGTTTTGTCCCAGGTAGATTACATTGGAGGGGCTGTGTTTGTTTCTTTTCATCAGAGCACTGGGTTACAAATAATGAAGTGCAGCAGCATGGGTTTGAGTTTGAATTGGTGACCGATTTGCTGCACCCAAAGACACAAACCGCTTTGCATGGTCATGCCATCTCCCAACAGTTTGTGCCTTCAGGCTGCCATAAGGTTCATTTGCCATCAGGAGCTTGTTGCAGTATTGCTTTCGTACTGCATTCTGGAAGTGAGAAAAAGCAACAGGAGAGCAAGTAGGATTCCACTTTGTTAAAGCAGGTCTAGCAGGACAGATAAAGGGGAAATGAGAGAATTGAATAAGGAGATTTGATAAAAGAATTTGCAAACAATCTGTTCGTCCAACAGATGTTGAAATTATGTGGTCAGAAAATCAAAAGCAATTTTGAAAAGAATCCAAAGAGTCATGCAAGACCCTCCTAGCACAAAGTCTCTGCACAATATTGTCAGCTTGTTTGTTCAGTTGTTTCCATATTAATAGAAGTGTTATAAAAATAAATCTGATACTTGTACATGTTTTCAGCTGAATCCGGGTTGGACACGTAGTTTCAGAACTGTTTCCCGAGTCACTACATAGGTTTTAAAGTGGACTTGAGGCTGCCTCTGTTACTTAGAAAATTGTGTAACGTATGGACGTAGCACGTGCTGGAAGAGTGAGGCAGTGTGCTTGGAGAGGTCTGCTGCTGCCGATGCACCTTCCGCCTTCTCGTGGTTTTTTTCTGGCCATTTGAAACAAGAGGGGTTTAGTAGAACTAAACTACAAACCTGATCTGCCTGCTGTATTTCTAGAGCGTCCATACCTTAAATATCTAAATATTTTACTGGTTGTGCTTTTATACCAATGCTTGCAGTTTTCTGGGTAATATTTATTTTTATCCTATTTGATAACTGAATGGGAAAAGTTACACATAGGATTTTAATAATAATCTGGCATGTAAGGTGTTACTACAAATACATTTATCTTCTCTAAGTTTTTGAACTATCTAACATGGAATAAATCGGATAAATGCATAAATTATACTGCATTGGAAACCATCTTCCTTTATTCGTTTAGTTTTGGGTAGTGTCTTCAGAAATTATTTTAGTTTCTAACTATATGAAGAGCGTTCTTTCTGCATAAGAGGAGAGAGGAGAAAGTTTTCCATAACTTCTTGATGCCTGCTCCACACGATAGAAATATTATGTATACACCACATGTATCTCCATGGAAGCAATGATGAGATTAGTGAGCTTGCTGGATAAATAAAAATTTTAACAAATGAATATTTTGATTGCTTTTCAAGTTTTCTATTACTTATGTGTTATATACAGTACACTAGAGGAAATAAAGATGTGTACAACATGTGCATGGGAGATGACATAACTGCATGTGTGAAATCTGCGTTAGTTTTTTCTGCGAAATATTATTTTCTGAAAATGTGAATTGAGCTGAAAAGGATCCATATTATTAATTTTGGAATTATTTAGAGTAATGCATATTTTGTTTGTCTTTGGCAGCTAAACTTTGTGAAGAGGGAGTAGTGTGGTTGATTAAACAAGAAAATACTGTAGGCATAGGATTGAAACGTGACTCATATCTGAGTTAGGTGATGTTTAATTATTGTTATTATTTTAACAATAATTTAAACATTAAAATAATTATAATATTTTGCAATTATAAATATATATTTTGTATATTTATGTATAAATATAAATTATATTTATATTTATAAATATAAAATAATTAAAATTTTAAAAATATTATTATTTTAACAATACTTTTTGATTCTCTGTCCCATCTGAAAATGGTCTATGTGCTTCGATCAGTCAATACAGCTCCGAGGATTTCTGTGGACCTTTTTTTTACTTGCAGAACTTGGGAAATTTTTGGAAAATGAGCGAGAAATTTTTCCAGTTCTGAAGGGTCTTCATAACATTTGGCAGTCACCTTTTGTCATATGACATGTTTTGCAAATTCCGATCTTAGTTCCTTCTCCCACTCAGCTCCCTGTCTCCATGAAGAGTGGTGAGATGATTGATTCTTCACAGGGGCTGTCGGAACGCACGTCCAGGAACGTGTTCCCTGTCTGACCAGCCATTAGTTACAGCCTGAATTTCTTTTGAATATAAGGATTATCAGGTTTATTAGGTGAACAGAACTGTACCTTTATAACTTAGTATCTTTAAGCTGCTGAAAATATTTGAAGTAGAGCAGTCTTCTGTTCCCAGTACGAAGGTGTTGCTCTGTCAACCATGCACATGTGCTATAAAGAAGCATTGCAAGGACGATGATGATGGATGGCATGTTTATGGCTATGTCGTGGGTGTGGACTAATCTCATGAAGATGATTCTTGTTTCAAGAGACTATTTAATTTTATGGTTGGAGGTAAAGTGAAACACTGGAGCAGGATTCTTAGAGAGGCTGAGAAATCTCAGAAATACTTAAAACTCAGCTGGACAAGATCCTGAGCATCCTGATCTGGTTGGCCCTGATTGAAGTTGAAAGTGTGGACAAAGTGATTTCCAGAGGTATCCTCCAGCTGAGCTGTGACCCTGTATGGGAAACACCAAGTGGACCTCAAGTATCATGTCATATAATCTCTTTATTGTTTCTGAATTGTTTATTTCTGAAATTCAGCTGAATAGCTTGTGTAGTTAAACCGCTGCTCTTTTTTTGCTCAGTAACTAACAAACGTTTGACTCTGTATGACCTCAAAGCTGATTTTGGGTCCTAGACAGCAGTCATGCAGCACCGGTGAGTTAAAAGGATGTAGCAGAACACGGCAAGCTATTGATCTGCAGCAAAACACATACAGTCTGTGTAGCTGGGCTGGCATAGACCTCAGATGTATAAATGGTCTTAATTATTCTGAGAGATACGTTTGTGTATATGATCCAGATTTCCAGTCTGAGGCTGTGAAACCCATGAAAAGTCAGTTTGCGCTTAAATCTACATTGTGGCGGGGTTTAAAATATTTTTTGGGGTGATTTTTATTTGTGATTTTGGATTTAGCAATATAGACTTATGCATATTTTTATTTTTAATGTAAAAACTGGGCACATCAAAGGAGGAAGATGATAGAAGAATTCAAATGCATGTATCTATATACTATAGTGTTTTCATTTGCATTTCAGTCAAAGGGTTTCTATCAGACCTAGTCATTACTATGATGGTATTTACATTAATTGTGGCTTCATTCAAACAGACGTTCAGTTTAGATAGTTGCCTTTTGGTGGTAGTAAAACAAAGTTTAAAATCCCACACAAAATAGGATAATGGCAATCATCAAACCTGCTTGGTGTGTGGGGGTAGTTGTTTGTTTTCACACTTGTTTGTTTTCAGTTTTTAAGAGCCTGAGGAAAAGGCTTAATAGTAGAAACTCTGCTCTTAGGTATACATCATTCCAACAACTCAAGTGCTGTGCCCTGAAAAATGGTGGGTTTGGCTCCAAAGTGCTTTTAGAAGGGGAAAGAAATTGGTTTTGTATTTGTTTGCTTCTCTGCTTTGTTTTTCCCCTCATAAAACAAGAAACAATGGAAGGAAATGGGTCTGATGCATTCTTCCAGAAAAAAAAGCTAGTATGCTTTTTATTTTGTTTCTTTCCTTGTGTTGTTTCATTTACTTAGTCATGTAAAAAAAAATCCATTTTATGAGTGTTTTCATGTAATATTCTGATGAATACATAGGAAAACTGCTATAAAAACAGAAGGGAATAATTACTGCCCAGTGCTACTGTTTGTATATCTGTTTGGAACGTATTACGAGAGGATATTAAAAAGGCTTTCTAGCTAAAAGTTTACACTGTAAGCAAATACTTTCTGTATTGTTTACTTGCCTTTTTCTGTTTTATTCTTAAATGTACCTTGCAAAGTATTTGGAATCTTCAGGTGCCAGTTCTTGAAGACACATGGAAAATGCTCTGGTTTCAAGTCCAGGAGAGAATCCTGCTTTCAGCTGGGATGGAGTTAATTTTCTTCTTAGTAGCTAATGCAGTGCTGTGTTTTGAATTTAATATGAGAATAATGTTGATAACAAACTGATGTTTTTAGTTGTTGCTAAGTATTGTTTATACTGAGTCAAGGACTTTCCAGTTTCTTGGGCCCTGCCAGGGGAGGGCTGGAGGGGCAGGGGAACTGGGGAGGGGACACAGCCGGGACAGCTGAGCCCAAGGAGCCAAGAGGATGTGCCATACCACAGACCATCAGGCTCAGGATGTAAACTGGGGGGAGCTGGCTGGGAGGGGCTGGTGGCTGCTGGGGGGCTGGCTTGGCATCGCTCCGTGGGTGGTGAGCAATTGCATTGTGCATCACTTTTTTTGTTTTTTCCCCTTCCCTTTTGGCTTTTATTCCTCTCTCCCTCTCTCTACTTTTCATTTCAGTTGTTGTTGTTGTTATTAGATATTTTATTTTAATTATTAAGTTGTTCTGATCTCAACTCTTGAATTATACCTGCTTTTCCCTGATTCTAAACCCCATCCCACTGGGTGGGGGAAGTGGGCGAGTGGCCGCATGGTACTCGCTTGCCAGCTGCGGTTAAACCATGACTGATGGTTTAGGCTGGTATGGACCTTAAAGACCATCTAGTTCCACCCCCCTGCCCAGGCTGCTCCCAGCCCCATCCAGCCTGGCCTTGGGCACTGCCAGGGATGGGGCACCCACAGCTGCTCTGGGCAGCCTGGGCCAGTGCCTCACCACCATCATAATGAAGAATTTCTTCCTAATATCTCATCTAAATCTGCCCTCTTTCAGGTAAAGCCATTCCCCCTTGTTCTGTCGCTACCTGCCCTTGTAGATAGTCCCTCCCCAGCTTTCCTGTGGCCCCCTTAGGTACTGGCCGGTGCTGTACGGTCTCCCCGGAGCCTTCCCTTCTCCAGGCTGAACAGCCCCAACTTTCAGCCCGTCTTCACAGGAGCTGCTCCAGCCCTCTGGTCGTCTTCGTGGCCTCCTGTGGACTCGCTCCAACAGGTCCGTGTCCTTCTTGTGTTAACGCAGCACTGCAGGGGAGAGGTCTCAGGAGAGCGGAGCAGAGGGGCAGGTTCCCCTCCCCCGCCCTGCTGGCCACGCTGCTTCTGGTGCAGCCCAGGGCACGCACGGGGGGCTCTCTGGGCTGCAGGGGCACATTGCCAGGCCATGTTGAGCTTCTCGTCCACCAACACCCCCAAGTCCATCTCCTCAGGGCTGCTCCCAGCCCATTCTCCACCCAGCCTGTATTTGTTCTGTACTGTGTGTCTGAGCTGGCTAAGCCCATGTGCTAAGGCACTTGCTGCATTTGCCTGTTGTCCGACTTTTGCAGTAACGGCTCAAATGTAGATAGGTCAAAACGAAGTATAAAGTCCATCTTGGAAGAGGACATTCTCAGAAAAAAAGGATACAAAAATTGAGTGATCATTAAAGGGGTGGAAAATCAAATTCAAGACACCTGTAGCTTGATAAAATGATAAAATGAAAGGCATCAGAGGAGGAAAGGTGCCCTGAAAGGTGATGGCAGGA
Organism: Falco naumanni; assembly: GCF_017639655.2. Taxonomy (NCBI): domain Eukaryota; kingdom Metazoa; phylum Chordata; class Aves; order Falconiformes; family Falconidae; genus Falco; species Falco naumanni. The sequence continues at coordinate 110,280,430 of NC_054057.1, read as the reverse complement.
TTCTTAAACATGCTGCAGCTGGCAAAGTGGAAGTCTATAAGGTGATTTTGAGAGAGGTAATGTTTGCATTTTGTATGAAAAGTGAGGCCACTCATGAGAACTGTTCTATACATCTATTCAAGATAAATGAATACAGGAGGAACTCAAAGAATAATAGTTGCTGTTCATTGAGATCAAAATGAGAATGCCTCGTGACCTTGACCTTTTAAGCTGTGGGTATGGGCTGAAAATACAGAATTTTGGAAAGGCTATAAAGGGAAAACAAGCATCAACCAGGGGCACCATCATTAAAAGAAAGTACAAAGTTGATGGAGTTGAATTTTTTGCAAGATAGTAAACCACTCAGACAGGAAAGGCTGTGAAGGCAGGGACAGAAAAAAGGCACTTACGGAGGTACTAGGGTTGCCAGGAATTTGTCAGCCATCTCAACCACCTGAGGTAGCACCATTGTGTACAGGGATCTGGGAAAACTATCCACAATTTTCTCTACTTACTATTTAAATAAAGGAGCTTGAAGAAGGACATGCAGTTTTTATAATCCCTGGCTTTGATTTTTTTTTTTTTTTAAGGTTAATTTCTTTGTGTCTGTGTGTTTAAGTTTGCAATTTCTGTGTCAACTGAATTAAGAAGTATCTAACAGTTAATTCCTTAGATTATAGCCAAACCTGATTTTAGCTACAGTTTAATTATATAAAGTCAGCAGCCACTTCTGAAAAAAATTGTGTTGGAACCACTGGAATTGTTGTAGGATAAACTTTTGCCACTGGCAGCAAGAGTAGATCCTTGTTTAAGTGCATTACCTTGGTTTCTTAGATAGTAAGGAACATACTTCACCACAGAGTGCACTATGCAGGCTCTGACGTGCATCTAGGTATAAATTCTGAACAAAGAGAAATATGTCAGTTCAGGATACTGCTCATGTTGATTGTTCATTTATGGCTTTTTTTTCCTGTGGGAAAGGGGGATGGGGAAGGAATTGTTGAATATGCAAAATGCTTGAAGTGTTTTCGGTTTCAGTAAGATGAAGGGTAGTGCTTACTGTGCATCAGGTATCCAAGATGAAAGGAGAGTGCTGAACTTTATAATTATCCCTCAGTCTATACCGTGAAGTCTGAAAACGTTGCATGTTAGAACTTGCAAGCATGTAATGAATTTCAAGTTGCAATTTCATTTCTGTTGCATTCCTGAAAGATACAGCCAGTGGTCCAAGAAGAATACTGAACAAGTCACACAAGGTGTGTTAATGCAGCCTGATGTTCTTTTCTAGCATAAGTGTATTTAGACACACGCACACATATTTTATAAAGTAATTTAAGCTGCCAAAAGTTCTGATGTATTGTCTCTCTGCTATAGCATAGAACAAAAATACGTTTAATCTCCTATCTATCAAAAAGTTCACATTTTGTGGCTGTGAAATAATTCAGTTACTTTAATTTTAAACATATGCTTGAATGTATTCATTTTTCATTTGTTTAGATTTCCTAAGTGTACATTTCTAAATCAAAGACAAAGATATGATAAGCCATAATTGATCTGGGAAGCTGTATGTTCTCATGTGATACTCAGCTGTGCTCTTTGATGTATGTAACGTCTAATTTTCAGCCCTTGCCTTTGACTGTAGAATTTGACTGTTATTCTCCACCGTATTCGGAGCATTTGTAACATAGTAAATACTGCGGTTTGCATAATAAAACTGCTCCAGGTTTTCCTAAGCAGAGGGTTTGGTACGTGTGTATGTAAATTTATCTCAGTTGTGTGTAGAAAATAGTATTTGTGGGGGTTGTTTGTTTGTTTGTTTTGTCTCTCTTAATGCGGTGGCCATTTTTAAGGCAAATCCTGCTGGCAAGAAACTTACAAGAATCCTCTAAGGGTACATTTATATTCTTGCAAGTTTGTTTAGAAGGTAAACAGTAGTTATCTTTTGAATTACATATGTTAATTACAAGATGCAAAGCCACTACCTGCTGCAGTAGGTGAACACCTAATTTTGGAACCATTGTCATGGAAGTTAAATTTCAGGTACCCGGTGTTACTGTTGTATGAAGGAAATGCAAAACTCTCTGTTCAGTAGGATTTATTGAACGTGCAAAATGCAGCTGTGTAAAATCAATCAGCGGGAACTTGTGAGCAAAGTTAATGCACAGGGACTTCCCCCTCCCCCCATTCTTTCTATTATGTAAGACAATAATACTTGTAATTCCAAGAAAAAGCGTGGGAAATGTTCTCTTATCCTGAGTAGACATAATTTGTATCTGAAATTTAAGAACCCCTCCAAAGAGGTTTGAATATAAAAGCACGTATTTGAAGAAGCAGGTGTATTTAGATGATCTGTCCAGATTTGTACAGGCGGGGTTGGTTTTGACAGCTGTTTTCTTATCTTCCTATTTTATTACTTTTCCTGTCATTGCCTGTAGCTGCATTTAGGTTTAACTTACCCAGGTGTGCTGCAGGACAGAAGAGAAGTGAAAACAAAATCCAAATTCACAGCTTGGGTTGGGTGTCAGGTTCGTGTCGTGACAGTCATTATAGACATTGTCTTTCACGGCTTTCGGTATTTCACGATTTCTCCTCTTGAAAGTTTCATTCTTTTGAAGTAATATGCAAAGTTTGCATAGTCTATGTGGTTTAATTGTCTTTTCATGAAAATTCATATTGCTCTCAACAAAGACTATGATATATTATCATTTAGCTGTTCGTATTGACATTTAACACAGCTTCTTTTGCGCGATATCACATAGCTTGTCTTTAGGTTAGCACGCAATTCTTCATTTTTGTATTTAATTTTTCTGTTTTCTTTCATGTTCTCCTCTCCCCTCTGCACGTCATTGATTAAGGTACTACTACTCTGTTCTTCGTAAACCTTGGTAAGATCCAACACACAGTGCTGTGCCTCCCCCTGGCAGTGCCCAAGGCCAGGCTGGACGGGGCTAGGAGCAACCTGGGCTGGTGGAAGGTGGCCCTGCCCGTGGCAGGGGGTGGAATTGGGTGCTCGTTAAGGTCCCTTCCAGCCCAAACCATTTGTCATGATTCTATGGTTATGACTGCTGTGATAGATGAAGTGTAATCTGTCTTCGTTCTCCTGCAAGTAAAATCATAGCATACTTTTCAGATGTTTAAAAATAAAATAGTTCTCAATCCAGGATGTTTGCATAGTGGTTAAATACCTGTGAACCTTAATGTCAATCTTTTTGCAAATGTTTTCGTGTTAAAAGCCTCCTAGAAAAGAGCTGTGCTTTAGATAGGAGAGAATTTGTCATTCTTTTCACTTTCACCCTCTTGTTAACAGTACTGTACCTCCCCAGTAACCTGGTAGGCACTGCTGCTGTGCTTGGGCTTAGTCCTCAAGTTACTCGAGGTGCTCAACTGCTAAGGGCAAGTACAGGGAGCTGCTCTTTTCCCTGTAGTTTCAACCAAAAGCAATGGCAGTGCCGGTGGAGCTGCCGCTCGTGCTGCGCGGGGCGTCAGAGTCGTGCAGCACTGCGCGTCAGGCAGGTAAAGCAGGAGGGCTCTGCAACCTCGGCAGCAATTGCGGAGCAGCTCGCCGGTTCCTGGGTGGAGGTATTTCCGTGTCACAAAGCCACTAATCTAACTGGCACCCTGATGAGCCTTTCTCTGTAAAACACCAAACCGAGCGGGGAGCGTGCTTGCCTTCTGACCCACGCTGCCCAGACCAGCGGGGGGATGGGGGCACGCGGAGCAGGGAAGCCGGCCGCCTTCCGATGTGTCTGCTTCGCAGGTAAAGCAGACGGTTCAGGGCTGTCGGTTGGCTTCTTTCACTTTTGTCTTTGAGTCACCTCACGGTGTATTTTTAAAAGTGTTTGTCGTGCTGCTCGGTGTGTTTGTAAGGGTTACAATCTATGGGCTTTGTTTTCAAAAATCAAAGCGGGCTAGACAAAGTGGCCTATCGGTCTGAACTTTGGTTTTCTTGCTTTTTGCCAGCTCAAATCATACCATAAAGTCTATTTAAAGATTTTGGGTTTTGTATTTATTTTCCACATCCTTGACCCTGACTGGTGAGCTGGACATTTATGTTTGCCTTGGCAAGCTCCAAGCTGCTCATCTAGGGCAGGATGAAAACTTTTTTTTTCTTTTGTAAACAAACTGTTCCTTCAGTATTTTCCATAAGGATTTCCACCACCATTTTGCAGCGCTTCTAGGAATTGAGAAAATCTTGCCATTCTGAGTTTTCATTTTACACAGCCTGTAGCACTGCATAGAAATGTTTGATTTTCTATGTTTTCTGAGGTTGAATTTGAAGAGCTTTTTTCAGAATGTTTTCAAATTCCAGAAATACTACATTTTGTCTTGAAGAGGTTTATTAAAGCAACAGGTCAGCGTTCATTGTTGCCTGTCTAGAAATGGGGTGGTTTGTATTTTTTATTTGTCTAACCGGTGCAACTGTGAACACTGACTGCCCCATTGTACTAGACACTGTATATATGTAAAATACCACTTTGTGCCCTGAAGAATTTATGGTCTAAATAACTGCTGGCGTTCTGTACTTCTGTGGATATATTTTAGTGGTCAGGATGTAAAATGAGAGAATAACTTAGGTCACTTTATGCCGACACACAAATTGTTGGGGAACAAATAAATTGGATTTTGTTTCCCACAGGAACAAAGGGCTGGTGCTGCTCCTTTGTGTTAGGGGTCTGGCGGCGAGGGCTCACCGGTTTGAGTGCTGTGTGCCCTGCAAGTGGCATTCTTGTTCTCCTAATCAAAAAAGGCTTGTCACAGTACTCCAGCAGTGTTGCTGCTAACTTAGGCAAGTTTGAAATGCTCCAAGTCAGAGAGGAAATTTTATATAGTATAGAATTTATATTATGATAATATTAAATCCCATTCAGAGCCAGGTACCCATGTTTAGTCCTCATCCCAAGCTACTGCAAGCCCTGCCAAGTGGAAGGAGGGTATTTGCCATAAACCTAAAAAAATAATCAGGAGAAGTCTTTTAAGAACACCCATGCTTTCTGGAAGAAAAGCTTGTAGTATATATTCAGAATATGTTTTCCCCTCACCCCAAACAGTTCTGCCTGCAAGTCCCTATATTTCCTTTACATCACGTGTTCTGCTCCCTGGTAACCGGTATGAGTTTATAACACTCACCTTAGCATGTTCACAAGGATACCAGATTTCGTGGTACTCTGTGAAAATACTTTTTTGCCCCAATCTATAATCTATATCTATATCTATAATCTATAATCTATAATCACTTACTGAACAAGGGCAAGTAGCAAAGTGTAAGTACAATTATATTGTACTGCAGAAGAAAAATCAACGTGGTTTTTAATTTTATTTCAACAACGGGAAAATACGAACGTCATATGACTTCTTATCTTTATGCTGCTGTTCTTGAGATCTAAAATTAGACTACAAAATGAAGTATTGGAGAACAATTAGTTCTTTATGAATGACTTGAAAATTTTCTGCAATTTTAATGAAGTATGCTATTTATTATAAGTTTTTATCTACATTAAGTATGTGCCAGTGAGTCAGCAAACCAAAACAAAAGGTCTAGTTTTAGGTCTGCTGCTCACTCTAAATGATAATAAATAGTAAGTAACCAAACTGAAAGGTCAGGAACAAATGCTGAAAAGTGTACATTAAAAAATGCCCCCAGAGTTAGAAATAATGAATGGTGTGTAGGTTGTTAACAGAAGAGAAAAATCCTGAATTTTATATAAAGCTCCACTGGTGTTAGTCAATAGTCCATAAAATGTTATTTATTCTTCCTTTTAAATAGTAATACTGATTTTATAAAGGTATATTAAAATTATATTGAAACTCCACAAACTAAATTTCCACTTCCTTTTTTTTGTTGCAGATCTGGGACATGAGTGATGATGAAACAGTTTGAGATCGGCGGGATGAGGTGGAAGATGACCTGCTTTGGACGGCAGCACGGCCTTTGATCCCTTCCTTGACAAGTTAATGATTGCTTACCCGTGCTGACTGCTACAAATACAAACAAATATAATCCACAGTTTGACACTAATATCTTCACATTAAAAGCAGTATGTTATGGATATAACTCTCCACATGTTCATTTTTATTATGTAAATAACTAAAGCAATGTGGTTATGTTTAAACCTCTTTTTTTTGTTTTTTGTTTTTTGGTTTTTTTTAGTTTCTGAATATGGCTTACATGTAAAATACTCTGCCTAAGTAAGCTGTGGTGTTTTATTCGCCCCAGTTTTTATTTTGCTTGTCCATGGACGTGTCCGAGCAGCATTTCTAAATGTCTTTTTTCATCTTTCCCAGATTTGTGCCCCTTTAGTTGGAATTTATTGTTAAGATGGAGAACATCCTGCTATCGGGAATTAAATCCTTAAAAGAAAGCAGGAGTAGGTAAGAACCTACACCTACTGCCTACACCACGTTGCTTGCTGTTTCTAGGTACATGTTTATAGTACAACTGATAGTTCTTGCCTGTGTCAATGGAGGTGTTATTCTCTGTAAAGGTCTCATAATTTCATGCTATGGGAAAAAATGTGGTTTGACTTATTTTTACACAGGAAAGACCAAAATGCATTGGTATCATGATTAGGGGCCCCTGAAGTTCAGAGCAGGCTGTTATATAGTAAAAATTGCTTTGTGGGGGTAGGTCATTGATACAGTCAAACCTTGTCGAGAAATGCTTAACCGAAATGAGAAATCGGTTCTCTAGCTCCGCTATTCTTGGATGCTCTCACCCAGTACTTTACAGGTGTTTTAAAAAAAAAAAAAAGAGCAATTAGGGTTTTCATTTTGGTTGGGTTTTAAGTTTTTCCATTTTTGCAGCATCAGGAATGGCTTCAGAGATTATAGCTGAGCACAAACAGTAGTTAGGAAAGCCTTGAGTTGAAAAGATAACTTGAGAAAAAAGGACTTGTAAAAGGTCAAAGTACATTACTTTAAAGTTGAAAGTGAATATTGTTTTTTATCTTGGCATAGGTTTTAGAAGTCTATTTGCAGTCCCTTTTAGAGCTGTATATTGTGGGGATTATGGACTAACTCACTCAGAAAACATGCAAATCACTTTATCTGTCAAGCAGTCTTTATTTCCTGTAAGTATTACGAAAATTAGTGGGTCAATCCAATTATTTTAGTTTCTTCCTTAACATAAGCCCTGAATATTTGGTGCAGATAATTTCCCAGCTTTTCTTATGCCACATCAGAAGTTTTGTCAGGTCAAATTTCCATAAAAACTAAGATACCTGCAACTCCCATGTTCCAGTCATAAAGGAGCTTTATGGAGAGATGCTGAGGTTTGCGTCAAGTGTCTAAAATAGCTATTGTTTCTATTTATTTTAACTATGATATTCGTTATATTTATGTGATTTCTTAAGTAGCCTTAAGGGAATGTCTTGTTTAGCTAACTTCATTGTAATATAAAAATATATATGAATGAAATGTATATTTTTGGAAGACTAGTAATCGCAGGAAACTGCTCTTTTGGTGGTCGGGCAGTGAACAATAAGATCGATAACGTGCCATGTCCATTTTAAAGCAGTTTGTTGATGTACATAATTAGTTATGAGCTCAAATGACTTCCATTTTGTTAGCCTTGAATGAGTACGAGAGCGGTTTAAAGGAAGCGATCGACATTTTTATCCTTTGGAGTTGCTAACCATAGAGAGTGAAAGTCTCTTTTGCATTTTTTGGTTATCTAAAACTTGAAAACTAGAAGTCTTTCTGAAATCTGGTAAATTGTTTTAAATATCTAAAAGTATCCTGTTAAAGTCACATTGTAGCTTTGCATTGGCGGTATCTAACTGTAGACGTGTACAAGATCGAAAGGTTCAAAACTCAGGGTTAATACAACGTTTCCTTACCTCTGTAATTTCAGTAACATACAACTCTCTCAGGCTGAGCTGTTTCCTGTACATATGCTTCCCAGATGTCTCTGATGTTCAGAAACACTTCAGTTTGACTTGGAATAACTTCCGTTGTCTAACTATAATGTTGTTTTCTTTCTCCTTGCGGACGAGCGTTGTTCTTGTTTTGCTTTTACTCAATTTCTTGGCATTTCACTGAGAGAGAAATCCTGAGAAGCCATTCAAATGAATGAACGAGTGCACATTCAAATACTATTAGCAGATAAGCACATTTATTTACGGGCTTGTATGCACTTCATGGCAGGATTTCAGCACAGTCCTCAGCTCCAGTTATCGCCGTTTAATGGAAGAAGCTAAACTTTACCTTGCTTCATGAAGGAGGTACCATTTAAATTCTATTTGTGCTGCCATGACCTCCTAGGCATCAGTGAAGGGCCCAAACTCATACTTCTGATGTAGAACCCAACAGCTACCATGGCTTTTCAGGTAAACCACATCTGTTGGGAAGAGGGAGCGAACAGCCTCAGAGAAACCTGCTCCACTTGGCAGAAATGCAGTAGCATTCTGTGGGAGTGGGGGCGTGGGACTGTGTCTCACAGAAGGCAACTGTGACACCTTCGCATCACATCTGGGGACATTTAACAAAGACCACAGATCTCAACGGAGAGCTGTTGACATCCTTTTTGTGCTTGAGTATTATAGAAGCTCATGGATTGGGAGCCTCTCTTTTCCTTTCACACTTCTGCTGACTAGAATTTTTCTTCAGTGTCATCCCTTCAGTGTGTTTGCCGGCTGAATTCTAGAATGTGTTGTGGAGTGGTACCACATTCATGGAAGGGAGGTACTTGAGATTCTGTATGAAAGTTTTCTTCTTTAAAACACCCCCTTGCTTTTATCCTTGCTTTCACAGTCTGCTGTTAAGTCCTCTTCACCTGTGTCATGGTCTGTTGATTAGGAATAAATTTTGCCTAGGACATGCCCTTTATACGGTGTGTAATTAATTGTCTCAGCACCGTTACAGCCAGCAGAGTCATGGCCAGTAGGTGGTTCAGCTCACATGAGAATCTGTTCTGTGAAACATGGGGCTAATTTGAGTCTTCAGACTTCAACATAGGGCTCTGTAAGGGAGAAAGGGCACAAATTTGAAAATTACACTTAGATCCATGATGGCCCAAGCAGGTTGGTCGAGAAAATCACCAAGGAATGCAACCGTAGGATGTACATTCCTAGGAAGCTGATGACTCTCAAGAACTACAGAGAGATTCTGCTTCAGTAGAAATCAGCACAAGTTATTTTGCCACTTAAAGGAAACTGTAGAGATTGCTCCAGCCCTTAACATTGTAGAGCTTGACCCTGGAAAAATTCTTCTCCCTTCCCTGTGTTCTGTCTGGCTTTGGTATTGTGTCCTCTGAGAAGTCCAGTGACATGAACTAAAATTTCATTTTTGTTGTCTTTGATGCTCTTACTCCACTTCCTGTGAAATGTTCTTTCCAATTCTGTTTCTTTGTATAAGATTTGGCTGCTCACCTTAAATATATTCAACAGAACTATTAGAAAAATTGAATAATTTCCCATACATAAGCATTTTCTTTTAACTTCTCACTCGTGCTCTCATGGAAAACTCTTACTGAATTGGGTTTTATGTATTTCTGAACTTTTCACTAGGCACTGTAGAGTCACGTCACAGCACTTGTTTTTCCGTCTTACTGAACGAATTCCTTCTGCATGTACGTTAACTAGCCCAAATGGAATTGCTAATAGAATCATAGAATCACTGCGGTTGGAACAGACCCTTAAGATCATCGAGTCCAACTGTAGACCTAACACTGCCAAGTCCACCACTAGCTACTCCATCGTTGCACTCCTCTGGAATAGCGCTGGGCCACGAACAGCTCACCCAGCTCCCAACTTTCCGCGGAGTTTTCCTCCTCTTTTCCTAGCCAAATCGCAGACGCAGTGAGAGTGCCGGGATGTGACTGAGAACAGACTTTGGCATGCAGGGCTCTCATTAGTGCCATAATGTGGGAACAGGTCACTAACCTGATACCAGCGTTTGGGCTCTTGATCAACAAACTCTGCCTGTTTCCTGCAGCATCATTAAGAGCTGTGATGGAATCCATGTGGGTGTTTTTATGTAGCTTCTCTTTATAACCATCTCTTAAGAGTTCAAGGAAAGCCTAACTCTGTAGTCTTACGGGAATAGGAAGGATAGCTCGCATTCTTTCAAAAATAAGAGATGTTGCCAGCTAACATGTAGTCACAGCCTTCCTTGTCCTGCCGCCGGGTGCTGTGCGGTGCCGGTCCCACCAGTGCTGGACGGGGCAGACAGCCGTTCTCATGCTCTCCATCCAGTCACCTTTGTGCTGGCATGTTGCACCAAGAGTGCACAGTAGCTGAAGAGAACATAAACAGCTAGATGGTGGCATTTCGCCTTGCCAATTTTCCGAATTTTTATACCAAATTTGTTAGGGTGTTGGTTGGGGTTTTTTAATACTAATGCAGTACTTTCCTTAGAAACAAATAAGCACTTGTACTCCAAAGAGAGCCATTAAAGAAATACTTGCAACGTGGTAAACTTGAGCAGACTTCCTAAGAAACATACTCTGGAAGACATCCCAAGCCTGTTACCGTAATTTTTTCTGAATCTTTTGACATGACTTCATTAATTCCTTTTATTCCCCTTTCTTTTTTTTTTTTTTTTTTTTTTTCAAATAAAAAGTTCCATGCAGATGATGTGCTCATGCATATCCTGCCAAAGTGAAACTTTCATTCAAGAGGGTCTTGTGCACCTTCTCTCTTGTAGAGCACCTGGATTAACTGTTTTAAAAGACAGAAATACCGCGCTAGAAGGACTTTGGACTGTCCCAGTCTGGCCCTGTGTCAATTCCTAACCTACGACACCTACCTACCTGGCCCATTTCGGTTCCAGCTCTTTCCCTTGCAGCTGCCTGGATCGTCTCCAGAACCCTGACGGTGTTTAAAAATACTGTGACAACACGCAGGTCATGCTTTAGGTTTGAAGTTAATCTAGACTTTTCCTTTCTATTACCACTTCAGCTCTCCAGTGTCAAAATTTCTGAAAAGTTCTTATTATTTATTTTTTATCAGTGCAGCGCTTGACAGGTTTTGATATAAAAAGCCCTAACAATTTGTTGACAGTGTTTTCTTTCTCATTTCACTGTTATTGACATACTTTTGTCTGCTACCGCTGACACTATCGTGACTCTTCATAGGGCAGGGGCTGAGGAACGGACGGACCATGGGACCCCTTGCTTTGTGGCAGCGCTACTCCTAGGTTGACCCAGAGAGGTGAATGCTCGTTGCTTTTTTTCTTAACTTTTTGTTTAATTCCTCAGCTGTACAATGTATGGAAATTGGATCTGTGTACTTGGCAAAGAATATCTATGGTTTTCATTCCCTGGGTCAAAGAAGCTGGTCTGTTGCTCCAACCTGTTGTTTTGCTGGCGTGTTGTTGACTGTTGGTTGAAGTCACGTAGTGTTAACCGGAATGGGCTGGGGCTGGGGCTCATTTGGAGCCGCTTTTCTCTTAAGTCCGGTAGCTGAAATTCAGCAATCCGTATTCTTCCACCAGCCAGCAACTAGAGATTTGTCCAGGTTGTAGTAAAGTCTTCGGAATGAGTCACTTGAGGATTATTTTAACCTGGCCAAGGAACTTGGCACTGCAAAAGGGAAACTGAAGCTACTCCCAGAAGAATTAATAGCCATAAGCTTGGGTAGCAATGCTGTTAAGTACCTTAAGGTATTCTATATCTTAGGGCAGCAGTTTTTTCACCTAATTTCCCAGTTCAGATGATCTCACCCCAGGATAAGGATGCAGTTGAGCACTCCAACCGTATATAATTTCAAGTTCTAATTATTTCCTTCAATAATTGACAATATTATCTGCCTGTTGTGACTTAACATAGCATGTGTTCAAATCCGGTGGAATTACGTTGTAGGACACTCTGAAAAGCTCTTGCCGGGATGTTGCAGATGAAGTGGCATGGTCTCTTTCTGCTTAACCAGGCCTGTTCTCCTTTGCCATTGTAGCTTGCTGCTTCCTTGGGCTTGAGGATAAAAATGGGCGATCAGGAGTTCTAAAAACAAACATGTTAAGTTTCCTGGCTGGCATGGAGTACGCACTTATCCTTTCCATCTACTATAGCAGCCTAAATGCCTGTTTCCTCTTGTTCTTTGAATAGATGTTTATATAGGACATTGATATAAAGCACAATGGACTTTGCCTCTGGAACTGAAGGTCACATGCACACGTGCATTTCATTTTAAATGCTAAAAATTTCAAATTGCTTCTTAACAAAATATTTTCATAAGCTAACAGGAAAAGACAGAAGCATAGATACAGTGTTGTACCACTGCAAATCAAAAGCACAATTCTTTAAAACTTAGTCTTTGTACCTTTCCCATGCATTTACTTTCTGTTCTTGCATCTGTGACTGTGGATTGCTACTTCACTAGTCTTTGATTATCCAAAAATGCAGGCTTGTGTGTAACTTTAGGCACCGGGGTATTTGGTTTCTGTGAGATCTCTGCAGAATGATTCATTGCTTGATTTGTTAGTGAAATATCTTATGCACTAGGTAAATAAGAAAGGAGAGACATTACTCTGGTTACATTCTTCTGGAAGAGGTCAGTAGTGTTTTCCTGTTTCTCCTTTGGTCTGATGTGTGCACCCTCTCAAGAGCCTGGAGTTGATGCATCCCTGTGAGGCAGTGCTGCAGAAGTCTGGTGCATTTGAAATGCAAGCGAGCGTCTCATTTCTGGAATGATTTTACTTTCTAAATCAAAACCAGTATGGGCTAAAACTGCACAAAGGAAGGCTGCTAAAATTGTTTCCGCATCATGTCAATAGGCTGGGAGGAAAGGCAAGAGCCATGGACGTTTGAAGTCTGGCCCACTCCGAGTGCATTTAAAATCTACATTTTAACAACTAGTAAATTGGTGTCCTTTTTCCTTCCCCTCACGCTTTTTTCTCTTCTTGTGAATATCCCCTTCGCACCCCCAGTGCTCGGTGCCTCCCTGGTAAGCGAGGGATGTGGGTGACCACCCAAATTAATTTCCAGTAACAGACTTCTTTCAAATTAGTGTAAGAAGCAAGGAAACGATAAAGTAGGTATGATTTTGCTTGCAGGCTTTGCTTTGTCTTGAAGCGTCTTTATTTTGATTCCATGCTTCAGAGCCTGACTTTTATACAGTGATCCTGTAGGTGTTGCCGCTTCCTCAGGAACCAGTGACTCAAGCGATGTATAAATGAAATGACATCACCGGCAACTCTTGTTTGAATTGCCTGTTTCCTAAAGAGGGACTGTGGGGTTTTCTTTTAATACTTGCAGCTTTGTTTTGTTTTGTCTTGGGTTTTTTTCAGGGGGGAGGGGATGAGGGGTTGTAACGGTCTAAGGCAGCCTTGCCGTGATGAGTAACCACACTGCATGTGTTTTAGCCTTTGGAGACATTGAAATCACCGATATTGAAGTTTACTTAAGACAGGAGATCCACATTTCTATGCAAGCTATTTATGAATGAAATAACTGTAATTAGGCCTTAGTTGAGGTTCTGTTGTTATAAAGCGTTCTTAAATCGCTCCTGAGCTGGGGAGGGAGGGGGGTGGGAGGTGGAGGGGAAAGAAAAGATCTGAGCACAATTTTCCGTTATTATTTTGGAAGTAATGCAAACAAAAGAAACGTGTGTTCTTACTACTGTGCCAGTCTAATGGATCTCCATCGCGGCTCTCAGTAGGGATCAGCAGATTCTTGGTTCAGTGTTTCCTTCCCTGCAACTGATACTTTGCAGTGATAACGCTGGATAAATACATGGTCGAAACGGGAGGAGCCGGAGCAAAGTGCTGCTTTGGAGCATCCCCCAGGGCAGCAGGGCAGTGGTTGCAGCAGGTGGGCAGGGGTAGGGGGGCAGGCAGCTGCAGCATCCACATTTCTTTCGTGGACAAAACCCCCAGTGATGTCACAGCAGGAGCTGGCGGTTGAGCTGGTGTTAAAAGTAATGTCAGGAATTCTGGTCATCAAAGGAATGTGGCAAGTCGGATGTCTGTCTAGGTCATTTATTCCTAGTGTTCACGGACAGGCTGTAAAAGCGTTGCACTTTACTCATTATTGTCATGAGCAAAGGATCACTGGCATTTTGTTTAAATAGTAGCAGTTTTGGAACGCTACAGAAATACAGCACCACGGAGACTTTAGATAGGTCCGTTGGGCTGTGGTGTGGTTGTGTAGGTTCTCACAGAGCCGGCAGTGCCGTTGTGGGTGCACTTTAAAGGAAAACTTAAAAGTCCTTGTATTCAGGGAGGTGGTGTCAGTGACTGCCATAGGTAGTGGTCTTTCTTCTATTTATGTGAACCTCTGTCAAACTTCAGCACTGTTAAGAACCACGTGATTAAAAATTATTTTTCAGATGTCACACTAAACCAAAGTCCTAAAAAAAAAGATTCTGTATTTCTTTTTTATTATTATTTATTTCAGCCTTCCTAAAGTTGCTGTTCAGCTTCCTTTGGATCCTTTGTTTTCTAGATTACCCTTGTGCCGGGGTCATGCATGCTTTTACCGAAAAACTCTTACTCAGGTTCCACCCGATGGCTGTGAGAGCACCAGTTGTATATTGTTACTGGAACTAAGTTGGGAATGCTTTGAGGTGATACATGACATAAATATAATAACACTGCACGTATTTGGTCACACAGATACAAAGACAGTTTTCCCCTAATTAAAACGTTTACTGTTGTATGTCTCTTGCATGCAGTTAGACACTACCTGTGATTTTGTCTAGGGCAGTAGTTAGGAATGAGTGAGCTATACATACTCTGCCCCACAAGCCCTGCAGGGCAGCAGCTGATGTATAGCATGTAGCTAGATCATCCTCACCAGCTGCCTGATACGCTTACATGCTAGGGCTCTCAGAAATCCTGGGGTAAGACAGTTCATTTACTTGCTAACTATACTTTGTTGAATAGGAATTCAGTAGCGTTTAGCAGTCAGATATTACAAACTTAGGATAGGCTGCTTTGTAACCACACTGATTTGCAAGGGAGAAACAGGGAGCAAGTCAGCTGGTGGGTGTACGGCATTTCCCTGTTGCTGGAGGAATTATAGTTTCATTTCCAACAATGATGATATCTGTTACTTAATGTAGCTTCCTGTTGTTAGCATTTGGAAATGTCATTAAGAGATTCTGATAGATAACATCAAGATGTCCAATGCTTAAGAGTCAGCTAGGAACAGAGAGTAACAACATACCTGGTGATCTGAGATACTGCAACAGAATGGAAAAAAACGTGATTTAAATGTCACTTGAATGTCAGGAGGGGCTGACATTCATTGCATGAGGATATGCAGCAGAATGTTGTTTCAGAATATGGCAAATTGCTGTTTTTAAATTAGTGTGTTGCTGTGGTTGTAGGCGGTTGTGGCTTCAGAAATTTCCTAAGCCATAACGTTATGTTCCAGCTTTCGCAGTTTGGAGATTAATTAGTTACGATGATTTTTAAAAACACTGCTGATACAAAGCAACTTTGTCCTCTCCGTAATAGTCATAGGCAGGGGAAGATGGGCTGAGGCAGAACACAGGGGCTCTGCCACAGGCCTCTGGCGAAGCCAAAGAGAGTCGCGTCACCTCCGCCTGCCACCCACTGCCCCAGCTCACTCGGCAGAGGCTGGTTTGCTGAGTAAGTGCCTAGTAGCAAGGCCGATCCCAACCGAGTCAGCCAGGCAATAGAAGCGGTACTAGAGATGGTACAGGACTGTCCGACCTCTACCACTGTCTGTTAATGCCTCTCAATGTGATCGGTTCGGGCAAGTTGTTCAGAAGTGGTTAGTGACCGCCACTGGCCTCGCGTTTTGGATGCCCAGCTCGGGATGTTCTAAGCCAAACTTTGATGATGTGTTAAACTGGGTTCCGGAATTCTAAAAGGAGTCTGATTTCAAATGTAAAGACAATCTTACATTAAGCATGTATTTTAAAAACATTATGTATGTAAAAAAGGATTAAATAAATCTGTTGTTAACTTTTAAGTGCTTGCCGTTTCAGTTTTACTTTTTCTTGCATGTGTGTACTGGGAGATCTGCCTACCAGGATGAGCATTAGGTTTTGTGCAACAAATCAGCTAAAATACCACAGAGTCACCAAAGAGCTGTGTTTTTCTTGTGGAATGAAATACAGAAAAGGAAAAAGTTAATTGAGTGCACTTTTTTTTAAAATGAGTTTCTGGTTTTGAGGCTTGTGTTGTTTTTTTACCAGTCCGACTGCTAGAAGCTTAACTCTTTGTTGCACAGTACATGCGTGCTGCTCCCGAACGGACTCGGATCCACACTTGCCGGGGTTCTTAGCACGGCTGGGATTCAGGGTAATGTAACTTAGCAATCCAGGCTCAGAGTGCTAGGAATAGCAGTTGTGTTCTCCAAGGCCTGCACTGCCGTTTAAAGTTTCTGTCCCCTAGAATTAAAGGTTTGGATTCATTTACAAAACAAAGGTGTGCATTGACTTTGGTAACGGAACAGAAGAATCAAGAAGTGGGTAAGAATTGCACTTGTTTGGGGGTTTTAATTTTCTGATTTGACAAACATTTCTTGACTAGTTCTGACCATATGTTGTAAATTTACTCCAGAGGAGAAAACCCACCATTTCTTCTCCATTTCCCGAGTGAAATACAGAGAACTGTTCATGAACCAAGTACAGGGTGTAAATAAGTTGCCATGACCTGTAATTTGTGGGACTCTATGGTGGCGTTGGTGACATCTTTGTGTTTTACTAAACTTCCACTGTGTTTTCACATTGCCTGTTTTCCACAGTTAAACTTCTCCCAGCACAAAACTTCAGGTATGAGAGAAGAGCCAGTGACCTGGAATCCTCCGAAATCCTTCCTGTAATGAAGCTCCGGTCATTCTTTTGTCCTACCTCATATTTTCTTGTCCTCCCCTGTTTCCATTCTAGGTGGGAGATGGGAAGAGGCAGAAGAAAAGCACAAGTGCCAGAATAAGAGGAACGTGGAAGAGGCTGGAAAGGCCACCTAGGAAGAGATTTGCTTCCTCTTGGAGGCTTTAGGAGCAGCGCACCAAGGTGCCCCAGTTCGGGAGCTTTCCCGTCAGAGGCGCTGTCCTTGGCTCCGAGGAGCTCACGTTCCTCCTAAGAGCTTCCCTTCATTTCCCTGGCTCCTGCCCTTCTCTGCGCGGGGCCCGGCATTTTTCGGGAAGCTTTCCTGAGGCTTCGCGTCCATTTTCTGCTATTTTGGGGCTTCCTCTTGAGTCGCTGTAGCTGTAAGGTTTCAAAGCATCGCAGGGAGTACAGGTTAGCCAGCCAGCTTTCTACTTTTCCCTTTCACTCCATTGCAGAAATTAAGTGCTACTTCTCTTTTGTCACCCAACTTTTCTAGTGCTCTCAGGAAGGAGAGGAACGTTCTGAATTTGCACCTACAGACGAATTAGACCAATATGGTTGCTGAAGCAGACTTCTCACCCACAAGCAAAAAAAAAAATAATAAAAGAATATGTATATCTGGAAGCTTCGTGATGTGATCCTGTACCTTAATGAACGTTCCCTATGCTCCCTGCCACTGCCCTGTGTGGAAGTTCTTGAAGTGTTTTGGTTGGAGGTTATGGTGTAGCTAATTCCCACGTCAGGGCTGCAGAGCTAAGCAGTGGAGGTTTCCTGAGGAGCAAATCTTTACTTTCCGTCGGTCTGACTGGTTGGGCAGATTATAGCTTTCTCAACTCTCAAAATGTTGTTGCTGCTTTGCCAGCGCTGGGATTATTTTTTTTTGTTTTGTGTTCCCTCAATTCCCGAGAATCTGTTTTCTTTTTTCTTTCATTTAAAAATGAACACATCTGTTTTGTGGCTATGTAGAAAGACTTGAAAATGTGAAGCTAAATGGCTCAAGAATAGAATTAATTCCAAATGGAATTATTTATAATAACCTGATTCTAATTTTGCTTCTGAAAAATTCAAGGGAGATATTTTCTCATACAAGGAGTTCTATGAATACGTAAAACAGTTGTGATGAGGTATCAGTGTTACTGCCTTACCACCTTACAGTTGTTCACGGAAGTTAAAACCGAAATAACTGCATGGCATAAATTTCTAGGCACTGGAACACTTTGATACCATTCTGCTTGTTACGCCTTGGTATCTGTGCAGGATAAAGAGCCAGCAAATCAGTTGAGATTTGTGGAAGCAGTATGAAAGCAATGACCTGTAGCCTTTCCCTGACATCATAAAGGCAGAAAACCATTTTTTGGATGGCTGTGGAGTAGTGTAAAGAATCCTGAAGTCCCGATCCTGTTGATTCTGTAGTAGCGAGATCACATGTTTGGCAGCCATGGTGCTTTATCTTTCCTCGGTAAACCAGCCTTAGATGTTGTGTTCTAGGCAGCTAATCAAACGGGATATACTCACGGTTTTCTTTTGTCGAGCTCTGGAAATTCTGAGTATAGATTTCTGTGCTATTAATAGCTCAAGGGAAGTACTTCTTTTATTGTCTAGAAAAAGTCAGTCCAAAGAACTATCTGTACAGTTGCAGAGTTTGGAGCCTTGGGCAGATTTTACTTTCGTAGTCACTAGCGAGTTACTCTAGTTGTATGGCAGGCACAGGGCCCTCTGTGCCCAGTTACTACAGGCTCATGCAGCCGTGGCGAGTGCTGTGTGTCGGGGCGGGCGGAGGAGACACAAGGGAAGGCGGCGCATGGATGTGTGAGCTCGAGTTAGCTGGGCGGGCAGAATCAACGCTTCTCTTGGGGAAAAAATACATATAATTTGCTCTGGGAGTATGTCACAGGGGGACAGCATGGAGAGAAGATGGGATCTGTCGTGGGGCAACTGTTAAAAGGAGCAAACGTTTTGTATAAATAGGGCAATATTTCTTCTTGCCTTCATTAGCTTCTCTTTCTTTAATGATGTATTATGGGTGGATCTGCTATTGACTTCAGTCCTCAGCCTTTACCCAGGCAATTTTCCCGTTTCCTGTGAGAACTGGTAGGGCCAAAACTGCACCCAGAGTTCAGCTGCAATGGGGCAGAGCAGGAGGCGAATCCCACACTCCTCTTTCCTGTATTTCCAAGCAGAAATTGTTTATTTGTTGGATTAATCACCAAAGTTACAGACATGTCAGCAAAGTCACCGTTTGATTTACTGTTGCTGATTTTGCATCATCCTGAAAGGTCATGGCTTGACTCACATTACAGACTGCAGTTGTAAGCCTGGCAACAACAAAAGCAATAATTCTGTTGTGAGGAAATCTGTTCTTCCCATGAAAATCTTTAAAACAAGAGCCCCAAGATCCCACCATGTCCTGTGTGGTGGTGGCTTTGGAGGACTTGGGGGTTTCTTCATTTCCCCACCTGAAAACTCCCCGTTGGAGCTGGTGACGTTCCACGAGGTAGTCTGGGGAAGCTGAAGGCTGAATGAGCAAATGCATGAAATGCCAGGGGAGTGGTTCAAAACAAAGCTCTCCGAAAAAGTCTGGTCTAGATGTCTATAGTGCAGTCGTCAACAGTTGAAGTGCATTTTACGTTTGTACGGTTGCTCATTCTGAACCCAGTTCTAAGCCTGTATTCAGACAGCCACAGCTTTGTTACGGTGGAGAAAATGTCTTGCATGCTCTGATACGTCATTTGCCTCTGGACCAGCTAATTCTGCGTTCCTGGTAGATCATTAAGGCTTTCTCAAAGCAAAAGGTAAATTACATACGTATGTGTGCCTGTCTTTCAGGGGGCAGAAGGAGAATATTGCTTAGTTTTGTAGAAATAGGTTTACTGGCTTCAGTTGTTGCTTTACTTAGCTGACCCCACAGGTTAAGAAATTACTTCTTTTAATCTTGATTTTCAAATTCCTGGGGGAGTTGTGAGAGCTGCTGGGGAGGAGAGATTTACAAACAAGCATACCATTAAGACCTTCACAACACAGGATGACTTTTTTCTTTATTTTCAGCAAATTTGATTAGTGAGAAGAAATGATCATCATCTCCAACTAGATATCTGTTCCAGTTAATTTCTTTCCAGCATTTTCATGGTTAGGGAAAGTCAGTGTGGTGGCGGGAGGTTTTCACCTGGGGTCTTCTTGTCGCCTATTTGAATCAGGTCCTGGTTTGCCATCACTTTTGGGAGCAGCTTGCCTGCTTCAGGGTGTACGCGCTGTGCTGAGGTCGCTGCCGAAGCTGCCTGGCTCCCTCTGGGCGCCCCAGGGCAGAGCAGGGGGGTTCCTCCAGCACCTGGAGCGGGTGTTGCGCAGGGGTGGCCGCTCCACGGCAGCCACGGCTCCGCGGGGGGAATTGCCTGGGATGTCCCGCTGCGAGGCCGGGGGACATCGGCGCTTCTCTGCCAGGAGTGTCGAGAGACTGACCGTTTCTTAGCTCTCTGCGCTTCTGCTACTTTGGGTTTGTGTTTGTATCAGTACATAAAGCAGGACAACGAGCTCTAGCAGCCACAACGATGTCAGTAACTGTTAATGCCATGGGAAAATGTTTGACGAAAAAAAGTAGCATCAAGTTAAATAAAGGTATGTCAGGGGAAAAGGATGTCGCTGCTGTTGTGAACCCTGTACCAATGCTGAATCACCTGTGATACCGTTTAAATGCATCCGTTTTCTTCTGGAGGAGTTCATAGTCTGAGATTTTCTGTAGCCTTAGCAGGAGGAGCCCAAGAACTTCTCGCTTGGAAGGAAAAGGAAGGGCCCTGCTTTAAGTGTTGTTAGCTTTTTTTTTTTTTTTTTTTTTTTTTTTTGTGAGGGAAGTGGGGATGAAAATAATGGGAAAAGTTTAGAATGCTACAGCGCATCTGTGAAAAGCAAAGGTTTGGTTTAAAGCTGAGAACTTTTTTTTTTTTTAAGCATTTTTTTCTCTGAAAGTAAAATTTTTTAATATATTTTTTATACTTTGTTTTAACTAACTAGAACTAATATAATTGTAGTGGTATATTATGTGTATAATTTTAGCACACAAGTCACATGTCATTAATACACCTAGACCCACATTATTTTAAAATTTCATGAAGCAGGAGATTTTGAGGTCTGTGTTTTCCTGGATTTATAATGTACCCTTGATTCCACCGTGGATAGCTGGATGCTATCAGAAGCATTCTGCGTGCACAGTATTTGCCCGAACTGAGTAAACAGTTTGAAGATAAGCAGCTTTTTGACTATTAAATGCAGCAGGCATGTGGCTGACACAGCTTCAAGTTGACCGCTGCCTTTGTGTCTGTCTCGGTGATGGAGAGAAGACAGATGTTTTCCTTGGCATTTCAGAAAGCTGCTGCTTAGCAAAATAAAATGTAAAATTAGAATGAACAGTGCAACAGTGAGCGGTGTAACTGGCCAGCCTACAAGCAAAAAAAGATTGAAACAGTCTCGTGAATGTAATGAAGTGTGTTCTTACTGAAAGTCAGTAACTGCTTTGTCATTATTGAAAAGTAGCTTATAGAAAAAGAAATTCTGTTTTTTCCAACTCGTTTAAAATAGAAATGCATGTCAATCAGAATATCTGTGTATGACTAATCCCATGCCAACCATTCTTACCAGAGAGGCATGTTAATAGAGTATAAATGCTTCAGCGATACAGCAATTAGCAGCTCTAAACCCCCTAAGTTAGCGCATTGTTGTTTGATGAATTGGGCTCCTGATTGTGTCACAAAGGAAAATATGAGCCTTTCCTATTTAAGGTTCGTTAGGGACGCTGTTGTCGGATGAGGACGAGGACGGAGGCTGCCTTCAGTATGACGTTGTCTACTTCCAGCACCAGAGGAAGGAGCAACAGGGGAGGAGCGTGTGCTGGGAACAGTCTGGCCTTCTGGCTCTGGTCCACCGTGTCCCTCGGGGTGCACACGCTGCCCTGGTCCAGAGGGGTGTATCCGGAGATGCTGCCCTTGCTCCGCTTTGGGATGAGCGTTGTCCATGTTAAGTGTAAACTGTGTACAGAGATGCTCACGGGAGTCTCCGTGGAGCATCTGGGTCCCCTGGCAAACGCTGCCGTGCTGCTGCGGTCAGAGCTGTCCCTTACAAATCAGTGCTTGGTGCTGTGGGAGCTCCTCAGGAGAGGGACCACCCCGCCAGTGAGGTTCAGGCATGCTGAGCGTGTCAGCAGGAGGCCAGGTGCTGTGCCCCAGTGGTGACGTGGCCCTGTCCCAGCCGGGGGGTGCGAGGGGTCCTTGTGCCACCCCAGCAGCGCGGCTCCCCAGAACGCGCCTTTGTGGGTTTGTGGGTTTCTGTAAATGTGATGAGCAGATTTGCTGAGCAGAATGAAGCAGGAAAATTTGAAACTTCTCTGCAAATAAATATCAAAGCTGATGCCAAGCTCACCGGTCAGTCTGGATAAACGTGGCCGCGTGCGGCAGCAGCGCATCCCTGCTGGGATTGTGTTACAGGAGGCTGAAGACTGAGGAATTCAAATGGTAGCTTTGAACCAAGAACTCCAGAGCTCCGCAGAAGATTCCCAGCTGCTGCAGGGTGCTCCTTCTACCGTCTTACTGTCAGGTAATATGTACCAGGACCTGATTTGTCCCTCAAGTTTTACTTAAAAATGAAGTTCAGTTTATTGTCTTGCGGTTTAGTCACTGTTTTTGCAATGGCTGTTCCACAGTGGACTTACGCTTCTTCTGCAGCTTTTTTTCAGCCTGTGCTGAGGGTGTGATTAAGATGCCTGAGTTTGCTGTAAACTTTTCAGTGTCTTGGAGAACTGGGGAAAGAAGTGGGGTCTGTGGTGTTAGATCAAGGATGAAACGACTTGCTCTCCCCTTCCTTTTGTGCAGGAGTGACAGGTTAGTGACAGCATCCCCCTGGGACCGTGGCTGGGCAGGGTTAGGCTTGGACGCGCTCAGGAACTTCGCTGTGGTCAAGAAGGATTGAAGACTGAAGGCTGAGCACCGCCGGGAGGGCCACATCCTGAAGTGGTTTTGTTCCCGGTTTTGCTGCGCACGCAAAGGTGAGTGGCACCTCCCCAGGTCTGCTGGTCTCCTGAGGCTTGTGCCCTGCCAGTGGAAGAGAAACCCACGGGTGCATTGCTGGTGCTCTCGGTGGGGAGTGCTGCCTCCGCGAGCCTCCCCGCACCCAGCTTGGGTGTGAAAGCACAGGGGGCTCTGCGGCACAGAGGTGACCGCGCTGCTGAGCCAGAGCATGTGCTGGGCTCTCTCCTGCACCTCTGGAGCCGCATAGCGCTGTGGGCTGGTGGGTGGTGACGGGAGGGTGCCAAGGGAAGGTGGAAGAGCTTTGGCTGACGAACACAGCAGCTGCGGCGGAGCTGTATGTAACTGCAGGTAAAAAACGAGCAATTACATCCTCTATCTTGGCTGTCTTACACCCCAGAAATGCGCTTGAGGCAGCTGTTCCGCAGTGGGGGACAGAATGTTCCCATGGAAGGAGAGGTTAAAAATGATTAAGTTGTCATGGTTTAGTTATTAAATTGGTGTCTTTTCTGTCACAGGCCCTTCAGGGGTGAAGTGGGCTGCAGCACCACAGAGTGCGTAACAGCTGCGGGTGACGGGGAGCCGGCTGGGACACTGTGTGACATGCCAGGGCCTGCGCCCACGCCAGGGGTTCTGCCTTCCCTGGTCCTCCAGAAGGAGCTGAAGACAGTGGTGAACGTCCCTCTCAGCTGAGCAGAGCGCTCGCACAAATGACCCGTGGGATGCTTCTGCTGGGCTTTGCCAGGGTGTCCCGTTAAGCGACAAGCCGGACTGGCACGGTGTGCGGATGCTGGAGCGGCCCCGCTGGAACGTGAGCAGTCAGTGCAGCGTGAGCAGGGCGCGCTTCTCGCGCCGCTGCCACACAAAGGCTTCTGAACGAGGCTGAAAGATAATTTTACGTCTTTTTCTCTGTTGACTGATTTGGCCTCCTAGGAGCAGCAGGGTTTGCTGCCGCCCCCTGCGCCCCGCGGGGAGCGTTCAGCCCAGCTGCGGTGACAGTGGAGCTGCTGCTTGTGAAGCAGCTTCTGAACTGGTGCAGTTACAGCCCCAAGCCGCGATGCTGAGCTGGTTACAATTGCAAGTTTTGTGCGTGTGCCAGTTTTCAAGTCTAACAGTTCAGCTACAGCGTGTAGCAGGGTGGCTGCTTTATGAGCAGCTGCAGTAGCTCCCTGCCGCGTTCTCTGCAGCAGCGGCAGGAACCTCGACAGCCATCTGACTGCAATATGCCAAAACCGAGCGTGGTACTGGCTATAAAGCCCCTTTGCTGCTTCATGTGTTTTAACTTCTAAAGCAAATAAATAAACATCACGCACGGTCCCTTCAGCCCTGCCGGGTAAGCACAGCCTGCCGCGTGGGTTTGGTGGCTGCTTACCAGCGATGCTGTTCGTACAGGTTTAGGGAGTTTGCAGACAGAGTGCTGACGTAGCTACACACAGTTGTATCCTCCCCCTGTACCACTGTTCCGGCCAGCTCGGGCCCGCTGGCTGCGTAGCCTCCCTGTGTATTTGTACCTAAAGTTCACTTTCACAACTAAAGCAGCTTGAAATACACAGAACCCCCCTGCAGGGGAGGTCACCCGCAGAACCACGCAGGAAGAGCCAAGCTCAATGCCTAGAATATTTGTGATGTCGGGTCTGTTTTCTAAAATGAAAATTGTGGTTTGAATTAAATTAGCAAAAACAACGCGTGTGCCTAGAGGCAAGATTACAAACGCGTAGCTGGAAGTTGTCTTTCATTTACTCAGAGATAAGCCGTTATGGTGTAGGACTTGACATGAAACGCGTACGTACAGTCCAGTTTGTCTAGGCCACGGTGCTACCCTTTCACGCAAAATTACTGCTTACTGCTAATTAGAGAAATCTTGTAACAGGGAAAAAAATTATTCTATTTTTTCCTTTTACCATGCAGAAAAATAGAACACTCTATAAGTTACTGACCTGAAAGATTGCAACGCTGCTTGTTCTGTTTCACGTGGCCCCCAAAATGTTGATGTAGGGATGACTTTTTCCTAAAAGGAAACCAGCTCCCTTCAGAAAGCAGACCGAGAGGCTTGTGAGGCTTGTTGTAGTTGGCCTCCCTCCCAAAAGCTCTTAAAGCATGTATTTAGGCTTCTTTCCATGGGTATTTAGAGAGGGATGTTTTTCAGATGTGTTAAACTAATCATTCTTGACTTGTTCGCATGGAATCTCTCACACCCCAAAAAT
This sequence comes from Falco naumanni, assembly GCF_017639655.2. Taxonomy (NCBI): domain Eukaryota; kingdom Metazoa; phylum Chordata; class Aves; order Falconiformes; family Falconidae; genus Falco; species Falco naumanni. Next base: position 110,255,503 of record NC_054057.1, on the reverse strand, counting down.
AGCCGTTCACTTCAACAATGCGCACGCGTGTCATGGCTGCTGGGCTTCTCAAACCCTTTAGGCACTTCTAATGCGACAGGGAACTTGGTATCTCGTTATTTTTAGGGGTTCCCTCCTTAATGTTGGCGACGCCTCTGCTCCGTTCAGTGCTGACATCCCGCTGAAGGCTCTTGCCTGGTTCACCTTGAACGATTTCGCGTCTCCAGTCGAATGAATGGGTGATCTGCTGCGGATCCGCTGCTCACCCGGAACACGGGGCCGCGGCTGGCTGCCTCCGAGGTACAGCTGCGCCTGCTGCTTTAGGGAATGACTTCTGTCCTCGAGGCAGAACTTGAAGAAGTTGAGTGACAAAACAAAATGGAAGAAGACTTAAGACACCGGCCTTTCGTAAGTGGTACAGGAACGCTTGACTAGCTGGCGTTTCCCAAAGCACTGGGGAGCTGTGCTGGAGCAGCGGCTTCAGCCCCGGCTGGAAAGCAGCACCGGGCTGGCCAGGCTGGCCCAGTGGCCAGAGGCGTCCTCCCACAGCCGGGGTGTTCCCGTCCGGCCCTGCTGTCCCTTGGCAGCTGTACAGCCGCCTGAACGTGGGGGGGAACCCAGCCCCCGAGCAGCCCCTCCAGCGGGCAGCAGTGCTGAGCGAGGCGGGGGAGCAGGGGCCTGTCTCTGCCTCCCGCCCACAAAGCACAGAAACCAATGCCCTCTCTGCCCGTGCGCCACAGAAGAGTATGTACACACCCGTGATTTAAGAGCACTTTATTGTTCTTTAAGGCTACTTTTAAGTACAAAAAAAAAAAAAAAAAAAAAGATGGCCTGCCAAACCTTTTTTTTTTCCAGGTGAAACAAGGCCACAAAAGAATGGTATATTACAGATTTACAAACACAGAGAGAATCTTTCAAACCGAACTGTAGATAACCTGGCTCTGTGAAGAAACTTCACCACGTCTCATGACAGTGAGTTCAGTTTAGTTTCCTTCCACCTCCCCCCAACCCTTTGGCTTTCACAACATTATTGTGTCTAATATACGTTTTACTGGACATATCACATTAAATCTTTATTGCCCTCAAATTCATTTACCTATCTCAGATAAGTAAATGTAACCTTGTAAAACAGCTATTACTGAAAATATTAGCTTTAAAAACATTATCTTATTTGTGTTTACAAAGAAATATAGGAGTCACATTTTCCACAGAGTCCATCTACAGTATTAGTATTTTACTGTTATAATGCTCAGTAGCCTGTAGCAATAACAAACTAGTGGCTATTAATGCTAATGCAGTGTTCTCATAGAATAACTGTGTTCCTGCACTTTTACTGTATTACAGACAAATCTACAACAAAAAAAGATCAACTTTTTTCTCCAAACAAAAAAAAAAATGAATGATTACAATAAAGGAAAGGGAAAAATTAAATAGCTACATATCATTAACAAATTAATTGTTCCTCAAAAAATACCTACAAATTTCTCTGTACATTCTTTACGCACAGCGTAACGATGGTCTTAAAGTTACCTATATAAAAAAGTGTTCTTTTAACAATCTTCCTACAGAGAGTAGGGTACTGAATGCCAAAGCAAGTAAGCGTTGACTACCCAGTAAGATGGTAGTGAAATGTGTAAAACTGGGGGCTTAGGTGTGGTGTTTTTTTTGTATTTTTAATTTTTTTAAAGAAAATTGAGCAGCCACCTTCTCAACAAGAGTAAGAGCCAATCTCCCGATCTCTTTCTACCCTGCACCTTTTCCAAATTAAATAGCTTAACTTTAAAAAAAAAAAAACAAACAAAACCAAAAAACATAAAATAAAAGCCACAATGGACCCAATACTGTAACATAGTCCATAATACATCACGTGTAGTTCATCTTCCAACTACTTCTAACTTTCTACACTGAACCAATCATTTCAGGTAACCCAGTATAAAAAAAAGCCCTAGTTGCAACTGTACTGGGAAGATGGAATGTATGGGGGAGAGCAGTTACACTTAACAAGAAGAAGAGAAGCTCTTAGTACTAGCACAGCTGTGGTTTTATGCCTGCCTCTATTGCCTAATTTCTAGTTAGTAGCTATTAATATAGCAAATGATAATAAATGCAGTAATACCTGTATAAAGTTTTCTAATGGAGGAATGTATGCTGCAACTTGGCATAGGTTTATGAATAAGCTTAAAAAAATTAAAGATCATATTTCACAAACTGTAACAATCTGTTGTCCAGCCAAGATACGTAATGGTAGCAGTTTCTGCAGCTAGTTAAAGGTGGATTACACAGACTTAGTTTTAGGAAGCAAATTCCTGTTAAGCAGACAGTGCTGCAGACAGAAACAATTACTCAGTCATGCGCAAAGCTATAGCATCCTGTACCACGCATCATATATCTCTAAACTGCGTCGTTTGAGGCCTGTCCTGAGGCTGTCCTCTTTTGCTGGCTGCTACTAAAGTGAGTATCAAATACAAATATCATAGAGTACAACTGTACCAGCAGTAAGTATATCTAGGATTGTTACTGACAAAAATAAACTAATTCTGAAGAAAAGCTAATAAGTATTATGATTCTTACTGTCTATACATTAATAGATACCAGCTATTTTTCATAAAACATGCATCGTTAAGCACTATTGAACCCTCCAACCTCAGCTCTATTCTAACAAACTGCAGTGTTTAGGAAAAAATGCCCGTGTTCTGTAAATTATGCAGTCCAGTTGCAAGCACTAAGCACCTGAAATCTAAAGAGAGAAAGACCTATAACCTGTATGAGACTTCCCCTTCCAAAGCTGTTTTGCTTTAAGAAAAATCAAACTGATAGAAATGTCATCCTTAAACCCTTTTTTCAGCAGTTTGCCCTCAAAATATTAGCATCTTCCAGAAAGTTGCTATGCAACTTCAGTCCTCCTCCAATAGTGCAAATCATACATGACAGTTCTTTTCAAGTATATACATACAAAATTACTTCACAGAGGGAAAAAAAAAAAAAAAAAAAAAAGGGCAATGTAAGCAAACCAGACAAATTCTAGTCTCAAGAAGCTAATAAAAGCAAAAAGCATTTTGGGTCAACCAACTAAGTGTAATGGCTTTTGTGGATTAGCGTGCATTATTTTTTTTTTAAGGGGCAGCAGATTTGCATCAGAGGTTTCTTTGGTAATTGAGGCAGGAAAAAAGGATGCTACATCATATGAATCTTTTATGAAATAGTTCCTGCTATCATCTTTAAGGGCACCCTTTTACAAATAAAACGTGAGTACACAAAAAACATGTGTTGAAAACTAATCTCCCCTCCCCCAACACTATTTTAAGCACTGTTCAAAGCTCAGTCAAACCATGCAAATTCACAAACGTTAACGGTCCTCTCTTCATGAGACTACAGAGGGCGAGTGATTATGATTGACCATATGAGAGGAAGGGGAAGACTGGCCCCGCCGTGAAGCAGACTCAGGACTGCTGGAGACTCCGTCCTTCGCAGCTTTAATCTGAAGCCATGTATCCCCAAGTGCTTTGGCAAAGTGGTCATCGACTGATCCTGTGATGGACACAGAGTTTGCCACTGGCTCAGGCTCCTTGTAATTCTTGCCAAGGCTTCGGCGGAAGTGCTCTTCCACCACTGGGTCACAGGCAGTGGTAGCTAGAGGGGGAAAGGAGGCAGAAGGCACGTTACTTCAGTGCAGAACCCTGGCACCACGTGCTGGATTCAGAGCCCGTACTTTCTCCCCTCTTCCTATCATCTCAGCATAATGCAAAACTTCTTTACATCATCACAGAACTGTTAGCAAAGGGGGTGGGGAAGAAGGTGGAAGGAGTTAAAATTTTTAAAAAAGCAATAAATGGAGTTAAATATTTTTGCATTTCTGTGACCAGCAACAGGTAAGCATTCTAGGTGTAATTCTAGTCCCCCTCAGGCTACTAACAACTACAGCTCTGGTTCTGTGGAAACCCTCTCCCAAAACAATCACATAGAACTTATATTTAGGCCTAAACGGAATTAAAGATAGAAACAGCTCTTTAAAATCAGCTCCCAAGCCTGCTGATACCAGTCAGACATGAGGAGAGTTCATTCTAAATTACAGCATGCCAGAAGCTGATTTCAGGGTTTCATCTGACTTCACATACTTGTGCTGGGAGCCAAGCAGAAAACCAAATTAATCACTACCTCTGCGTCAGGTACTGCAAGCATTAAAATGCTGTGATACAAAGAACCTTAGGAGACAGGTTTTGCACAAGAATAATGAATCCCTCAGCCTAAATATGAGAGAGTTGCAGTTTTACAATTGAGAAATGACATCTGTGTCTAAATTAGATTTTCACATTTCAAAAACAAACTTAAAACCGTCAGGATCCATGCCAATGTCCTTCATGCTACAGGACGGCTTGACTGATCTAAAATAAATGTGACTGTCACACAAAAAGACCTGTTCAAGTGATAAATATTTTCTGAAAACGTTTACCACGTTTCCAAAGTCCATGTAAATACAGCTGGGGTCTCAAGGAACCAGCTCTCATTAGACAAGTAACAGTTTTCTAGAAAACTTCTAACATCTTAGATCCCTAACAATTGATTTTTCCAAGAGTGTAACAGATCATCCAGGGTCTTGCTTCAGCTTCTAATTTTAATTTTCAACAATACGCTTGGGGGTGGCGTTTTTAATAAGAATAAAAACAACCACACACACACACACCCTCCTATGGACTTGCAGGTTCCTACCTACATCATACTGGTATTGTTACATTGACACATTCTGGTCGATGAAGCCTCGCTGCCATGCGTGTTAAAGCTATACATCAGTAGGTATATGACATGAAATGAAAGGGCTGTGTTTGCCCCTGGTCACAGTGAGAGAAAGCGACAAGAAACATCCCAAGGCTTCCCAGAAAGTACTGCATGAAAAGACTTCATAAGAAGGCAGAAAGCTAAAGCTCCCTGCTTGCGTTGCTATAGCAACCGCCCTCCAAAGCTTTTTATGTTATCCACGCAGGGAAAGGTGGAGGGTATGTGCTCTGGAACAGTATTTGTATCTGCAGGAAAAGATTTTTGTGACTGAAGCTGAATCACAAAAGTCTAGTGACTCCTGAAAGACTAGGGAAACTACAGCTCCTAAAATAAGAGCATGGCTGGATCTGCCGGCTGCTGGCTGTCAGACTGAAATAAACATAATGACTTATTTGTCTGTGTGGGGTGTTTGGTTTTTTTAAAGCAGCTTTTCAAAACAAGAGAAAAGAACACCTCTCTCCCTTATTTTGAATTGGTACTTTCTACTGTGGCATAGGGTTGATGGCTGGAAAGCCTGCAGAGGGGATCTGTGCTAGCACGCCTCTGGGCAGACAGGATACAAAGAGGTGTCTAATGTTTCACCTTCTTTTATCCCTGTGAGATGATTTTTGTTCTCAAATTCTGATCGGGCAGGCAGGAGTGCAGACATGTAACTTACTGCTAGAGGGTCTTCTGTAGGCAGGCATTGCTGAACCGCAGCCACTGTGTGCAATGGGGCAGTGAGAGAGGTTACAGTTCCGGTTGTTCGCAGAAGCACAGGTGATTACGGATGGACGGTTCTAAGACGGAAGAAACACGAAATCTGTCACTCCCCAAGGCAGCTGGCCAAAGCCACATTAGCAGCTGTTTGCTGCATAATCACTTGAGATGTACACACACTGAACCAAATCCCAGCAGTGAAATAACCCATAAACTATTCAATTCAATATAGCATATTAAACCCCAAAATATTCAGCTATTATTTCTTCATCTGATTAAAGAAAAACACATTGCATTTCCATAATGGTTCTTAGTTATTTAAGTGGCAAGCAGCCATATAGTATGGGCAGTATAAAACAAATCATTAGAAGCATTAAAGCGATTTTACAGTGACTGTTTCAACTTCACAGACATTACATATGCAGAACTAAATGTCAACACATTAAATACTTGTTTCATTCTACAGCCATATAGCCTTGTGATTCCAGGACTCAGAAGGGCTTTACAAATTTTACAGGTATTTGTCACCCGAGTATTAATCAAGTTTTAATGTTATCATTTTTCATTCAGAAGTTGTTTTCCCAGCCTGACTAACTCCGTATTCCGTACTTCACCCACAAACCAATAAGCCCATAAGATGTAAAATATGAAGAGCTCCTGAGCGAGTTTTGATTGCAAGTACATTCCTGTTGGAATTCATCTGCTTTTTCTAGCACTACTTAATAGACATCATCCTTTGTCATTCTCAACACATGCAAATTCCCCCAAAACATCTATTCACATAATCTTAATTCCACAATGTATAAGTTGTACAAAGCGTAAATGTAAAATACTCTTTTTATAGTTGTTTACTATGTAAATGTTACATTTAAACAAGGCCTTAGGATAAGAAATGTCCCAGTTTCTCCAGATGGCTGAAGGTACATAACGCAACTATTGGGAGTATTTTTGCCTTGCATCTTTGGTATGTTTTGTGATGCCAGGAGTCCACTTTGGTATACTCAATGCAAATTGTTAAGTGTCCAAAAGATTAACAGAATTGATGTAACTAACACAGTTTTAACTTCTTGGCCATTTTACAAATCTGTGAAGCAAACCCACAAAAATCACTACTTTACCACCATACAAAGTCAGTGAAGAAGGTAAGAGTTTTCATGGTTAGTGGTACTTCAGTCTACACAGAGCAAGACCAAAGTAAGTGAGATGAGCTTTCAAGAGCAGATTTAACACTCTCTAGGCACAATGAGAATGATGCTCTTTACATCTTACTGCAGCAACAGCAAAGTAAAAAAAGTTAATAAAAAAAAAATAATTATTTGTTTTTTCTGTAAGCAATTCACATGTGGAAGTATTTCTTTTCTTCTTTACAGGGGTCAAGATTTTGTACATCTATGAAGCGGTTTTTGAGAAGTGTATATATGCTTATCTCTTCTGAAGAGTATGTTAGACATGCAAGAGGTGGGAAGTAGAGAGAGAGAGGGGCAATAAAAAAGCTTGTCTCCAGAACGCACATACCAACACCCCAAAGGATCTGAGAGGCAGGATAAGGCATCTTAACAGAATCCCCTGGTATGGTTCTGTGTGTACAGGTGCACTGAGCAGACTACACATATTTATATGAAAATACTGAGATAAGCTGAGAATTTAGTAACAGCGACTAGAGCAGCTGAATAACCCTATGCTGCCTAAAGTAAGAAGGTATTTTTTCCTACCTCTTTATTGGAAACTGCATAAGATGAAACCTCATTCAACATGCTAAGGTGAAAAAAAAACCTCAAAACACAAGCTGACAAATCATTGACTAGGGTTTCTTATTTTCAGTACACTTTTGTAAGATTTCTACTCTCTGCTCTTAGCAAGGTCTTACCTCAACATCCTATTTTCCTAAGAAAATAGATTGTAATCTAGTTCAAAACATCAAAGATAATAAATAAGAGAGAGATGAATCTGGTAATGGGCAACAGGAATCAGCCCAAGTCAAACATGCCAAAAGAGAAGAGTGTCAGAGATGTTAGCTGCTAGGCTGAGACGCAGCGGCAGTACTATCAAAGGGCACCAGTGTCGTCAGTGGAAGCCTGTCCCTTCCTCCTCTGTCATCACCAAACGCTGAGAGCAAAGAAGAGCCGTTCTGCACAGAACAATAACTCTGCAATCTGTCTGCCAAATGATGCAAGATAGCAGCAGCACTAGTGTACAGCTAGGCATTTTGGCAGAGCAAAATGTAAAAGACTAGTGTACACAGCCAACCACTGTGAAAACTAGTATATGGCTCCAGTGAAAGGAAGCATTCATAAACTGCATATGGAAAAATCCCAACCTCTGAAAGCTCATCCACTTGAACTGTTTACCCTTTACAGGTCATGACAGTAGGGGAAGAAGGAAGGAAGGAAGAAAGGTAGGAAGGAAGGAAGGAAGGAAGGAAGGAAGAGCTTGGGTGCATGGGCCAGTTTAATTTTTCAACACTGCAGCTCATCACAATTCAATGATCTCCCTTTCTCTCTCCATTTGTGAGAGGGATAAAAGAGAGTCCGACATACAATAAAACTGTTACTGTATAACCTGCATAGAGATGGCTCATCTTCAGCAGTTCTGAAGGAAAACAAATACAATGTACAAGATGGCGAGCCAATACCCAAGCAACCAGCTGAAACCAAACTAAACGAACCACTCCCAACATACAGAAATAAAAAATAAAATAATCAAAAATCATTACTCTGCTTTAGGAAAAGTCATTACGAAACAGTGATACAACATGGCTCTGACCACATAATAACTGCTTTTGGCTGGCTAAAACAACTTCAGGTCATTCCAGCTTGTTCACCTGGACAACTCCGTGCAAAATTCTCCTTTCCACCCTTTATGCCTTGCATCTCTTCTTCAGCAATCCTGGCAGGAGAGTGCAGGCACGGAGGGGAGGGAGGTAGCACTGACCGCCAGGAGCAGCACAGATGAATACCCTCTTTACCTGCGAACTGCATCAGTCATTGCCTAGCAGTTCCCAGAGCTTCGCTCAACCACAGACTCTGCATTCCCAATTAAAACACATGCATTCACAGGCTTAGCAAAGCATCAGAAAAATCAGGCAGGACAAGAAATCTGTGACGGACACATTTAAACATCAGCAATTTATTTACATTAAACACAATGAGCTGCGACATTCATTGTGCATTTTTAAAATACATTTTGCTGAAGAATAGCATCGCCTACCTACTGTAATTCACAATACATTCTGCTTACATCTGGGAAGTCCTCACTGTGCCTACAGCAAGGATTCCTACAACCACCCAGAGTTTCTTGTCAGCCTAGAAGCCAGTACCTGCTGCCGTTCCACAGAAGTCAGTGTAGGTGTGATGCCAACTGTTCGGGTTGCATCCATGCTGTTTTTGGTCAGTGCTAGAGGTTGATCCATGGTCAAGCTTGGGATTGAGGCATACATGTGATTGGCATGAAGGCTCATTGTTGGGGCAGCAGCCCTCTCTATTGGGCTGCGACTCCTCTCTCTGTGCTCCTTCCGATAATCTCCATTGGCAGTCTTGTTTCTAATACATGAAAGAAAAAAGGCCAAAGGACTTACTATTGTTACAAGCTATAACGAGATATGCAACATTAAATCCCTTTAGGAAACACGTGCCAATGCATTTTGCTGGGTTTGTGAGGAGTCTAAAATCCCTCAGTGAGGTATTACTCCTGGTCTCTCCAGCCACCACCCTGCAAAGACACACCAATCATTGACATTTGCAAGCTCTGGCAACCAACATTTTCCTTCAGCCTAGAATTTCTTCAGATACTGATCTAAATGCACCAAGTAACAACTTTGTTAAGATCAGACACCTCGTTTAACATACTATTAATCCCACTCTGTCTCCTAACACTGCAATATTCTTTGAGCATTGCTGCAGCCCAATAGAAGTTTATTTTACTCAAAAGACATGGTTGATTTCAGCAAAATGCAATGAGTCAAGGAAGGAAGCAAAATCTTCAGAGCGGAAAATGAAGGAAAAGCAAAATACACTGCACTTAACTCAGAATCATTTAATTACAACTCTTCTTTAAAAAGGGTAATTTCAAACTACTACTGAACAGTAAATCTAAGATGTACTCACATAATTAACCAATCACTCACTGCAATTAAAATAATACCTATTTTGTACTTCTGTATGAGACAGGGGTATTTCACTTCCATACAGCAATATAATTGTCATTAAAGGCAAACCAGTGCATCAAAGGAAAGGTACTTCACTCATATTGGTGAAGGCAGTTGTTCATAACCACTTCCCTAGGTAAGTGTGAGAACACACCAGTATTGTAAGAGTTAACACGCTGGAACACCTAGTGCCTTAGTGTGAAAGAGCAAACCCAGTCTACCTTTCAAGTACAAAAGCACTGGAGAAGAAAGCTGGTTCTATGGAAAATACATTCTGTATTCAGAAGATTCTTGAAGTAATAATGAAATGTCCTATTGTATCTGTGTGTAAGCAGGTAAAATCCAAGGCATTTTGTTCCCCACTTTTTTTAAGTGTATCATAGGAAATTAATATGCAGGAGTAATCTTTACAAATGCCGTAATGAGTATTACACAGAGACAGTAAAGGAATAGAAAAATGTTTTCTGTAGTACTAGAAATTAAGATGTATGAAGAGTATTCAATATTGAAGTTGCAACTCCAAGAAGCTACAGTCCATTTCAGCATCTGAGAAACTCGCCTGCAAAGGAAGGCTAACAGCTGAGGGGGAAAAAAAGCCCTGCCAACAGAGGGAAATAAGGCGCCCCAAAGCTTATCAAAATGCTACAGAAAAAAACTTGTAGGTTTATAGAAATTAAATCTTTATTTAGATTTATCAATGGTTACTTGTTGTTTTATGTTAGTTAAAAACAGACAGTAAGATTCCTCTGCCTTGGGGTTGCTTTCTCGGTATCACATAAAATCAAACCACTGGTGCTCACATCCATCCCTCAGTACCACAGCACTGCCTCCCAGCACGGCAGGTCCCCCCCTGCCGCTGCCAGCCCGCCTTGGAGAACGCTGCGGCCGTGCTCTGCCGCCATCCCGCCCCGGCAGGCAGGGTGCTCACAGTTCTGCACGGTGTTTAAGTACCTTTTGAGACCATGTAAACTTTTAGCCTCAACAGCATCCTATGGCAACAGGTTCCACAGTTTACATACTTTGTTAATTTTAACCTAAAATCTAGTGTGGTCTGCTATCACCCTAGATCTTGTATTAGGTGAGAGACAAAGCCATCACTCCCTGCTTATCTTCATGTCACTCCCGAGTTCATCTCTCTATTCAACAGCCTTTTTTACCCAGGGGACTACTTTCTTCAAACAAAAACCATTCCCGTACCTTTGCCAACCTTGTGCCCCCCCCCCCCCCCCCCATGCAAGAACTAAAAAAGCTATAAACTTTCTTGAGATGAGGGAACCTATCTCTGCTGCATTCAGGAACAGGACCTTTGCTGATCTAACCACAATTCTTCCATGCTATTCTTCAGCTTGCTCAAGAGCCACTTGGTCATATAGAAATCTGCTATTGCTGCCCAAATCAAAAACTCATTTATCACAGCAAAATTAGGGTTAATATCGTACCAGGCAACCAGTGACTTGAGAACCTCAGGACACAGTTTATTCTCTATGCCAAATTCCCTTGACATGCTTAGGAGGGAACAGCCGACAGAGTAACAGTATCATTTTTAACTGTTTGGACACACCACCACCACCCCCCCGCCCCCATCGCTTCTCCCTTTTTAACTAATTACAAATTAGTAGTTGCAGATCAGCAGCATCTACCATAAAAATCTAACCTTTAAGGTTTCACAGCTGGTGCTCAAGATGTTCTCTGGAAATCATGTCTTTCTTCTGTCCTTCCTTACAGGCCAGATTTAGACACAATAAAGCAGCACACAAACCAGGAAATACATTCTCACAGCGCTGCATTTCAATCTTTTGCCAGCTTTGGTACCATTTCAATTCACAAGACTACTTCGCAGGATCAGCATTCAGAAGAAAGGAGTTTAGAATTGCAGTGCTGTGAGCTAATGACTGATGCAAATGTGTGACTTAATGGCTGCACAACAGACTATATTTAAAGTACAGTAGCCTCATCTTGAATTACAGTCCTGAAACAGCTACTGAACATAACAAAATAACCCTTCACCACTCCTTCGGAAGCAAGCATGGAACTTCATAAATAGTATGCCTTTGCAGACTGTTTCTGTACCTGGACACCAGCCATTAGATAGCCTGGGAAATAACAACATGAAAAGACATCACTAAAATCATTGTTCCAGGGATAAAGGCAATGCTGTGTAGAGATGGCTCATTCTTCTTGCTGTAATGCAGGATCTTTGGCGGCTGCAAGCCAAAATCTTACTGTTCAATTAAATATTATCTGGTCTACTACAATTTAAATAACCAGTTGGAGGCTGCAAAACCACATACAGTTCCAGTAGGTTCCTATTTTTCACTGCCTCAAAGAAAAAAAAAATAATCCCTGTTCAGAATGGTTATATTCTGTTTTAATAAGCACAGGCTGACTTTCAAAGTAAAACCTTTTGTTTCCTCCACCAAAAATACTTGTAAAATGGAACAAAAAACGTAGCTACACCAGTTTTTTTGGGTTTTGTTCTTAGAACTCAGATTTCAACAACTTAGTGCTGCATTTACTGGGGGGGGGGGGGGGGGGGGGGGCGGGGCTGTCAAGTGATCCGTGATGAACAACAACCCTACTGAAATTCCCAAGGAAAAGAAATTTTCCATTTTTACAACAGCACCTATTTCACTTCTCATCCTCACTCTAGACAAAAAGTCACAGCCCTAAATATAAATGAACTGGTAGTTTTGGTGCCAAAAAAACCCAACGAAAAACATCCCAAACAACCCAACAAAACTTTTATGCAAAGATTTTTGGAAGAGGGGATCAAGAAACTGGGAAATGGGGTCCGTCAGATGCCAGGAAGACAGCGTCTTAGACCTTGCCTAAAGATAACCTAAAATTATCGATTTATTTCAGTAATCTCAGAAGGCCACACCCTAGCCCTTTCTGAAGGCAAGTAATTCTCTCTTCCTAAATTAGAACAACTCCTCTGCCAGGCAGGAAACTTTTTAAACTCTACTCCTCAGCAATCCTCTCCTCAGTTCATGTACCTTCAACGATAGGGTCTTGGCAAAACAATGAAAATACCTGAAGCTTCTACTTCCATATCAGAGATTATTTTTTCTGAGCCCAGCTGAAAATTTTACAGCACTGTGTAGAACAGTAACGTGATAGCTCTGCCCTTGTGAAAATATACCAGCACTTCAGAGTCCCTCCTACTAAATATAAATAGCAAATCCTACACATATCCAACTCCACTTGTAAAACAATTGTACATCAAATTATTTATACAGTCCTCATAAATTTGACATTATTAAATAATTTTAGTTCGAAATGTAATTTTACAAAATAATTTTCTATTAGCAACCAGAAGCTTGTTACAATTTTTTTTAGTATTACTGAGGGAAGTCACTCTTGTTTTGGTATTAGGTGCTTTGTCAGAAGGAGCAATCAAAACTGCATGTGTTTGAAGATAATTATATTTCACGAAAGTCAATTACTTTAAAGATTCCACATGCATTGAGCAAGCAGAGAGATGCATCCCTTAGTTCAAACATAAGCACAGAAAATTACAAGGAAGGATTTCTGACCATGTTTGAAAAATAACTTCAAAATACACGCTACAAATAAATCCAGCCATCCAAATGGCTTTACCATCCCTCAATTCCACTTTGTCTTAAAAATCGGCATATGCAACTTAACTCTGGACTTCATCTTCAGTGGTGAAAATGTCAGTGCAACTCCACTGGCTTAAAAAACAGTTAGTAATTAATATCGGTGAGCACCTAAGCAAACATCAGGGAGATGCTATTACATCAGCCATACCCATCACCCTTACTTCCCTCTAACAGAGGTATTCAAGCTACTTGTGGGTTTATTTTAGCAAAATTATACATGATTCCAACCTTCAATTCATTTCTCTAACACTTGAAAAACAGACGTTGTTTTCCGTGTTTCTCCCCAATGAATCATAACCGAGGCTCCAGCACTTACCAAGCATCATGTGCTCAGATGGATGTCATACCAAAACCACACACATCCTGACTGCTAGCTGAAAGTCTGCTTCAGTTTGGTTCTAAATAATGTCTGTTAATTGAAAGCAATGTTTCAGTTCTCCTTGGGAAACAGTTCAAAAGGTAGCTCAAACGCGCTGTCCTTAATTTTTTTTTGTTTCTGTTTTTGTTGTTGTTGTACAACCTTTAAATGCGGCCGTTCTGTTCACTGGCACAGCGTGGTGGTAATTCACACTCATCCTACAGGAACAAACTAACTCTGCCAGCTGCTTAAGGAAAAGGAAAAAAAAAGAGGCCCACTGAAGGGGACAGTTTTGCTTGCACTCAATTCCAGCCTGCAGATCCTTAAGGAACAGATGCCAAAAGTATTACTGTACCTCTAAGTGAAGAAATCACAGACGTTTCACACTCCCTTTGGCAGAAATAAAGCTTTATCTTGAGATGGTTCTACTGTAGGAGTGTGTTTCACTTGCAGAAAGAACAAGTATCCACTTACAGTGCTTTTTAATTATCATGCAAGATGTTTTCTTTAGACAAGCACAATGCAAAGAGTAAGCTTTCATTTGTGTAACCTAGTTCAAATATGATTTAAGTATTTTCAGCATCTTTATAATATTTGCTTTCTAACATCTTTTACTGTATTTGTTCACAAACTTTAAGTCTGAAAGAGGACAAATGCTTTTGTTAAAGACTACTGAAGGATTTATAATCCACTGATATAAACTATCTTCTCCACATGATGGGGATCATTTCCTGCGAAAGTATCTACTTGCATAACATTAATTCTGTTAGTGTGAGGTGGGAAAACAAGAATATAAGGTGACACTTCAAAATACGACAATATATATCCAGAGGGTAAGATCCTAAGTGTTCTTTCTTCAGAATTTTTTAAGCAATCCAAATCCACTAAAAAAAAACCCCAAGCAAAACCTTAAAGTATTAGCAGTTTGCTCTTTGAGTGTCAGCCAATTATCTGAAGTATTTGTAACATGAAAAAATACTCCAAACAACCCGATGCACTCTTCAAACCGCATCTACTTTGAATGGCTGCCACCTAAATACATAACCCTTTTCCATCCCATTTTATTAACTTTATGCTTCCCAGTTACTTGGAGCAGGCTTTTCCTTTTATGGCTTAGTACTCTGTCCCAAAAAACTTTTAAGTAGGCAACCTGCAAGAGTTTATTGTTTTTGCAAGAATCTCTTCTACACAGAACCTGGATTTCAGATATGGTTTCCTAAGAAAAATAAAGAATGCCCTTGTTTTTTGCCACTGCTGCTATTTAAGCATTATTTGTACAGTATATTCCCCCTTGCAGGAAACCTTTTGGACAAACTAAAGATCTTCTTGTTCAGATCAATGCACAGCTAAAACTGACAACTGACATTCCATTAGCACCTTTCTGGAGGCAGCACCGCAGCAGCTATGCCTCCTGCTATGGTTCTGGAGGAGTCCGGAACAGCAGTTTGCCAGCCAGCTGGCCAAAAAGTAGTTCTTTAACCGAGGTCTGTAGCTGGCAAATCCTCCACTTCTTCCCCCTTTCAAGTGTGGTTAACAAGGGAAGAAGCAGGTGGCTAAGTCTTCACTTTCTGCCTCAGGCTAGAAACAGCTCAGCAAAGGCACCCAGGACTTTAAGCACTGCCTCAAAGGTTCTCCAGCCACCGATAATTAATTAAACTTGACTCTACCCAGAAAAGAGATTTTGTTCTTTTTAATTTTTCAATTTGATCATCAGGCCCAGTTTGGAGAATTAAGTACCATTATTTACGCAGGTTCTTTCAGAGTCAGAAGTACACAAGCACTGACCATACCTATTTTTCCCTGCTCTCTCCACTCCTCTAATCAGAATTCTGCAGTTCCTTCCCTTAAAAAAAATTCAGTTCATGAATTTGTTTTTTTTTCCAGCTTACTACTACACCCAGTGGAAAGACCCTTGAGATGGGAAGTCAAAATAAAACCACTGAAAATATAACTAACAAGAAATAGGATACACTAACAAGAAACAGGATAATCTTACATATGAACAAAAAATAGGTCAGACCTTCTATATTTATCCTCACCAAAACAAGATTTTCAGAGATAAAATCTTGGACCAGATAGTTACTTGCAAACGTAATCAACCAGGAGAACAGATTCCACAGTAAAAGAAATAAATTACCAATAAGCTGTGAAACACATAAAGGAGTGTCCCATTACTGCCTGCTTGCCTGCACCAAGCAAAAATACTCAGATACAGAAGAGCTTCCCTTCCTGAGGGCTTAATATTCACAAGTATGAAAGAATGCAAGAGAACCGCATGATGTAAGACCTTAGTCAAAAGCCAAACCCACAAAACTGAAATCTAAATCTAATGTACAGTAAAATCAATTAACACGATCTCAGATCCTACTTATTTTTCTCACAGGACTTTTTTTTTTTTTTTTTTTTTTTTAATGTTTGGCCATCTTTGCTCCAGCATTCATAGCATTGTTTTAAAAGGCAGCACTGGTTGCTTTTATAACAGCAATCACTCGTTCCATCCCTAAGTAAATCTCAGGGATTTATATCAGTAAAAAACTATGTCACTGCTGGAACACATGCATACATATACAATCCAGGAATGATGGCAAAGTTACGTTACTGCAATAGGTACAGACTGCTGGTTACCTGTAAAAATCAAACCCTGTACTTCAACTTCAAAAAAAGACTAGGAAGAAAAAAAAAAATTTACCCCAGAACTCACCCAACAATTGCTCTGCTCTGCACTTGTACCACCTGCCCACTCAGCTCCAAACCTCCTACATTTAGGTTCTCATGTTGTGTGGTACACCTGATAGTTCATTTTACAGTACCATAATTTTTGGAAGACGTTTTATGTGAGGCCATACTTGAGATGTAAACAATGAAATCTTAACATATAATAAATATCTGGAAAAATTCTGAAATGATAAGTGATCTCATTCATTCTGCTGAGGTAGCTGTAAATATTAATTAGCCTGTTTGGAAAATTAAATAAACTTTTTTTAAAAAATCACTAACAGCTCAAAAAGTGGAGCTAGAATAATAGAAGGTTCCAGCATTTCAGTACCACCACAGTAACAAGTGTCTAGGTGTAACTGAATATCGCAGTAATTACAAAAAGTTTCCTAAAAAATGCACCATGATTTCTGGAGCATAAACATAAGCCCATTTCGTCTCTTCAAAGTTTAGCTCAACTCAATCTAGGTAGAAACCAACAACCGACCGCAACTCCCATCAGCTTTAACTTAAATTTTCAAGGATTGAGGACAAAAAATATTCAGCCACCTGCCAATCTCATCAGTCAAAGAGGAGAAACTTTCAGGTCCTATGGCCTACAATGCAACATCACTGCCATCCCTGTTCTAACTACTGTCTAACAGCCTGTCAGGGGAACAGCACATTTCTTGGAAAGGACACAGAAGTAACCAAACATTTAAGATTTACCTGATTCAGCCATCTCCCCCTAACCCTTCTCTTCAAAGAATGCCAGTAACCCTGGTTGCCTTTGGAAAAACCTGCACAACACACTAGAAAAATGTGTTAAGTGAAGAATTGTTTCTGCCAACTGTGAAGACCAAAAGACAGAAGATGGGAATGGCTCAATCTCAAAAAGGCTCTGCAGAGTATGCGGTCTGTCTTTAGAAGAGACTGCTACTACAGAGGGCACTTTTCTTGGAAGATAGTTTCACTAAAACGGCAGAACTCAGACACATCAATGCACACCAGAAACTCAAACCTATCATTGTTAATCAGGCCCCAGAACTAAGGGTTCACTTCTAGCTCAAAAGTACACTATATAGATGGCAACACAGAATCTGTGTGCTTGAAGGCACAATAATCTTACTCTGAGAAAGTCAAACGAAACTGGTGAAACAGAGTGAAGCCTGCCAGTGTTCACATCTGCAGAGCAAGTCAGGCTACTGCATATATTGGGGTGAACAGAACATGATCTAGAAAGGTAAGTCACCGCTGGAATGGAAACTAAAAGTAACGGTGCAGGAGTCTGAACTGTTTCAAGTCTGTAAAGCACTCTGAATTGCTTACAGGGGGAAAACATCCAGAAAAACGAATGATAAAAAAATGAGGTTAAAGGGACACTCCAAACTTTCCTTAAATTTTCTAACAAGCAAGATGGAAAACCAGACAGTACAAGGAAAGAGCAAAGAGGCTTCCATGAAAACAGCCAGAAGGTCAGAGGGGTTACTGGAAAGATTCAGAGGCAGCTGTAACATGATTAATTTGTACTCAATTGCAATGCCCACACAAACACCTCTGGCAGACGTTTCCTCTTACATTCCACCAAGTCATGTGATGGGTCACGTGCAGCTTTTATTGTTCAGCCATATTAACATCTTTTTGAAGTCAAACTTGGCACATGCAACAAACGTTTTATACTGACTCACTGGAAAATACTGTAAAAACTATTTATGATCACACAGAGAAAACTATGGGCCAATGTCAGAAAAAAGCTTGCACGTAAAATACACACAGCAGCGGGTCATGTCCTAGTGCAACAAGATTAGCCACATACATGTGTGCTCGATACTGCCAGGGTACATCAGTCTGTTCTGCAGGCTCTGGGAAAACTTGGTGGTGTTGAAACTCAATGGTGAAACTGTGCAGAACTGTCAGAGGAAATAAAAAATGGCAGTTACATTTTCTTAATGAGTGTTTTCTGGGTTGCTCCTTACAATATTTTCTGCTTTTTCATTTGGAAAAAATACTTTCATTCATCTCTCCATGCATGTCACAGAACTCTTTCTGTAAAAGCGGGTACCAGCTTAAATCAATCTTTGAACCCCACATTCTCAAAAGTTTATGGGATTTTATTTAGTTCAACCACCTAAAGGCCTGCATCAGGTAGAAGCTTATGGTTGAGGAGCAGACTAATAATTTTCTTCAGATAGATGACGTGGGAAGCAAAAGATATCAACAGCATAAGAATGGCAAGTTTATTTAGTAAGAGCTTCAACAACACAAGCCAGCCTCTGAAAATAAGGTCACCAGTGCCAGAATTAACTGTGTTAAATTGTCAGGAGATGGGATTATAGAGCTTTATTTTCCAACTTCAATGGTTCTTATGAGAACAAGGGGAAAAGGGCCTGGATCATTAAAGCTTAGAAATTATGGTCTCCATCTATCAGATACACAATGTAACGTTAGCTGACGTGAAGCAGGAAAAGCTGAGAAATATATTAATTCACTTTCAGACAGCAATTTCAATAAAATCTCAGAAAAACACACCAGGCTTTAGGCCTTTAGACTGAGAATGGTGTTGGCTTTAAGACATGACATTTTTTCATGGGCTGTTTTATAAAAGGAATAAACATTTCATTAGAAGTTTATTGAAGCTGTTTGTAATTGCTAATAAAATCTGAACTACTGAAACCTCTAGAAGCTCTATAAATACAACAACAGCTTCCTTACATTTTGCACAACTATTCGTACCAATATAGTAGAATAGTTCCTTTGAAAACCTGATAAGCAAACCGACCGCAGCAGCAGTATGTGTGAAAGGGTACTTGTGCAGCTAAGGCGCCCAAGTCCACAGTCACATTCTGCAGTCAGCAGTATTCTCTCACAGCAACTTTTGGCTTAAAGGGAGACTTTACATAGAAACACAAATCACAAGAAAAAATGTTTTGAGGTTTTTACTTTACCCCCCTTTTAAAATACTGATTTATGAATACTGAAAGTTACCGTTAAAAATGGGACAAAAAGGCTCACAAAGCATTGTTCCTTATCATCCAGATAGCAAGAAGTCAGCCGCGCCCACGCAGCAAAAACATGTATGCTGCACACAGCTCTGACAAGGACTTGAAAGACAGGACTTTGACAGGAACGCAGGAATCGACCTCAGCTTGACTGTAACACGGGACTCCTCCATTATTTACAGTAACCGTACATCTGCACCGTATTAAAGACTACATGAAGCAGTAATTAGTGTGCTGAGACTTCTCCCCAGATGTTTTGGAAAGTCTTTCTCATGGCTTACCAAAGGCATCCCACCCCTCGTTTTCCTCCTGACCAGGTACTGGGGCCTGCGCAGCGGGGCGAGGGGGATCCAGCTCCCGGGCCTGCGGGCACAGCGCCCCAGCACACCCCCTCCGCTTCCCACCCGCGCCTTCCACCGTATTTTAGGAACAATATTCGCATTGTGAATGAGAAATCCTGGAGAACTGCTGAGCCGCAGAGTTTGTTTACAGTGTTAAGGGAGTTATGCAAGAAATTTAAAGGACGACTCGATTCCAATCAAGCAATATGGACGTGGGTATCAAATTTAGGCAACATCACGGCAACTACAAAGTACAGCGGATTCCCACAACGTTTTCCGCTGGGGGAAGCTGTCGAATAAAATTGAGGTCAAAACCTTCAGACTTCAATGGCGACGAAATCCTTTTATTTCCTTTGTCATTTTCTTTGGGGATAAGCCCTACCCGAAGGCCGGCCCGCCCCTGGGCCGCGCCGGGCGGGCCGGCGGGGAAGGGGCCGGTACTAACCTCGGGGCGAGCATGGCCCGGGCGCAGGAAGGCGGCCGCGTCCCCCCGGCCCGCCCGGGGCCTCAAGGCTCGGCGAGCGGCTGAGGCGCAGAGCGCGGCCCCCGCCGCCCTGTCACGATAAGAGTCCCCCGCGCCGCGCGCCCGGCCCCGGGCAGCGGCCGGCCCCCTGAGGCGGCTGGGCGGGAAGCCGGCCCGGGCTGCCGACACGGCCGAGAGGGGACGAGCCCGCGTCCTCCCCCCACGTCGCTGTCGGGAGCGGCCAGCGCGGAGCCGCCGCCCCGGCCCCGGCCGCCCCCTCACGGCCCGCATCGGCCCGGGCAGCGCCCGCCGGGGGCACCGCCACCGCCCGCCGCGCCGACGGGAAACGCCAAGATGGCCGCGCCCGGCGGCAGGGCCCGGGGACGCTCGTCGCCTCTCCGCGCTGAGAAATCATGGCGCTCCTTCAGGGCCGGCACCCCGATCCTGGCGGAATGGGTTACAGCCGGTCTGCATGTCCCCGAGGCGCGTTACAGCCTGAGAGAAAACGAAAGGAGGCTGCCCAGGCCAGCACTTTCGGTCTGGGAGAAAAAAAATCACTTATTCAACTAGAAATTAATGTAACATTTTATTCCAAATCTTACCCTTACAGAGTCATTGTCTATAGCAACCGTGTCCATAACATTCTAATTCTCAAGAGCACAACTTTCTAGTAAATGGTACATCTGTCAAACCGCAGGAAACATCTGGGAAAATGGTTAAATAAGAAGTGAGATTAAACCTTTGTTTCCATACGGTTAGGATATACATCTAGAATAGGCCTGTAGATGTTACTGGTTCTTTTCTTGCCTCTTGCTTAGATATCAGACTTTTGGATTGGTGCTGGATTTCACCCCCGGGCAGAAAGGATCAATCAGGGAATGTGAAGGTTCCCTCTGAGGAAAGGCAAGCGCAGCCCCTGGGGCGGGACGGCAGTGCCGGGCGCCAGGGCCCAGCACACCAGGCCTTGAGCCAGGCTGGCAGCTCCGCCGCACTGCCACGGCTCCTCACCTCCCAAGGGAGCCCGAACCCACTGTGGAAGCTGTCCGCTCCTTTCCAAAAGAAGGAAAATGGAAGTAGAAAACATTATATGAAAGCAGAATTCTGGAGTGAGCTAGCTAACAAAACCCTTCTGTCTGCAAGTGGAGACACCTGAGCTAACATTGCCTGATTCTTCAAGTACTTAAACATCTACCCGGATTTTGACAGATGAGGTCTTTCTGCAAAGGACTGATAAGCTATCAATCAATTTTTACCCCTGAAGCTGTTCATAACAAGCATTTCACATGCAGTTGGCTATACCCTCCTGAACTCAAAGGGACTTGAGTACTTTCTGAAAATTTACCCCCTTTGATAAGAACTTCTGCTAAACTCACTGTTAAATATTAACTCAGCTATATTAGCTCTTTCAAGTCCACCTCGGAAGCTTGGATTTAATGTACATTTGTTGGAAACAATTTAAGATTAATTTTGTGTAGTGTGTGATCTCCATTAATAAAGAAGAAAATATATCTGATTGATTGGGTCCATCCTTCAAGCAACGTACACACACAAAAAAACCCAGTAAATTGGGAAAAGCAGTTTGAAACCTGCTCTGTAATCCTTTGTCCACTGTAATCAACAAGGGCCACATTGTAACAGTTTCACTGGCAATACGGAGGATTTCAGCTTCAACTGCACTGCTTTGAAAACACCAGGTTAATCCCAAAATACTTTAAAGCCATTTCCCTGCCAAGAGAACAGAGTGAAGAGGCTTGCAAGCGAATGAGAGGCATTTTGGGTGTTCAGAGTTGTGTGTTGTGTTCTGGGTTTTTTTCAATTCCAAGTTGTCACAATCAAATGACAGTGTAAATGTATTTTTTAATACCACATAAAGTCTGGAACCAAAAAAGCAGTAGTTAGCAGCAACAAACTTCTCTCAAAACTCCCATGCTACCGCTGCAACCCAGTTCTAAATCTTTCCAAGCCTTGCTTGGAGCTGGAGCCAGCCTCCACCACAACAGGGGATTGATTTTCTGCAGAACATTTCCATCCTGCATTCTCAGCCAGGGTCAGGGAATGGTAAAGAGGAAGGTGATGGAGTCACCCTCTAATAAGGAGCATCATGAGCCCTTCGGTTCTTACCGAAAATTCCTTGCTTTGAGCTACAGGCTTGACCAGGACACAGCTGGCCTTGGTTTGAGCATGAGGTTGGACAAAATGACTTCCTAAAGCCCATTCTAACATTAATTATTCTATAGTCTTCAAATCCAGGTAACTTCCAGGACAGCTTAGGACAGATTTTTTTTAAAAAAGGATGCCAGAGTAATTTCTATTACAGTGTCATTACAGTGAGCAAACTCCATTAGATATTCATGGTAAAAAACTTGTGATACACGGCAGCTTCCAGACTCCAGGAAGGTGGCCTGGCTTTATGGACCAGATTTGCCATGATTCTTCACTGTAACAAATGTGAAGACACAATCCAGAATTTGAAAGAGAAGTGTCTGGGTCTGTATGGCTATGTCCAGAACTAAACATCACCTTATGCAATACACACTAAACTACCTTATTCATGTGTAGACTTTTTTTATTACAAGAAAAAGCCAAATTATGTGTCACACACATCGAGGTGTTTATTCCCCAGATGTCTACTTAACAGCTGCAAACTTTTGTTGTAAGATGATTTTCACATTGAAATCCATTGTCATTGCGACCTTAACGCCAGCCAACCAAATGAGATTTGTGACAAAGAGACTGAGGGGAAAATATTCCGTTCATAAGCCTGCTCGTCCCAAACCAAAAATACTAACTTTCAGCCCGAGGTACCCAACAGGCGGGCAAAGACAGGAGGCCCTTCCAATACAAATTCAAATGGTCAGTTCCACATATAATTTTACCAGTAACGCAAAATCTGAATCCTTTTGAAGATGTCAGTGACATCAATTCACTTTAACCTTAAACACAGTGATGCGATCCCACAATTTGCTAGCATACAAACTATTTTTAAAATTGCTGCACCACAGCAATAAAGTATTAGCCATAACCGTCCCTTGCCCAAAAGCAGTGAAGAGTTACAGATGTGCTAGTTCCTACTCAAACTCAGAGAAGCAAGACCATCCCAGTGCAATTTCTTTTTTTTCTTTTTTAAATAAAAATTAAAAGGTTGTACTCTTGGCATTTACACTTTTTTTTTTTTTTTTTTTTTGCTTCTTGGCAAACAAACCAAGCCGAGAGGGGACTCTGAGCAGCTCCCTGCAAGGACTCTTACGGCAGCGCCGATGCCCGCTGGGAAAAGGCTGATGTCAGCTCTTAAGAGCTCCCTGCAAGGATAAGGAGGCCTTTGTTTTCAGCTGAACTGTGAAAATGAGAAAATGCCTCCAGCCTGACAAACAAGAAACCCACATAACACAGGTCAGGCCCGAGACCTTCACTTAAAGGTACAACACACTTCACTCGCCTTCCCCTTACATCGCAATGCCCAGGTAAGAGTTAATTTTACACAGGGCTTGCCATGAAATCCTAAATACACCTTGGAAACAGAACAAAGCAGCTTCATTTGTTCAGAAAGACTGCTGGAGCTCTCCAGCCACTTTACCCATACATAAAGAACTTGTGATTCTTATATAAATCAAGTTCCTAATTACTCTTCTGTAAATCAAGGTGATTTCAGTGAAGTCATACGAAAACAAAGGCATGTTTTAACTTGAGGCTTAAAATAAGCTTGCTTCTCCTTCACAAAGCACTAAAAATGAAGTATGGCACAAACAGCACATTCTACTTCAGTGAATGCATTTTAAGTGAAACATTTGAGGGACATACAAGAAAGCATGAAATGCAAATAATTCCATATGACAATGCGTAGGTTTTCATTTGGGGTGGAAGTAGTTGTTTTTCCCAAAGGAGAGGCTTATGGGTGTAATCTCTATGACCACAGAAACACAGAAGCCTTATACAGTCCAGTACTCCGTCGTAAGCAAGGTAGGCACTTTCCCATACTGATCTTTAAAAATTAATCCACAAGGTCCCAAGTATGTTTTACAATCCTAAAGCTAAGAATTATCTCCTCTGAAAAACAGAGCCTTCGATAAATTTTCTTTGCACAGGAATTCCATTACATATTGTAGAAGCCTAGTAGGATTGTCAGGGCTTTTGATTCACTCTGCTCCAGAGACTACTCGAACAGTTGTGTTTTTCCATGAGAAAAGTAAACACACTCAAGTACAACTCAAAGAACTTAATCAAAGACAACACATCAGGGAGTTACACCTGAGCAGGGAGTATCTCAAAGCATTCATTTTCCAAACAAAAGGCTGGCATCACTGGATTTCTAATAAAATACCCAAAGCATTTAAATGGATTCATTCCCACTGAAGCACAGTGACCAAGATGCTGGGGTGCTGGTATCTCAGAGTTAACATCAAACTGCTAACAATTCATTTATAAGGACCCACAGAACACAATTCTTGTCCTATTTAATTACATTTCCAACCACAATATGCTGGTGTTAAAGAGGATGAACATACAACTGCTTCACAGTTCTACCAACCCAATCACAAAGACCCAAAGGTCTGAACGAGAGCTCCTCGTAGTTATAAAGACTTCTGTCTTCCAAGCTCTGACTTCCAAATAAGAAAGATCTGCCCATCTGGACATTCGGAATAACTGAAGACATTCAGCTAGAGGATTTAAACACTGCTCTGTGGGCAAGATGCACGGTCTGTACCCTAATATTGACTGGGGCAGCTACGCCCAGTTTTTGCATCACCCAGTCTTTTGTCCTATGCTTTCAGGGGACTTTGTCCTGAAAAGTTAAAAATCCATAGACTTTACATTTCATCTTTATAGTCCAAATCACAAAAATGTCTTTGCCATCACCAAAGAGATCGTGCCACATCTAGCCTCCACGTAATGCTCCAGATCTCTTATGGGTTTGGTTTTCTAAACTGAATCCTGTCAAACTCACACTTCTAGAACCTCCAAGGCACTACAACGTGACTGCCATCATTACGTTCCATAAAATATTTCTTCCCCCAAATCTATACTGTCTTTTCTTTAGTGTGAACAAGTCAAGCTCCTATAACACACTTCTCATCTCCAAAACAAAATTCTTAGGACAGTTCCACAAAGTTTGTGTAATTCATTTCTATTGTTAAACCAGAACACCATAATCCAAGAAGGAGGGAAAATATGAAAAACATTCCAAAAAAATAACTTCATTGTTGGTTGAGCCAGGGAAATGGCAGTAAAAGTCAGAGAACACTTGTGAACTTTTCCGATATATCTGAAATATTTATTCAGCTACTTCAGATATATCACAAAAGTTTGAGTTTTTGTAATATTCAATTGAAAGCATATTTTCATATGGCCAGATCAAACTTACAAAGTAAAGCAGAAAAAAGATGGCCTCATGTATGCTATTTTAGACTGTTTCATCTGCAGTACATGGTTTAATTGAAATAGATTAAGCCCCATCACACAAACACTAGACTACCAGTGCTTTTTAATATAAGAAGAAAAGATGCACATTTCATATACAAAATCACTGAAAGAATCTACCGAGTAAAAATGCACCATACTGGAAAAGATCAGATAACTTCAAAATATATCTAAGAGAGCACATGAAATAAATGTCTGTATCTTTTAGTTTTGAACCTCGGTTGCACGAGTCTGTTGCTTCAGACTTCATTATTTTTATGGCCTCCACTGTATAAAGTGTTATAATGCACGTAACTGCCAGCTGTGTTTTATTTCGTCCCTAGCAATCGAGTTTTTTTTTTAAAAAAAAAAAAAAAAAAAATCACACCTCTTCCCACAAAGTTACCTAACAATTCAAAAATGCCATTAAATGTCTTCAGCTGTGTCACGTACATACACCACAGAAAAGCACCACACAGGTTCTTTCCAATACCAGCATTCTCAGCTCCGAAGAAAGGCTATAAATAGTTAAGTTTTTAGGAGAAAGAACAAGGTATGCTGTAAATGAGAAGTCTCTCTCTGCTTGTGAGCTTTTATTGTTTTGCATTACTTCAGTGCTGGATTCCTGATTTGTTACAAATTCCAAGACTGCAGACTACAGGCCCAGCCTCTGACTAACACTCTGGTGATTTATTTGAGGATAAATACCTCTGTTCGAATCTTATGACTGAACACAACAGTCCACAGCAGCATGGAATGCGAGGAATGCAGAGGCTACAGGAGCTGAGGCAGCAGGGAAAGGAGGCAGCTATCAGGCTGCCCTGGACTGCTGAACCGCTCTGATCACTTCCTCCAGTCAAGAATGAAAGGAATTCTCTAAGCCAGTACTTCATGCCAACCAGGCGTGCATTCCCAGGAATGAGAACACAGCAAGAATGGCATTTGACGATTACCCAACACATGCACCTAACTCATCAACACCTTACCTGTACGAAAAATTCCACATCTGACTGTCAGAGCTGCGGTGCAATCCTCGAAGTAATGTTTAGCAACAACTGCAGCTTGCCCAGTTGTCAAGGCAGACTACAGAGCAGCTGGCTCACAATCTCCTGGCCTCAAAAAAATGCAAAGCACTTCTGTTTCTCCTCCTTCTGCTTCCCCACCCCCAGCGGCAGAGAGTACAGAGCGCTCAGAATCAGAGGAAGTGAAAGGAGCAGATTACAAAGAACAAATGAACAATACTTTAGGAACTACAAGGTGAATGCGTATGTTTTACTATAAATAGTTATGTTGAGCTAATTCCTGTGACTTCATGCTGTATGAAAACAAGAGGACCCATCTAATCACACCAGCCTTTGTGCAGATCTCCCATACAAACTGGAACAAAGGAAAAATCTAGCACAAAGTTTTGTACGCGGTATGATCTTAGCACGCACAAAGATGAAGATGAAGAGGATAGCATTAAATTCTATGAACCAGAGATAATACAAGCAAGACACTTACAGATGCGGATTGAACATTCGACTCATTTTAGAAACATGGTCATTTTCACAGTCTAGCTCATCATCCCCTTGGTCCATGCTGAGCTTTCTCTTGTTGGGACTGATAGGAGGAGGGCCTGTTCGATGGTTGGTTAGAGCAGAGGATACTGGAAGAGACTGCATTCTGGGCTCACCTCTTAAAGCTGCTTCACCTACAGGAAGAAGACAAGTGAAAATGAACACGACAGGGAAAAGAGAGTAAAATAGCATGCCCTTTGGAAACATTCTCGCAGAAAAATTTCCCGAGCAGATGTCAGGTCTGCACTGGCACATTTAAACGTGGTTGGTAACATAAACAAGGCATCATAACCCAAACTTTAGCGCTTTATGCTGGAATAAAGAGTTGAAACAAGGTACTATGACAGGGTCAGCTCACCCGATGATCTAAAAGGTTGAGCTAACATATCTTTCCAAGAGCATTTTTATTCAGAAGCACTCCTTCTTACAAGCTGCAATTCCAACACTGAACTTGCATTACCTCATTCTGCAAAGCGTGACTATTCACAGTGAAATAAGTTTTGATCCTTTTCCTTTTCTTATGGTTGTGGTTATAAATTCCAGGGCTACAGTTCACATTTATGCCAAATATTCAAGATCTAAAACTGAACAAACCTCCAAATTCTCAAATTATTCCTTTTATAAAAAGCTGTCCAAAACAAGCTTGTCTGGTATATAACTATGCAAGGTAAAAAGTTAGGGAAAAAATCGGAACTTGCTGATGCAAGTTTTAAGTTTGTCCTTAAATGTCCTTCTCTGTGCTTTTAAACTATGTTTGGAGACATGAACAAAACAGCATAATTCTTCAGCATAAGAATCACAACATTTCAATTTTAAGAACGCTAATTTTCACCCTGGGAGACTCGTGACAGAGGACTAAGTAGATTATAAATTTTATATAATCCAACACTTATCAAAAAATGGCATTCACAGCACGTGGGAGCTGTGTGTAAATAATTCTAGAAATGATACAATTAGCTTGTGCATAAACTCATTCACATACTGTTACTAAGTGTGCATTAAAGTGTGACCACAGTACTTTTCCCATTTCAATTAAATGTCTCTCTAAATGTATAGCCTAAAGCACACTGCTGCATTTCCAGCAGTTATGGACTTTAGTGGAACTCACATCCTTACAGCCACAGGTCATATTTAGACCTCACAGGGATTTAAAGATGGTAAAAAAATGCTTTGGGGGCTTCATAAGGGGCTTGGAGAGGAGCTAAATTGAGAGAAGCTAAATTAACCATGGTTACCTATTCTGGTAATATCCCTGAAATAGCCACTTTTGCTAGAGTTTAAAATTTGTATTTTTCCTACACTGCCAGAAGCATTTTGTTTTCTACCTGGCCATAATTTCCAGAACTAAAATTAGGATAAAGTTAACTCCATCCACATCCCTGAGGTATCTGACAATGGAAATCTTTGTACGCCACCACACATTTTCACATCATCACCGAGGCAGATGATTTATAAAACGCTGCCCTAATTCCACACACGACAAATACTATTTTGTTGGAAAAAGAACGAGTGCGGAGAAAACCTCCTGAATGTTTACCAGTAAAAATAAGCATTTTGCCAATTTAGTCAGCATAATATAAACTAGCAAATATACACTGACCTATAATACACCACAAGTCATGATTTCTATTAAAGACTCTGGCACCAAATCTGAATAGGAACTTTCCATCTCAGCTCTAAATAGCAAAAGCTGTGCTCCACTGCAAATGCTCTAAGACCAACATCCAGACCCTCTCCTGTTCAAAACAATCGCAGCTTTAATTGGGACCCCCCCCCCATGACGACTCTAATGTCGCAACAGAAGCTTTTATCAAAAAGACTTCTCACATGAAATAAATTTTGTATCAGTAAAATTTCTGCAGTTTTTCTTCAGCCTTTGTATTTTGCCAGTAGAAACCTTCACCTACCTAGTGTTCACATTCTACACTTTAGAAGTAAACCACATCATACAGGTTTCTCTCAGGGAGGCGCCTCCCTCACGTCTATCTTTGAAAAAAGTAAGTTAGTGCCAATGCCAAAAGATGAAACTTCTATCAACTACAGTTTGTGATACTTTCATCCTACCCATACGTAATCACTCGTCTCTCTGCAGTGTATCTGAGAGCACTGCTGAAGACTTAAACACAAAATTCTATTACAGGAATTACAAATTTAAAAAATTACAAAAAACCAGGCACCTAACTCGAACTGACTTCTTCTGAGCAATGCCTGACAGGAACACAGGCAATTGCAATATCCACGTAAAGCTAACTCTAGTGTTTACAAAAGACAAAAATCTCTAGCCACTGTCCCATTTAGTCAGTTAGAAACCTTGCCTTTTGCCCAAACAGCGTCTAGGAGCCTGATACTATAAGATTACCTCAATGGGTTTTTTTCTTTAAATTCATCTTATTATGCGCATGGTAACAACAGCATTTATACATTAACATCCAGATGGAGTAGAAAATCTGGTGAAAATGCTATTTGTATATTGGAATTACAGAAACCCATTTTAAAGAAATTTTGCAAAGAAAGGAATGGCTTCTGAATTAATTAAAGCCTGCTGAATTTGGTAATGCATTTTCCTAATTGTGACGTGAAGCAGTAATTATGCAGGGGACACCAAGGCCTGCAGATAAACATAGCAGAACCGTCCAGTGTATCTGCAGCACCACTGGGCCATTCGCCCCAAATTAATCAAATTAACAGAACTTCGGACAGGTGGCAGCAGTGACCAGGCAGGAGCAGTAAGGGCCCTTCAACCCCCCACCTGGTCCAGGACAGGTTGGAAGGCACTGAGCGCCTCCTCAGGAGAAGACAGAAGCGGGTGATGCTCAGCATCTGGTACAGCCTCTCCTGCAGACAAAAGGCAAGCAGAGAACAATGCCAACCAAAAGAGTCCAGACAATATGGTAAGCTCAAGAGGAAAAATATCTCTACATTGCTTGCAGGGATAAATTGCATATTCATATACTGTATTTGTACTGTGCCATGGGTTCTTATGTGGCTTAATGTATTTGATAAGGGCCCAAACTGCTTTTTATTTAAATAAAAAGGCAACTTATTGCCCCAGTACTTTCCTCCTTACCGAACTTGAATTTAAACCAGAGAGAGAGAAACCACAGCAGAGTCTACCACACAAAATGCTGCCTTACGGACTAGATTTGTCTCCCCCAACTGACCACACTCCATGGTAACCAGACTCGCATCATACAGCTGGCAAGACAACACTCTGATAAAGCAACTGTGTTTTATAAAATTCCCCAAGTCCAAACTCCAGTCTTCAAAATTCATTACTGTGACGGCTTGTGTCTGCACTGCAACTGAAAGCAGAGATAGCAAACACATTTATTGTGCCTCTCATAATACTTCTCTTTGTTTCTGTAAGCAGCTGGTGTAAGGCACTCCAGATCTGCTGCTTTCAGATAGCTGTACTTAGAACTATTCATACTAGTCTCTTTTTTTTTCCCTTTTCTTCTTTTTTTTTTTTTTTATTAAAACTGTTAGGCAACATGATAAAGCACAGACAAGCTAAACAGAGATAACAACGTGACGTAGTGTCTGCCTATATAGCAGTACTGCAGTAGGGCACTCAGTTGACAGAAGTCCATGTAGTCAGCAAGAATGTTCTTTATTTTAACCACTTACAAGCCTAAACTGAAAGTGATTCAAATTAACACATGCAAACTAAATGTTTGTAAAACCAGCATGGCTCTCTTCAGACATACACGACCAGGACTGGTTCTCTGTAAACAGCGGATCTTCAACACTGTTTGCGTTTCTCTTGCAGTTCAGTCAGCAGTATCTGCATCCCTACTGAAATGTCCATGCAATACAAACATCACAACAGCAAAGGTCATGTTTTCACAAGTGTGGATTTGATAGCAAGACACCAGAGAAGTCTTAAAATATGTCTGAGAACTCCAGGAGTTACCAAAGACTGGAAAAAAAAATACACACTATTTTGGCAGCTAGCTTCCTTCCTCTCTGACCTAGCAACTCAGTATGGGTTGCACTAAGACATGGCTACCATATCCTATTCCCCCTCCCAATTTCCTCTCTCCTGCTGGCTACTATTAATGCATAAAATCCGAGCATTAATTACAATCCAGAAATGAAAAGGCTTCATCTTTCCAGCCAAAGATTAACATGATACAGACCTTAAAACAGATTCAAACAAAACTCCTGGAAAGAAAATTCCAGCACTGCCCTTTCCCATTTTACTTTTTGGTTCTGTATCTGAGAAATGGATTTGTCTACAAGAGTAAATTCCTGACACATCTATTAACTCGGGGCAGGGGGATGTCCTTGGCTGTGATGTCTGTCGATAGGGTTCTTACCTTTAAGCTCGTGGATTGACTAACCATGACCTCAGGCCACTCAATTAATAAAATCATGGGCACAAGCATTTAACAGACTTCAATTAACGTGCACTACACCTTTAATCACCTTTTCCAATACCTCCATGCAGACAAACTCTCATTAGTAAAAGGAGTTGCCTCATGTTCTTAGGGCCAGACATTCCCAGGAAGCAAAAGTACATGAAGATCTTCAAGGGCAGTTTTCTCCACCGATCCAAGATCAAAATTTAGCCCTCATGACGTCTGAAACATTTCTACTGAAAAGCCAAGACATTCACAGAAGTTATATATATGTGAACAGGATATTAAAAAAAAAAAAATATCTCATTTTCTGTTCCTATATTCTAACAAACATGAGGAGATAAAATCCCAAATTGATTGGAATGGATTTATGAACTATTACATGTTTTCTGCCCCCATCTCAAACACAAAAGTCAGTCTGTGCCAACATAAATTGGGATAAATGGCATAAAAATTCCAATTCATGCACAAAAAAAAATCACATGATTTGAGATATCAAATACCAAGCAGGGAATTCACCACAAATTACTCAATTCAACAAGTCATCAAAACAAAAGAATCACAATACACTGCCACAGAATTAATCTGCAGATGTTGTCAGCTGCCTAGTTTGGGCATTACTTCACAGCATACTATACACATTGTAAGAGGACTGATACCCTTGAAATTGGGAAATTCCCCAGAAATTAAATCTGTGTGAAATAGACTACAGGCAATCTTAAAAGTATGTAATTTAAGGCAGATTTACTTCACTTGCTTGACCAAAGAAAATGGATTAATACATTCAGACTCCTCTGTAGTAAATCTTTGGTTCATGATAAAAGAGATCTTAAGTAGAAGTCATAAATTATATTATTTATATAATTGCTGAACATTTCTGTAACTCCCATTCAAGCTAACAAACAAAAAAAAATCCTTGTGTAAAGCCATCATTTTGTACCACTGTATTTCTGGATTGCAGATTCTATAAAAGATATCATTTAAACTGAGCTTAAATAAGATTTAGTTCTGGGAACTAGTCTGCCAGACACTGTAAGCAAACCCACAGTAGTCTGTGTTTCCTTTAGAGTGTATAAAACAGGCCTACCTGGGGAGCATAATAAAACAGCAAACTACGGCAACACAAAAAAAAAACCAAAACCCACAGTATTAATGGAAACAGCCTAATCATAAAACACTGCTATGAAATCAAATCTTGGGAATATTTGTATTGTAATTGATAGATTTCTTTCAGCAGCAAACTTACTGATTCACATATCTGACACATACTTTACTGACTTTCTTGTAAGATTACAAAAAGCTAATTTAGGACCAAAAAGTCACATACACATGTACAGAAAAACTGGCAAAAGGCTGCTCTCCTCCCGTTTACAAAACATATGAAAAGCACTTACTCCTGGAACCAAGCTCTGGCTACCACTGTGCAGAGATATGTATGCCAGAAAGACCATGGCCAAAAACAAAATACAGTGATTAAATTGACTATTCTGTTCTGGCTCTTCCATCTGACCATGCCTGCCAATGAGGGACACATTATGCTTGACACTGCAAGCAAGAACATAAAATAGCGACCTCTGCATTCAATCACCTCCACCCACTTTTTCCTCCTCTTCAGTTCAAACGACTGCACAAAGAAAGGAGCCAGAATTTAGGTACAGCAATATCACTTGCAGAGCGCAGGCATGCTTGCTTGAGGAGCCTTTCAAAAAGCACATATTGTTAATCAGAGCTGAGTAGCACAGGTTAAGGCAGATTTCAACTTAATAAGTCTTAAAATGCCGTATTACATGCAAAATACTAAATTGCAACAGGCAGAATATGGCAAAATTGCCTTCCCAGACCTAACTGTATCTGTATTTGCTCCTTCAAACTTACCATGAAAAACTACTATCATCTTATGTTCTGTCTCGTCATATTGTAAAAGCATAGCTGTACAAAATAGCACATGCATGTACTGTTACATAAATTGACTTAGACGGGTAAGTATTTCAGTTTCCCTTAAAAAACATGAGGAAAAAGTCTCTGCTGACCGCTCTTAACTGTGACTGAAATAAATTCTCTTCATGCTGCTAACCAGGTACCAACTGAATGAGTCTCCTTGGTAAGTAGGCAAGAAACTGATGGCAGGGGAAAGGAGGACAGCAGATATGCCACGAAGAAAGCAGGATGGAATAAATTTTAATGCTTTGCTCTGGCAGAGCTCCTTAATATTTCCTCTGTCAAATTTCAATTTTCGCACCTCAACAGTTGTGACGGTGGGGCTGTGTTCCGTTCCAACCCAACAATGAACTCGGGCTTAGGTCTAATTATAGAGCATGAGACTAGTTTATAAATTTGCAGATCTCCCTTTAAGATAACATCCCATTTAGCTAACTCTTGCAACACATGAGCTGGAAGTCTAAAAAAAACCAACAAACATTTCTTCCTTCTGCTTAGAGTACCTGTACTCATGTAAACTATGGCTAAAAAAAGATTCCTATTACCTGGCAGACAAGATTTAAATGCAATCAGTGCTGAACTACACTGATCTCCAGACAAATAGCACCAAGGATGTGTACAATATTTGTCAACATCAATGTCAAAAAAGGATTCCTCTCGGTTCAACACTGAGGCTGGCTGGTTCTGCTCAGGAAGGAGGGCTGCTCCCAAAGCACACTCCTTCCTACCAGCTCTCCCAGGAAAAACCTGAATCATTTCAGGTCAGTTAAGAAAAACTAAAAATTAACACAAGTTCTCATGTTGTGTTTGCTCAATACACTACGGAGGCTTACATAAAGGAAGGGCAAGCTGCTGTGCTAAGCAGAGCTACCGAGCCGGACCAAGTACAGCAAGCAGCACGTGTCCTAACGTGGTGCTGCATTTGGGCCACCCAGCCCGGCCGAGTACTACAGGGTTTGGCACGCAAGCAAGACCTAAAGTAATTACAAAATAACGGACTGTCCTACAGAGATAGGTCGTCACTCCCCGGCCAGCCTTGTCCTGTGACTGCATGTGGTCAGACATGCACAATCCTTGTTCAGGTAAAAGCCACGACAGTCAATGTACCAAAGGAAACTCAAAAGAGCACCAACTAGCAGCCCTGCGTTAGATACTTCAAACCCGACAGTAATACTCTGCTGAGTAAGCCGATGAAAGGTACAGCTCCTAAACTCCTCAGATTAATTGCACTTCCTATGAAGAAGGCTACAGGTTACTTTCATTTGGTGCAGAAAAGCGTGACCCAACAACAAGCACATCCCAAGTGAGGGAGGGAATAAAAGAGAAAGGAAGACAAAGGGAGAAGCATAATTTACATTTTCTACGGAAAACAGTAAATTTCACGTTCTTGTATTTGCTTAGAAAACATGACATTCCTATTTACTGTGCAGCAAAAAAATCCATGATCCATTTAATTCCCCGGCAAAACATCCTGCATTGTTAAGTACTGTAAGTAGTCCTGGTGTATCCCTATACCGTATTCTCTATATAGTAAAACTGAAATTTAGTCATTTAAGTTTCTTCAGTGCTAGGTAATGTTTTCCCCTCCTTGCAGCTGAAATCTCTAAAGACTCTACGCATGTGTCCCTAGGCTAGAAACATGAAAAAAGGTGAACGACCCACCAGTCTTGGCACTTCAAGATAAGAGACTGCCATTGTCACCTTGTAACCTGGCTGGAATGTTTATGGGACACATACACTTAAGAGATTGGGAAACAAACACCAGGCTGATGGTTACATTAATTCCTAATAGAGAAAATAATTCCAGACTACGTACCTTGAACTACCACCATGCAAAGTTCAAATAATAAGCATATCATCAGAATTCAGCTTCCTTCAACTTATTTGCAAAAGTATTATACGACATTCTCTTACATTTCTGATAAGTGGATTTTATTTTTTTGCCAAATAAAAAGATTTACTTTCATCGATGTGATAATGCGATTCTATTAAAACTGTAAAAACACCAGCAATAAAAAACTGTGAACGAAATATACCTAAGTCAACATGTTGAAGATGTTGGATTCTAAAACAATGGTGGTTTCCAGACCAATGTGGTCTTTCTTTTGTCACCTGGCTAAATGACTTACTGTGTTTCATAAAGACGGCAAAGCTAAACCAACCAAAGACTAGCCTGTCTTATCAGACACAATCAAAGCTAGAAGACCTGACCATTTCAAAAGTAAATTGACATCACAGCAAGGTTGCAACAGAAAAAACTGTTAGATTGAGCACTTAAACAGTATTTCAACAAACTAAACGATACCTTGTAACTACGTATTTTCATGCAATGGCAAAGAGACACAAACAGGAAATTAAACTTGTGAAAGCTCAAATTTGAGTAATTCCTCCTAAGTAGACAGAAAACATTTGCTACCCACCCTTTGTTTCTGTTTTAGTGGAGAGCAACATAGATACTCAGGACTGAAACACCACCTGCTCTGATCTATTTCATGGATCTTACTCTGGAACATAAATTAAACTCTATAGACTGTTGCACTGGGTAATCGATGCCTCCTGTGGATATGAGCACAGTCAGTATTCCTACAGCAACCATGCTTAAAACAAGTGAACATCTCAAAATTAATGGGATCATATTAAAATTAAAGCCAATAAATTGTGCTGTTACTTCCACAAGGGTTTGAGGCAAAAGGTGCCATGCAAAGGTAAAAAAAAAAAAAAATGT
Organism: Falco naumanni; assembly: GCF_017639655.2. NCBI lineage: Eukaryota > Metazoa > Chordata > Aves > Falconiformes > Falconidae > Falco > Falco naumanni. The sequence continues at coordinate 110,219,453 of NC_054057.1, read as the reverse complement.
TATTCCACTTACTTAAATTGGAGTCTATTTTTAGATATACTGCAAGCTTTTATTGTAGTTTACTAAAAACATGCTCTGAACATCTTTTCCCACATTATTCTCCTTTGCTACACATGGAAAAACTCAGAACATCAAGAAAATGAGCTTCTCCTAACGGAGCTGCAAAATCCGATACTGCACTTTCAAGCAATGTTTCTTTTGTTTCAATTTTATTTTCCCCAAAATTCCTCACCTGAAAGGTAGAAGGCCCTTGAGAGAAGACATAAAAGCTGTATGTTTAAACTACAAACACAAAAGCAAATACATTCAAAATGTTAGTAAAAAATATGCACACATGGGTGGCCTCCCTTTGAAATGGATTTGGAAAAAAAGTAGCGCCACTTTTTACACCACTGTACTGTGTTTAAGTCCTGGAAAGCTTAGTTCGTGCTAAGTTCCCCGATCGGATTCCTGTAAGTAGGATCCAGATGACTTCAAAATGGTAAAGTTAAAACTAAAACAACCCAAAAAATAAAACATAAAAAGCAAAGAAGTCTTGGCTACTGCATTTTCCCCACGTGGCATGTCACCAAGCAGTCAAACAGCAGCAGCTGCTGCCACAGGGCAGGAGGAGATGAGACTGGAGGCAAGCCTTCATCATCCCATGCCTGCAGGCCCCGTCTAGGAGCTGCTGCCACCTTCACAGTCACCAACACCATAATGTCTTGCTAAACTGAGGTGAAACAAGCAAATTACATTTGGCCTAATGAACACAGGACAAAACCCTTCCATTTCAGTTTTGGTTTTCTGCTACCTGACTGCAGCCTGTCTGAAATGGACTCACGTATTTAAGGAACACAGAGTCCCTTCACCCAAACTGGACAGACTGCTGAAGACTTTAATCCACAGAGCGTCAGAACAATCCCAACCCATCTCCCACAAAGAATCCATTGTAAAGAACAAAATCCCTTTGTCCTTCAAAACGGGCTCCAAAATCCCTTCTACCAAAGGAAAGCAAGAGAGCAATGACAACTGTGCAGGGCAGTCAAGCACTCTGAATCCAAGAGCAAACTACATGAGCTATTCAGATGAAAACAAGATACTCTTTTGATCATGTCATTTACATAGAAAATGAGGAGGCCGTGTCAGCTTGCCAACTCCTTATGTGCAGGGTTTTACTGTAACTGATGGCAGTAGGCTGAGATACAACCCCGCCAGTGCCTCAGTCAGCAGAAGAGAACGAATTCACGCTCACGAGAAGCGCTACGAGACTGAATAATGTCGAGCCTTCAACCCACTGGCTTTGTACTATTCTGAGACACAACCCAATAGTCTTCCTCTGATGCTGCTCACATGTAGCGCTTTAATAACCAAAAACTTGTGAGGGCTTCATCTTCTAGAAAAGCTCAGAGAACAGTGTGGCTCATGAGATAGAGAGGAAAGGCTGCCATATAATTTCTCCAGGGGTATGGGTGCTGGTATGAAGAAACATATTTAAAAAATCCAAAATATTACCATCGTTCCTGAAAGGATTGTCCTCCAAAACAGACAACACAGGCGTATACCACCACTAAGGAAAAAGATAAAATTAATTTTGTGCTTCTGACATAGCAGTTTTTAATCTTGGGTTCATGACATGCAACTAAGATTTTATTTTAGGGGGGAAAAAAACCCAAACTCGCTATGAATAGATCCACAGCAAAAAATTAGGTAGCTACAGAGTACAAGAGCTTGAAAACGGTTGTTCCACTGGAAGACTGTGTTGTGAAAAAACATGGTACCAGAGAACATCCTCAAAAGGACTGAAGATAACATTATTATTTTTTTTTAGAATTAATTAGAATTAATGCTCCTATCTGCTCTCCTACAGTCAGCACTACTATGCAGCGGCTGAGATTGCTAGAGGTTATCAGATTCAGAGCAAAAGAAGGGAGACAGCCCTGCGGTGCTAAGGCATGGATGGGAGCACTGTCTAATTCATAGCTGGACTGTTTATTTCACAAGAAGGAGGGTGGTTTACGGGGCCAAGTTGCAGGGTCACTTAAAATAAATGTTCTCTCCAAGGGGAAGCTAAGGCAGGAAGATAGAGGGAGGGATTGTTTGCTACCAAGAAATTACATGCTGCCTGGACAACCTTTCTCACAGTTTTCTGGGCACAGATGGCAGGACTCTTAGAAAAGCAAGGAACAAGCAGAAATACGTCTTTTCAAAGTTATCTTGACAGTCATGGGTTTGGAATAGGTGAGCAGTACCAAAGTTACACTCTACTCATAGATTTAATTGGGGCTTTGTCTTCCTCGCCCTATACCTACTAGTCTTTAGCTGAATCTTCCCTTTGATTAACTTAACTCCAGGCTCCTTGTTTATTTCAAAGCTGCAAAAGCAACTCACTCCTGAAAAACACAGAAAAGACAGGGAAGTGCAGATGGGTTGACAAAATGAAGGTAACAAAAAATGTCAGTTGTATGTCTGTGACCCACCATTCGCATGATACTAGGATCCGGTAGCTCCACAGGACCCTGAAATTAAATCTTTCACTACATCACTATATCGTTTCCCAGTTAATGATCTGTTAAATCCTTCCCCATTTTGCTTGAACGATGTACGGCCTAAACATTTTTGCAGATCTCTACCCCTCATCACACATTAAAGATGTTCCACCACATAATTAAGCAAGCACTCTGTTAAATACCTTTGTGAAGTTTTTAATGGAACAGCCACTTCAGGGGCAGTGAGACACTGCATTAATTAAAAAGGTTTGAAAGCACCGCTTTAGGCCATAAATGGGTTATCAGCTCGCCTGTTGCCGAGCCGTGCATTGCAAGGCCCCAGTTGGACTGCTATTTAATTTCAGTTTCTTAACCCAACTTATCTTCCGAAAAGAATATAAAATTAACTGCCAGCATCAGTGGGTGCATTCCTTTTATGCAACTCAACAGGCCTCAAATATAAAAAGAACAGACCTGCAGAGGTCCCGCGGCTCAAACCGGGGAACTTCAAATTCTTCCATCCCACTATTCTTTGCGAGAGCTCATTCCTTGTATCAGCTAAAAAAGACTCTACTTCCACCAAAACAGTTTTCATCATCTCCCTTTAGAAGGGGTCCACTCCGGATGAACCACAGTCACAACAGATTTTCATCCAAAAGCTCCTGTCCCCTCTGTCACTGCTGCCCAGCAGCACGCATCTAGTCCGTATATCGTCAGCCCAAGTTTCAGAGTTCAGTTATCTCCTTAGCTTACAATCACATCTCAGAACAAACAGGTAAAAGCATTCTTTGTTTACTAACAGATCACAGTAAGGTTTAGCGGCTACGGCAAAGCATTGCAATCAAGGCGCTTTCAATGTTGCTGTTGGCTTTATCCCTGACTTAGGTAAATTTAGCCAACTGCAGCTCTGTTCCCCTTGTGCATAAGGGTAATATTCACTATTTATTTCACGGTGGTAGCTGAAGGTTGAATTAACTAGGCTTCTATGAGGACTAGGATTCTGCAGAGAAGATTTAAAAAAAAAAAAACGTAAATATGTTACGATGAGTATTAAAACGTTTGTTATCACACTTGCTTCTAAATGGACTCATTGAGAAACACTTGTAATCAAATAGGGCGGTGTTCAATTTACTGTACTACAAAGAAAACCTCAGTACATCCAAAAAATCGCTCTTAAGGCAAGCGTAATGTATCTCAAAGCACTTACACTCCTGTAAATTAGGACTTTCAAGGAAGAGAACTTAATTTTTTTTAATTTTTTTTTTTTTGCTAATAAGCTAAGTTAGATATGTTGATTATATAACATTGATAAGAGAAGCTTTTTCTAAGAGACAGAAACTAGTCAAGACAGTAAACACCACTGCTAACGCTGGAATTCCTATTTTTGACACCTTTGGTAAATAGCTCAGCGTGATGCCTACAGCAAGACAAGAGCAAAGTGTTCCCCTCTTCAACTGCAGCCACTGGTTTCAGAGTGTTCAGCAGGAAAAGTGTGCACGTCAGCATTCTCCCAGCTGGCTCTGTGAGATTTAATTTACGCCAACCACAGAGTGACTGTGATAGCTCTCTGAGATGCCACAGCATGAAAACTGAAGGGTGGGGGTTAAACAAGCAGCGATGCACACCAGATGTCTGAGGAGGACATCTAAAAGATCCGGAGCACAAGGAAGCATATTAAAAGAAAATCCCCTTCAATGCCATAAATATTTATACTAAACCCAAGAAACTGGCTGAGTTCAAACTTGTCCTATATGAATCATACAGCACCTCCCTCACCCCATCTTCATTTAATGTGTTCTGAATAAAACCACCACAAAGGAGGTGCCACAGTTATATCAGCTTTTTTTTCTATATGCTGAGTACTTTTTGTAGAGCTCCTGCTTTAGAACAGATTACTTTCCAAAGAATATAAACAGAAAAACTAAATACTCTTATTTTACTTGGCCAGCTCTTGTGTGGTATTTACTGGTCTTCCTAGACAATTTAGATTCATAGAAACAGTTTCCTTTTGACTGGATGGACAACTTTGATTTTCTTCATATGGCCATTTAATTTCAATTAGCAATGCATCCCAGAGAACACAACACCGATTTAGTAATCTCGAGTCAAGAAACAATAATTCTTTGAAAGGTTCTGCCCCGAAAGTGTCAAAACTTCTGATTTTACAAACATCAAAGATTTTCTTTCAGAAGTGAGATGTACCAAACATTAACAATTTAATAACAAAATTGGAAGACACAACACCATCTCTAACATGCAACCGGAGTGCACTAATGCTACTTGTAAAACAAGTAAATACCCATTCCCCAAAAGACAACAGTTATTGCAAAAGATCCACTTAGCAGCTTTGGTTTTTCACTGTTCTTAGGCAAAAAATTGCTGGGCTGGGCACTTTGTAGATGGTAACTACAACTATTGCCAGTCCGCTGTTCTGTGAGTTTTGGTTAAAATGAAACGTAGTAAGTACATATAATTGGCTTATATTCCTGTACAACAGTGCCATTCATTCCTACACTGGGCAAAAAAAGATAGGCTCACCTACTAAATCTCTCTCATTTCTAACTACAACCCATGTTTAAAGGCAAAAAAACCTATTTGTGCACGCTGAGGAACAAATATTGATTCTTGCAAACCAGGGAAGTGTAATGCCGAGTGGTTTCCATGCCTGCCCTGTCAAATGGGTTTCCAGGAAAAACTACTGCTTTTTAAACACAACTGGTTCCAAACTTTTCCTGGGAGAGCAAATATATTTCCTGGAACCTGCTAGCAACGTTTGGAAGAATAGGAGGAAAGTTATACACTACAGTGCTCGATTCTCACAGTTGACAAGGACCCCCAAAATGATGAGGAGTGAAAAAGACCATGTCTTAAATAATCAAACATAGGCTCTTGTCACAACGTGTAATATGAGGGGACAGGAGCCACCTATTTTGTGAAGGAACTAAGCTGGCACCTACCCGCTGAAGGCATGCTTTCTCTCCTCCTGCACCACAGAGGCTGCAGCATTCCACTTTATCCCAAATATAATCTGTTACCCCCATCCATGTGCACCCCACTGTGGATGATATTTTCCTCTAAAGACAAAAGAAGGCACAAAGTGTCACGTAACGTTTTTGGAGGGAGAAGCTGGACTGCACCATGCACTACTGTATTGAACAAGTTCTTGTTTTTAACGCTAGCAACAACAAAATTAAACGGCAAATAATAATAAAAAAAAAAAGTGTTCCTTTAAAAAACCTGATGCCAAACAGTGCCGTGAAAGTTTGGTAAAGGAAACATTCTAAATTCCATTTCACGCTCTTGTCCCCGCCACTCGTGTCACTTCTTACATGAGATTTTCAGGACTTACATTCCTATTAAACCTAGACAGGTAAAAGATCTTTGATGAAGACTTGCCACCTCACTGAAGTTTCTGGATGACTTCTTGTTTGGCTAGAACCAACACTGTGATGGTCCCAGGAACACCATTACTGCAACTTCACCAAGGTTATAGAAGAAAAAGCTGTACGGAGCTCCTTCCATGCAACTACAATGCTCCGAGCCTGCCTGACCTGAGAATCAGTACCAAACTACCACTGACACGAAGAACAAAACTCTTCCAGCTCCATCCCATCTGTAACATGAGCTTTACTAGTTGACAGAGAGAAGCTTAATTAAGAGCTCAACTGCCTGTTCGAAACAGCAATCGTGCCGGACGAGCTACGGCCGTGCTCTCCCTCAATCCAGACTCCTCAGATACACATGCGCCATTACACCGACTTGTAGAGACAGGCATGAGACTGCCAGCTTGCTCTTCAAAAAAAAGCTGTGAGACAAAGCACCAAGGGAAATCTGCCTCCAGGAAATTAAAACTGTGCATCACGGCACTTCTAGTGTATACGTTCCTGCACCCACAGCCTCGGCATAGCGCTTACACAACAGCACCGAGCAGTGCTACAGCGCAGTGACCTTCCACAGAGCACGGGTTTTACTGGAAGGGAACAACGACTCTGTGTGCCCAGCAATCCTTCCATGCTGATTTGTAAAGTTATTTTCAGGGAGATGATACAGACTACAAGACGAAGGAAAAAAAATTGGCTGGCTTTAGAAAAAGAAATCAGAACCCAAAAAACTCACTATTTCTTAACACTGAAAAAGTATAATACCATTTTTGTAAACACTCCTCCAGGAACCTGTATTCATCACTACCTCACACTATTATCAGTGAAAAATTATAAGCTCTGTCCTGCTGGATTATTGTTAGTGTAAACAACTTTGCTAAATTTCTTGGCACACTGTCTGCATGCAGCATGTTAAAACTCTGTAGTCTATTCAGCCAAAATCAAATATAAAGGCCCATCTGTATTAATCCTCAAGAAGAAATTAATAGACAACTATTTTCATGCAAAGCAGATATTTTAAAAAGGCAAACCCAATACATATGGATGAACTTTTTCATTCATAATTTTAGATGCCACACAATGAAGACTGTTGTTCAAGCTTTATTTTTTCTCTAACAGTTCTCCATACAATACAGTGCATTGTTCAGACTCTGGAGCAATTTAAGCTTTTTCAATGTCTCCTAAAATCCCTGGATTTATATCCAAAGAGACCTGGCACTGTAACAAATTTGACTTGTGAGTAACAAGTTACAGCCTTTAAGCAAATTGCTCATTAACACAGAATTCAACTTACTGCTACCAGCCTCACTACCTTTCAGCTCGGAAAAAATGTGCTGCCTACCTTATCTATTGAAAGTTGTGGGATAACCCTCAAACTCCCTGTTTAAATTCTCAGTACAAATGCTGAACTAGCATCAAGGGTGAGGAGAACAACAGAACTCCAGGGGAAAAAATAAAACGCTCAAGTATGACCTAAATCTACCTTGCCTTTGATACATGAGGAAAATAAACTGAATTTTGATGTCAGTACTGAAGAGGACCATTCCCAACTTCATGATAGGAGGAAATGAGTAAGAAAAGTCCAACTGTGAAGTTGGAGCTCTTTGGGTTTTTTTCCCCGAAGCTAAAAGACATAGAAAAAGCAAAACCCACAGAATGCTGTATGAATGGGGAACATTCTGTAGGTGCATCTCAATTTACATGACTTTGAACACAAATTTTATACTACATTACAAATAAGAACACTTAATTCACCATGAAGGACGTTTCGACTCCTTTTATTATTCCACTAATTCTTAATAGAAAAGCAGTGTTAAAGTCACTTTATATATTTAGAAACTAAACCAAACTTCGAAGTTAATAGGAGAAACTGATGTTACAAACCCTGAGTAAAATGCAAGGTCAGCAAAGAAAACTGATGGAAACTATTCTTTAGAACTTAAGAAAGCACGTTAAATTCTGTTAAAAAGCAAATGAACTTAGCAGAATCTGTTTCAGGCTCCTCGTTTGATATCAAAACATCTCAACTGGCCTTTTGGGGCAGACACACATACTCCAAACGCCTTGTAGTGCCCTAGGAAGATAATACAGCTATGCAAGCTCAGTGCTGCTGCCAGCTAATGCTTCATTGTTACAGGAAGTCAGTGAAATAATTATGTAATATGCCACTAACTAAAGTAAGCTGTCCTGAAACCAAAAAGAGGCGTTTTTCTAGAAATCTGGATCCAATTTTCTTCATTAAAAAAAAAAAAATTAAAAATCCAGTCTTCTGGACTGTCCAGAGAACTCCGTATAACTATTTTGAGTGCTCCAAGTCTCATAACATGCCTGGGGGATTTCTTAGCATCTTATTGCATTTCTTTATACCTTTCCCAGCACAGCAGTTCAAGCCTTGAGAATGCAGTAATAACACAAAGCATTTGAAAATGGGAGAGAGAGGAAGGAAGACAGAAATCTGCCTTCCAACACACAACCATCTGTACACTCCCTCAGATAAACAACAAAATGAAACAAATCTTCTACTTGGAAACTGCACCTTCTCATACATATTCTATTGGAAACGAGGAGCCAAAACTTGCTCGGCTGCCCCTGCGCCACTCAAAGCTGAGATCACCTGCGATTTGTTTTGTTTAACTCTGAGCCCTCCTGCCATTACCTCACACACAAGGCTCTCTGAGAAAGAATATTAAGCTGAAGTTAAGTGAGTTTCCATTGCAAAACAAGATGCAGATGTTCTACCTCTGAATCCATGCCCGGATCAAGTGCTTGTCATTCGATACGAAGCCCGGGGAATGCCAGACTGGTACGGAATGGTTCTGCTTCCTGGCCCTTGCACCTCGGCGAGGACAACTGCCTCCCAAGAGTTTTCTGATGTCTCTGAGCTCATTAGGAAGAAAACAATGGTATGAAAGCACTACTCATTAAACAGGCCATTGTTGAAAACTGCCAGCAAATGTTTAGTAGGGGGATATCAGATGTATTCATGCTAAAAATCAGCATCCAGATGCTGTGTCAACAATTCTCCAATTACTACTACTTTTCTTTCTCACTGCGCCAAATATATTACAATAAATGGCTTGAAATGGTTGATCGTTGCTAATGTAACTGTCACCTTCCTGCTGGCGAACACTAAACAGTCTCATTAGAATGGTTTAAAAATTTTCTTTCTACCAGAGAGGGAGACAAACCTCAAACATTCTTCTTTATGCAAGCTGCTGAAAAAAGCCACCATGTCGTTAAAAATTAAGATTTTACTCCAGAAGCATCAATCACAGTTTAGATTATCATGGGGCATCAGGAAGAGCTCAAAGCTAGCAAAAGGATTACAGAAACACTCAGAAAGACACAAATCACCAGTATAAGACAACCAACCATAAGGAAACAAAATGGCTTTATTCTGCGATTCAGAGTTATGGAGCCCCTTTCAAAAACCCTCTCTCACCTCATCTCTGGTTATAATCCTTTTGCTGGCTGTGGCTGTCTTAATTATACCAGTGCATAGAACTTTCCACCATATTACAGAATCACAGAAGTGTTGAGGCTAGAGGGCACCTCTGGAGATCATCTAGTCCAAACCTCCTACTCAAAACCAGCCTCAACTAGGGCAGGTTGCTCAGGGCCATGTCCAGTCAGGATCTAAGTATCTCCAAAGACGGAGACTCCACAACCTCGCTGGGCAGTGTGTGTCATTGTTAGACCAGCCTCACAATAATAATTGAGAAAACAGTCAACTTCAGTTAAGTTTCAGTACTACAAAGCAGTCAACTAAGTCTGCAACACAGCCTTACTCCTTAGCAGCTAACGGGAGACCTTCTGGATCTCCCACTTCCCGTCCCCAGCCCCAACAAAAGGACACTTCCCTATGCATAAAGCAGATCCCACCTACATTACTCACCGTTCTACCCTCTTCTCCCACCTCCACAGAGTAAGGCAAAACCAGAAATACATCTCATGAACTGAGCAGCACCCTGTCAGTAAGTTTCCCATACTCACTGAAGCATGATCATGAATTACATAACTCGGGAACAGAACGAAGTTAAGACACAGCTGAGGTTTCTTGCACCTCCCAGCCAAGGAAGGCTTAACCAAATGCTAGCGTTACCTCAGTAGCCTGAAGCTTACAGACAACGAACCGCTATCTGTGACTCTTGCGGGCCAGGAGAAAGCAGGACTCTTCTTGGGATGCCAACTATATCCTCCCACTCGATGCTGAGCTAAAGGGCTGCCAAATGCACACGATAGAAGCACTTTTCCTATCGCTCGTGTACCGATACATCCCTTATGGATAAGCTGCAGCTACAAATCAACAGCACATAGCTCCAGTGGTTTGTGCCAGAGGTGAAAGATTAAAACCACTAGTAAACCTCATAAAACGATAATAACATATTTCACCAGCATAGCAATTACCTCAGTAAGCAAAAGCAAGTGTTTCAAGAGAGCATCTAAAGGAATAAGGAACAGATCTCATTCATTTCTTGTGGCATATAGGTTCATAACTCTTTCCTCTGCAATTTCAAACCTATTTTCACATCATACAATATATTTGTATCTTATCCTACTTCTACAAAAGTACTTTTCAGGAAGATGTCTATTTATTAGTAGCTCAAGTAAGACCTTCAATAAATCCTCGTTAATTGAGTTTGAAAGGGCACTTTGTTGTCAATGTAGTTACTACCACAGCAGCGTCTCTGAAAAGACCCACCACTGCTGACACAACTCACTCATAAAATAAATACTATGGCAGAGGCATGGAAGATCTGTAGGCATCTCTAAAACACCCTTTGAGTTCAGTGCAGATGTTGCCAGTGTTTATACTTTTTAAACCACTGGGATATAAACACCTCACTATAAACACCACTGAAGTTTTGCTTTTCTTTTCTTCATTTTGTGTGTGTTTATTTTAATGATAAAAATGTTAACTTCCAGAATCAGGAACATAGCAACAGATGCTTAAACTAAACAAAGACTGCTACAGTAGAGTGTCTTCCTTAAGCTGTTCTTTTGCTTTTGAACTATTAAAGCTAAGATCTGGTTAAATAACAATTATTGGAGAAGAGGGCGGGGGAAAAAGGGGCTGGAAAGAACCTTCCATAAATATTAGGCATAATTACAATGAATTGAACTAATGAGCCAAAAAACCAGTTTTTTCTGCCTTAGTCAACAAAACACTCAGGAACACGTAAATAGAATTTTATGCAGAACTTCATGGTCTTCATCAGAAGTTGTCAACTGCTTCCAAAGAAAGCACTGGTTACCACAGAGAGCAATGAAAAAGTCAAAGGATCCTGCAAGTTGGTTTTCCCTGGGTTTTTTTCCCTTCTTTCTTTCTTGTTTTTAACTAGTTTTCTTGCTCTAATGAAAAAAGCACAGGATAAGAAAAGAGCTTAAAAATCCGACTCTCTTGAATCCCAGCTCTATACAGGCAAGCCCAGCGTTCTGTTAAAGAGCTTTCTTCAAGCAAATACATACATGTTTGTGGAGGAAGGAAGAAGGAAAGAAGAAAAAAGAAACGGAGACATTAAGAGTTCTGCAGGGAGCCCCTCCACTTCCTGAAGGAAAGAAATGTGGCCATGCTGGTTTAATGATAGAAAAGACGGTATTTTCCAAAGTGAGGTTCAGCTCCCTCACCTTCTGGCCTGGTCTTTTTCTGAAGAGTATGAATAGATAGCTCTGAGTCCCACGTACGCTCCTTATGGGTTCTGCCCTGACAACTCCAGCAATTTTATTTTCCAAAGGAACATGGAAAATGTTCCTGCTGAATCAGAAGAAAGGTTTCTGCAATGCTTGTGTGTGGCTGCAGCGAAAACAGTTCCACTGCCAAGCTGAATTAGCTCAGTGGTGCCTTTCTTTCCAGGCAAAGCCAAGCCATAACCACTTCTGCAAACTGCACGTAGATAAAAAACTCCACTAGATTAAGAAAACCGATCGTACCCCGTTACCTCGGACAACGGGTCCAGCCAGGGCCCGCAACACTTACAACGGGGACAGCACAGGCTGGCCCACAAGAGCTGGAGAGACAAAAAATGTAGAGTCCGGCAAAGAGGAATATTAAAAAAAATAAAAATAAAATAAAATCCCGTTTTCCAACCAGTTGGGTAATTCCCCCCAGCGGGGCCGGGGGGCGGCCGACGGCCCCTGGGCAGCCAAAAATGGGCGGCCCCGCACCCCCGGCCCCCGGCCCCGCACCCACGGGCCGCCTCACGCCCACCAGTCCCCCCACACACCGCCTCCCGGGCTGCTCCTTCTACAGCCAGAGACATCGCGGACAAAAAGTCTGCCTGCCCTGGCAGCACCGCGGCCCTTCACACCCACCCACCCCACGGCAGCTTCTTTAAGAGGAAAATCACGCTGAAAACACTCCTAGTAAAAAAAAAACCAAAAAAAAAAAAAACCAAAAAAAAAACCCCACACACAAAAAAACCCACACAACAACAACAAAAAACCAACAACAAACCCAAAACAAAAAAAAACCAACAAAAAAACCCAAAACACGCACAACCAAAACCACCACCAACAACCAAAAAAAAAAAACCCAAAAAAAAAAAGATCCACACAAGAAAAAAAAAAGAAAAATGGAAAAAAAAAAACCCAAACCCTTCCTGCCCTGGCACAAAGCGCCCCAGGGCGGGCGCGGAGCCCCCCCCCGGCAGCGCCCCCCGGCAGCCCCCGCACCGCGCCCGCAGCGAGCGCCCGGCCAGCGTCGCTCCGTGCAACCGCCCCATTACCTTCGTAGCACAGAATGCCAATATTGTTGTTCATCTTGTCCAAGTATTGGTAGTTCAACAGGTCCATCTTCATCAACAGCATTTATCGGGCTGGCAGAACAGACCGGCTGGCTCGCCTCGGCCCGGGTGGCGGCAGGAGGGGGCCCGGCGGCGGTGCCCGGCTGCCCGGCACACGGCCCAGCCTTCAGCTCCGCACAACAAAGCACCGCCGCGGCACGCCGGAGGGGTGCAAGCCCGCTCCCCCCTCCAGACTTCTGGAAACTAAAGTATACCGTGCCCTTCGAGACAAAGAAGACTGTCTAAAAACTTTTCAAGTCTTTTTTTTCCAATTAAAACACACACACACACACACACACGAGGGTGGGGGGGTGGGGAAAAACGAAACAAGGGGAATTTCCTAGGACAAAGACACAGCAGTTGTGCTCACAGCCCGCTGCAAGTTCACTGCGCTGACATGCGGGCTATGCTTGGTATGACTCGTATGTAACCCAGCTTCCTCCGGCGCTCGGGGGAGGAGTGAGCATGCCCGGCGCCTCCCCGGGGCTCCGCGGGTGTCACGGATATTTGCCGCACAGCACCCGGCCCAAACGCACCGAGCGCCGCAAGGCGGAGGCGGGGGGGGGAGCCGGGGCGGCGGGGCCGGGGGGCGGCGGGGCCGGGGCGGGGAGCGGCGCGGCGGCCCGGGAGGAAGCGGGGCCTCCTCCGGCCGGGCTGCGGGGCGCCACGGCTGGGCTGCACCCCCTGCTCAGCCTTCGTTCTTCCCCTGGAACGTTTAACTTCCCATCCCAGCCTGGCCTCAGCCCTATCCCAGCACTGCTGCCGCGGAAAGCAACGCTGCTTTACCGCAGCGGAACCCAGCGGCAGCTCTGCCCTCATAAAGGCAATTATATAAATATACGTATATAATATATATAATTATATATATTTATACATGCAATTATGCTTATATTTATATATCTCTATATAATGCAGTTATATAAATATACATATATATAATATACAATATAACTATATATATTTATACATTCATATATGCTTATATTTATATATCTCTAT